>NC_051422.1:8866958-8874458 GCF_015228065.2 Penaeus monodon
CCTCCTCTCTTCCCTTCACCCCTCTTCCCTTTCTTCCCCTCACTTACCTTTCTTAGTTCCCCTCACCTTCTCCACAACCCGTCTCTTTCCCTCATACCATATTCCTCTCGCACCCTCACCTCCTTCCCTCACCCCTCTTCCTCGCGTCTTCCACTCTTCCTCTCATCTCTCTTCCTCACGTCCACCATTCTCCCCTCACCCCCTCTTCCACCCTTTCCCTCACCCCTCTTCCTCACGTCTTCCTCTCTTCCTCTCAATCCTCTTCCTTTCTTCCCTCCTCCCCCTCTTTTTCTTCTCACGCCGCCTGCTTCTTCAACTCACCTGTCTATAAACCCGACAGAGAAGTGTTATTGCTCCCTCCTGACAAAAACAGCACCTAATTGAGCCGAAAATAACGAAGGCAAAATGGTGGTGGTGATTGGTGGTGATTGGTGATGATGGATGGTGATTGGTGATGATTGGTGGTGACGATGACAATGGCAATGGCAATGATGGCCCGACTGATTGATAAACAGAAAAAAAAAATAAACAAAAATCTTCACGATAGAGATAACAATGGTGATAAAATAAGCGAAAGTAAAAATAAAGGGCCTTCTTTGTGACATCTACCCTTTCATTATCTACCCGAGTGTCTACTCATCTACTTGCTTGCTGACTGCACCTTTGCGACGTTGCACTTACCTGTGGGCGAAAAAGAGAAACAAATGAGCAAAGATTAATTTAATTTCTACGTCAATATCAAAACAATATTACCACAAACAATTCCTCAATACATAACAGCAACTTCTTTTCCAACAGTGATTGCCATGCACATATATTATTATTGGAAGATCATAATAATTCCTTTGCATGTATCCCTTTCCTTCAACATCGATTGCCATTCCTATATCATTATTAATTATATATTACAGCAACCACCTTATAAATGAAAGCATATTTTCCGTACAGAACACCGATTTCAAACGAGCATTTTTACAGCAATTCACAATATATGTTTTCCACAACACCGATTATATAGTTCCCCATACGATACGAAAGCATCACATAAACACGATCCCCCACCATATAAATAAACAATCAAACACTCATTATTTTCCCCCCTCCCTCCTTATACTTCCTGAAACGAATCGAAACGAGGAAATTACACCATTCAAGACGGCTAATCACCTTAATGACCTTATGCGCAATTTACCGGCTTGACTAACCACCTCCTGGAAACACCCGCGTCCACGTTGGAGGGCGGGGGGGGGGGGGGGTTAACTATGACGTCATTAGGGCATTGACTTGATTTGGCCAGGTGAATCATAAAAGCAATTGACGTGTATTCACGTTGCTCGGTGCAGGAAGGGGGGGGGGGGTCGAGGGGAAAGGGAAAGGAAGGTTAAGGCTCAGGGAAAAGGGAGGGGGGAAAGGAATGAAAGGAAGGGGGAGGGGATATTAAGGGTTGAGGGATGGGAGACGGGAAGTTAATGTTTAGGGAAAGGGGGAAGGGAGGGAAAGGAGGGGAAGAGGGGAGAGTAGTGGAAGGGGGAAGTGAAGGGAAAGGGGGGAGAGGAGGGGAAAGGAGGTTTTGAGTAAAGGGGATGAGGAGGAGGGACGTGAAAGGAAAGGAGAAGGGGGAGGGAGAAAAGGGTAGGAGAGGTAATGGCTAGGGAGGAGGGGGAAGGGGGGCAGACGGGGGAGGAGAAGGGAGTTTAAGCAACTTACAGGGAAAGAATAAAGGGGGGGGGGAGGAAGGATCAAGGGAACGGAAGGGGGGGATGGAAGACTGGCGTTAAGGGAAAGAAAAGACAAACGCAAATAATAACTTGGGAGAACAGAAGCGGGAAAGAGAAGGATCCAGGGAGAAGGAAAGGGTGGAAGACAAGGATCCAGAAGAAGCGGAGTGAAGGAGGCGTTGAGCGGGGGGGGGGGGGGTTGACAAGGAGTGTGATGGACGACAAAGCCTTCATCACAAAAGCGTCCTCATTACCAATGCCTGACAAGCACTACAGGCGCAAGCAAGACGGAGAGATGATGACAATGGGAAGGAGGAAAAAAGTCAATCAAACGAGGCATTGTGTTAATCAAAGAAATACGAGAAGGAACACAAAGAAGAGGAAATCCGAAGGAAACGGTTATCATCTCAGAAAATGGTTTTCCTAAATTGCATTCTCTCCCCTTTGCGCAAGATAGCGTTACGCTGAGGACGGGATTCGACTCGGTAAGAAACACGGCTTGATTTGTAACACAACTTTTTCTTGATTATATTAAACAAGTTCGGAGTACCAGAAGGAACGGACTAAAAAAAAAATGTACCAGAAGGAACGGACTAAAAAAAAAATGTACCAAAAGGAACGGACTGAAAAAAAAAATGTATCAGAAGGAATGGACAAAAAAACAAACAAAAAAAAAAACAGAAGGAACGGACTAAAAACATCGCAGTGAGTCAAAAACTAAGAAACAGCATTGCAAAACCTTACCCAAGTCATCAAACATAAGAAACTGCACTTTCAGAACATAACCCTCTACCGCGTCGATAAAATGGCAGACAAAAACCCTCCACATCTTGCTCACTTTTCAATAAACTTTTGTACATAGCGAGTTTCTTGACATGATAAAATGGCAAAGAAAAAAAGAAGAAAAAAAAAAAAAGACGCTGCATACATCTTTCAACAACTTCTTTCTTACACCTTTCTGATCTTTCAACAACCCTCTTTGGCACAAACAGAAAAAAAAAATACATACACCTTTCAATAAACTCCTTTCGCACATCCTTCCGAACTTTCAATAACCCTTTATTTTTCTCAGCACATAGTGGATTTTCTGCCAACTTGCTTTACTCCCTTTGACGATAAAGCGTTTGCCTCAACATAGCTACGGCAAGCGACCTCCTGCTCCCATTGTCTCTCGCGTTCCCCCTCCTGACGTCTGCCAGCTGGTTGCATTTGATATCACAGCGTATTTTCTCGAGATAAAGAAGCTCCCAATGGTGAATAGCTTTTACCTCTTTTTTTCTTTCATTTTTTTTTTTTTTTTTACTTTATCACGTCTGATTTTAAATGTTTTGATGTCTTGTGCCCTTGAGAGCGAGTTGGAGGTCGTGTGTTCACAGGGTGATTTGCATGTCGACATCCTTCGTAGGGAACCCTGCTGCTTGCTTCTTTTCCTTTGAACACCCTTTGAAGCAGGTAATTAAATAAAGGCATATTTCCTTCTTTTTTTTTGACTTGTGCCTTCTTGCGTCCGAATGAGAGGATTGGAAGAAATAGTTAATATGTTGCGATTTCTTTAGGACTGTTCTCTAAGGAGGTAATTATGTAACACATTAACACGAGGTACATTACTTGTTATTGCAATGTCAATAACCTCAAAAATAACAATGACAGCAACAACTGTAACAGAAGCAGAAATAAAGTTAAATATAGTAGTAGTAGTAGTAGTAGTAGTAGTAGTAGTAGTAGTAGTAGTAGTAGTAGTAGTAGTAGTAGTAGTAGTAGTAGTAGTAGTAGTAGTAGTAGTAGTAGTAGTAGTAGCAGTAGTAGTAGTAGTAGCAGTAGTGGTGGTGGTAGTAGAAGTAGTAGTAGTAGTAGTAGTAGTAGTAGTAGTAGTAGTAGTAAATATTAATGCTAATCACATGATCATTCTGACAGTACCATTTACTACAAGAATAACAACACCAGCATGAACATCACAAACAAACAACAATGTCGAAACACAGAGCTTTCGGAAATCCCGTAACGACCAGATGTCCCCGAAAACTCCTCTATTATGAGCAGTGACTATTACAAAAGGTCGAACAATAGTCCCGATGCATTTTGGATCCTTTCCAGACTCCACCGCAAAGGATGGTGCCGCGGGCCTGCCGGGCGTACGACCCAAGCATGGCCGGAATAACAAGTAAACAAGAAAGGTTCCGGGCCTGATCATGTGTGCTTATTTCACTTATTTTGCATCCATTCAACTACTTTTAGTCCGGTGGCGTCGACTGCAATCTGGCACGATGTTTGTCTACCCCAGTTTGCGCTTTGATAAATAGCGCGAAGCAGTTTAATTGGCTTTCAGTTCCGGAGCCATGAGGGCGGTGGCGTCGCTGGGTCTGGACTCGTATGGGAATATATTTTTATCGGAGCGAGCCCTGTGATGTGTGTGGAGGGGGAAGGGGGTGAGGGGGGGTATGCAGAGCTTCATTATAAAGGCACGACGCAGGCACAGATGGCGCCACTGGCTGTGTTTAATTTCCAAGAACATGGTCGTTAATTGTGTGCGGGCCCGCCTTATTCTTCCGGCGTAAATAACAACATGGTATTGACAACAGTAATTACGTCAGTTGCTAATAGTCATGCCACGCACATGCAAGAACCTCGCACGCACGCATGTCTCACCTCGTCGAACATACGATGAAATAAAAC
Organism: Penaeus monodon; assembly: GCF_015228065.2. Lineage (NCBI taxonomy): Eukaryota > Metazoa > Arthropoda > Malacostraca > Decapoda > Penaeidae > Penaeus > Penaeus monodon. The sequence continues at coordinate 8,871,350 of NC_051422.1, forward strand.
AGTAATTTAATAAATAAAAAAGCGTTTAAACCTTTCCGTGTGAAGGAATGGAAACGTAAAAAAAAATATCTGAATAAGCCTATCCTTGCCAATTACAATACTGCACAACGATACAGCATACAAACTCCCAACCAACGTACTGCCAACCATGGGAAAATTTCACGACAACAAGCACGCTCCTGACAACCAAACAACGCCACAACGCAACGGAGAAAAAAAAGTAAACAGTAACTCATAAAATCCGTGAAATCCCCGTATTTTTCTCAGTTGCCTCCCAAGCCTCTTTCCTCGGCCATCTGAGACTCGACCTCGCCTGAGCCTTTGAGCCACACGCACGTGATATATATGTGCGTGTGTGAACATGAGTGTTTACGTTTGTATTTGTGTGTGTGTGGTGTGTGTGTGTGTGTGTGTGTGTGTGTGTGTGTGTGTGTGTGTGTGTGTGTGTGTGTGTGTGTGTGTGTGTGTGTGTGTGAGACAAAGAGGGAGGGAGGGAGAGAGGGGAGAGAGGGAGGGAGGGAGAGGGGAGAGAGAGGGAGGGAGGGAGAAGGGGGAGAGAGGGAGGGAGAAGGGGGAGAGAGGGAGGGAGGGAGGGAGGTAGGGAGAGGGAGAGGGAGAGGGAGAGGGAGAGGGAGAGAGAGAGAGAGAGAGAGAGAGAGAGAGAGAGAGAGAGAGAGAGAGAGAGAGAGAGAGAGAGAGAGAGAGAGAGAGAGAGATGGGGGGTTGGAGAAGCATACCCTATATCTCCCGCAACTAAATTAGAATATAAATTTCTTATCACGAAATTCCTCACAGCAAGAGCGTCTTATAAAACGTCTTCTGAGCTGAGACAACTGAACACACGATCTTACGAGATGTTTTAAAGCTACAGACGAAAAGATCTTTCATATCGTAATTTATTATTATTATCTTCCTATTTCTTTGCATTTTCTCTCTTTCCCTTCTATCTGAGCGTCCCAAGCCGGAGAAATCAAGCAGCAAGGCAAAGCTCTCTTCTTCTTTTTTTTCTCTTCCTACTTTTTCTTCCTTCCCGAAATTTAATCCGAAGGACGAGCGGGGAGAAAAACGAAGGAAAAAAAAGGAACGTGAAACGCGATGCATCTCGGAGAATATTTAAGGCAAATGGGGAGCTGGCGAAGATCTGGTAATATCCTTGAAAGCCTTTCGGGAAGTCGCTATCTTCGGCAAACACGCGGGGAAAAATATTGATATAATAATTATCATTATAATTGGGAAAGTGATGGTGATAATGATGATGATAGTGATGATGATGATAATAATACAGTAATAACAATAATGATATGATAATACTGATAATGCTAATATGATATGATGACGACGACGACGATGATGATGATAATGACGATGACGATGATCATGATCATGATGATAATAACAATAATAATAACAACAACAACAATAATAATAATAATAATGACAACGAAAACGACAACATGAGGACAATAGTGTGAATAATAATAATAATTACATTACCACGATTGCAATAATAATCATCATCATAACAATCATAATACCAGCTATTATTATCATTATCATCATAAATCACAGAAGCAATTACAGTCATAATAATCAAAGTGAGATCTATTGTCCACGAAGATTGAAAGCAATAATCGCAATTGATAATAATGCCATTAGGTGACTAATGACTGACAGTAATGATGATATGGCGTTGGTGACGACGACGAGGATGATGACTGTACATTTTAATTATGCTTTATAATGATGATTGATGATGATGGTGATAATGGTGATGGTGAATAGTGAAAAGCCTCCTACACTCCGCGAGAGAGGAGAGAGAGAGAGAGAGAGAGAGAGAGAGAGAGAGAGAGAGAGAGAGAGAGAGAGAGAGAGAGAGAGAGAGAGAGAGAGAGGAGAGAGAGAGAGAGAGAGGAGAGGAGAGAGGAGAGAGAGAGAGGAGAGGAGAGAGGAGAAGGAGAGAGAGAAAGAGAGAGGAGAGAGAGAGGAGAGACAGAGAACGAGAAGAGGAGAAGAGAAGAGAAGAGAGACAAGAAGAGAGAGAGGAGACAGAAGAGAAAGAGGAGACAGAGAAAGAGAGAGAGGAGACACAGAAAGAGAGAGAGGAGACACAGAAAGAGAGAGATGAGACAGAAAGAGAGAGAGAGGAGATAAAAAGAGCACACAGAGAGAAAGGAAGAGAGTCGCTGAGACTGTTATATAACGTCGCAGACCCAGCCAGCGCCCGCCAAGTCCCGTCTGCTGTGTCTGTGTCATGCTCTTTCCGTCTTCAATTTATTTTCATCATATACTTTATCTCCATTTTTTTTTATTAAGTTATTACTTCTGCCAGTGCTCTGCCAGAAGTCCGTGATGTAAGTGTGACTTTGTGATTGTAAAAGCAAATTTGTTATGGATATTTCTTCTCATAGCAACAACAACGTCTACGATGGCGTTGTCGATGACGATGGTGATGGTGATGGTGACAGTGACGGTGATGGTGATCTATAATGATGATGATAATGATAGTGGTCGATATGATAATGATAGTGGTCGATATGATAATGATAGTGGTCGATATGATAATGATAGTGGTCGATATGATAATGATAATGATAGTGGTCGGTATGATAATGATAATGAACACTATTACTAATCATAAAAACAATACCATATCAACAACCATCTTTCTCTTTTCCTTCATCTCTGAAAACCATCATGTCGTCCTAGCATCTACTTCTCGTCCAGTCAACTCTGAATGCTCTTCAAATTATCTACCATCATATCCTTCCTTTTCTAGCCACGCCCCCTTTTCTTAACACTACCTAACTGCCTTCATTCCTTTTCTTTTCTTAATTATTCCTCTCATTATTACACATTTACACCGTGCCCTATTCCGCAATCCATAACATCCAAATCAACATACGCATTTCCTGTCAGCCGCTTTCTCTCTGAATTTATTAAACACACGCCTTTTCCTTCGGCGTCTCATATGCGATCAAGTTCCACTCCAAATGCTTTCTGATTCCCAATTGCTCCAACCCACCTGCATATACGCCAACTCTGCAGCAAGTTGTTTAGAGGTATTCTTTTTTAATCTTTTCCTTTTTACATTTCTATTGCCGGATCTTAC
>NC_051422.1:8879458-8891958 GCF_015228065.2 Penaeus monodon
AGCATTGTTGTTTTATTACTGCTGTTGCCATTTGTATAATTACTATTATTATTGTTTTTGCTAGCACCATCATTATCACCATCATTGCCATTAACATCACTATTATCATATCATTATCACAACTACACTCACAAGTAAAATAACAAAAAACAATCACCAGTATCACTGTCTTCGTCATTATCATCATCACTGTTATCATCAGCATTACCATTACTGTTATCACGTGGGATATTCGCATGGGCCAATTTCACAGTGTTTAATGCACAATATACGAATATGCAGACACACATGCAAACATGCCGATCTGCTGACGTTTGATGCATTATTATTGTTATTAACCTCTTTTATCGTTACATTTATTTTCATTATCATTAATACTATCATCCTTATCATTATTTTTATCATTATCATGAGTGCCATTATTGTTTGAAATAAATAAGAGAGGCAACAACAATAAGAAATATAACAAAAAATGAGAAATTTGAAAAACAAAGAACGATATAACACTAACAATAATAATAACAAAACAAACAGCAACAATACTAGAGAACACTGATCAAAAGCACCAGTAAAAAAGCAAAAAAAGAACAGCAAAACGAGCAATAGGAAAAAAAAAAATAAAACAAAAAGCAAACAAAAAACAATTGAACGAAAACAATAAATACAAAAAAAACAAAAATAGCAATTAAAACAAAAACAAAAACCAACCAAAAACAATAAAAGCAGCAAAACACTAAAACAAAAACGATAAAATAACAAAAAACAGTAAAACAAAACAAGCAAATTTAAAAAACAAAAACAATAAAAATCAAACAAAAACAAAATAGAAAATAAAACAAAACAAAAAACAAAAGCACTAAAACATCAAACAAACAAGCATAAAAACAAAAAGAAAAAAAAAGGCAAAACGAAGCGCGCACACAGAACGGCAAAAGCGCCAGAACGCAAAGGGCCTCGCAATCGTAATCTCTTAATAAGGCAGTGATTGCACGGCCGGTAACGACGCAGTTCGGACGAGCGCTATTAAGGCCCCTGATCCCCCGTGATTGGTTGATATGAAATGAAATTGTTTACAATGGAACGCGTCCTCCCTCCTCTATCACGTGTCCCCTCGCCCTTATCCCTCTACCGTTTAACCTCTTTATCCGTTATACTTTATTCCCTATCCCCTATCCTTCCCTTTCTATTCCTTTTGCCTTACTCCCTAGCTCTTTCCCTTACCTCTTATACCTTTCCCCTAACCATAACCCTTGCCTCTTAATACCTTTACTGTGAGAGTAAGGGAAACTATTCTTTACCTTCCTCTGCCCCTCTACCCTCTCCCTCCTTTCCCCTTAGAGTACTTACTGTGAGAGCGATACAAATATTTCCCCTACTACACCCCCTCCCCCACATTCCAGCCCCCATCGCCCTTATCGCGAGCAGTGAGACTAAACCCTCCCTCCCTTCTCCATTCCCCCCTCCTCTTCCGCACCCCCCCCCCCACCATCCATGGCCCTTATCGTGAAGGTAATGATAGACTCTCTCCCCCTCCACCCCCAATCCCCAGAGTTTTAAACGTGGGAAGAATGAGACATCCCTCTCCCCCTTACCCTCCCCCCTCTACAAGACTCCAGAGCTCTTACTGTGATGCGAGTTATGTAAGTTTCCCTTAATTTCACTAACGCTCGCCTTGCTCTCTTGCGTTCTTACTATGAGAGTAATAAGAGTCATCCTCTCCCCCCCCCCCCTCAAATGCTTTCATATCTCCCTTCCCCCCCCAAATGCTTTCATACCCCCGTCCCCTTCCTCCCTCCCTTCGACCCTTAGATCGCTGCGACTAGCCTCCGCCCCCCCCCCCTCTCTTCATCCTCACCCCCATCGCTTTTACTATGAAAGAGTTGAGTCAATCCCATCACTCCAACCTTCCCTTTGTACCACCCCCTCACCCTTTTTCAGTCACCCTCTATCTTTTCACATATCATCTACCTCATCTTTATCCTATCCCCTCCCCCTTTCACCCATTCTCTCTTCTTTCAGTCATCCCTAACCTTTTACCTTTATCCCAACTCCCTTTCACCCACCTCTTCCCTTTTCTTTTAGCTTCTTTCCCTTCATCCACCCCTCCCCATTCATGCACCCACTCCCCTTTCACTCAACCACCTCCCTCCTTTCATCCCCCACCCCTCCCCATTCATGCACCCACTCCCTTTCACTCAACCACCTCCCTCCTTTCATTCCACCCCCTCCCCATTCATGCACCCACTCCCCTTTCACTCAACCACCTCCCTCCTTTCATCCCCACCCCCTCCCCATTCTGCACCCACTCCCCTTTCACTCAACCACCTCCCTCCTTTCATCCCCACCCCCTCCCCATTCTCTTAAGCCTCTCTCCCTTCACCTATCCCATTCCTAATCACCCAACCTTATCCCCTCTCATCCACACACCCCTATTTCACCCATCCTCTCCCCTTTCTCTTAGCCTCTTTCCTTTCACTCAACCCCTTCCTATCCCCCCATCCCCCCTCCCCTTTCACCCATACTCCCATCCCCAAGCGTCATTACCGTAATAGTAATACGAGTCTGATCTAACTATGGACCTTTTCCTCTGAACTCGTCACGTGTAATCAGAACTTTTGGAATCTTTCTCTCTGTCTCTGTCTGTCTCTCTGTCTCTCTCTCTCTCTCTCTCTCTTTCTTCCTCCTTCTTCCTTCCTTCTTTCTCCTTTCTCCTTCCCCCTTCCTTCTTCTTCTTCCTTCTCCCTCTCCTCTCCCCCCCCCTCTCCCTCTCTCTTTATTTTATTTTATTTTATTTCCTTTAAATGGCGGTTGCGAGAAGCTCACCGAGTCCCTTAACATTCTGAATCCTGGACGCTCTAAACCAGAATGCCTGTGATATTCTTGGCGTTACGTAAGACGGCAACCTAGTTAAAAACACATCGTCAATATGTGGCAAAAGTTACACTTCTTTAACAACCACGTACTGTTTGCATCCCGTTCTTCGATTTCGCTAACACGTTGCATTAAGTTTGTAAATTATTTCGCGGTAAAAGCGCGTGTTGTTGATGAGATTTTTTTTTTTTTTATCGTACATATATTTATGTAAGTGTAGGTATATTATCATTTGCAAAAGGTACGTACATATTCGTGTAGCCGGGTATACATGTGCACACCGTATTTCTCTGTCTCTCCCTCCCTCTCTTTTTCTTTTTCTTTCTTTTCCTCTTTTCTTCTCCCTTCCTCTCTTTATCTCTCCATCTCTCTTCCTCTCTTTCTCTCTCCATCTCTCTTCCTCTCTTTATCTCTCCATCTCTCTTCCTCTGTTTATCTCTCAATCTCTCTTCCTCTCTTTATCTCTCAATCTCCCTACCTCTCTCTATCTCTCCGTCTCTCATCCCCCCCACACACATATACACACTTGGGTATTTATGAACGAGAACACATGTTCTAAATCAGAAGCCATACTGATTTATAACACTAAGCCAAAAAAAATAGATAACAGAATAAAAACAAAAACAGTAGCATAATCAAATGACAGAGAATATCAATATTCAGGATAAAAAAAATCACAGTAATAATGGAAATAATAATGATGATGAAAATAATAATGATGATAAAGATGATGATGATGATAAAGATGATGATGATGATGATGATGATGATATTGATGAAGATGATGATGATGATGATGATGATGATGATGATGAAGCTGCTGCTGATGATGATGATAATGATAATGATGATGATTATAATGATGAAGATTATGATGATGGCATTTATAAGTAATAACATTACGGCGAAAATAGCAATATCAAGCAAACGCATCTTACATTTTTACTGCAAATAGAATGGCGATCCCTTTTAAATTACTTAAGAGCAGATCCAATTCCAAGAATTCTGACGCGAAAAAAACAACAAAAATACTTTAATCTCAGAAGCTGCAGTGAGCCTATTAATTCTCGACGCTTTTACCATAATCATTTCTTCTTTTTATACGATACTGAGAATGGCGCTGAAGAATAATGGGAGCTTTTCATCAAAGTTCGATTCTTATTTGCAATTATTACTTCTTTTAATGTATTTTACTACGAAACGTGAGATCAAAGAAAAAAAAATCATTATGCGTATCAAATACACTGCAACATCCATGAATTCATGACAATGCAAGCATGTAATCTAATAATCATTTGCATGTACCTATACATACAGACATGTATGCCTGTACATAACGTGTGTGTGTGTGTGTGTGTGTGCGTGTGTGTGTGTGTGTCTGTGCGTGTGTGTGTGTCTGTGCGTGTGTGTGTGTGTCTGTGCGTGTGTGTGTGTGTCTGTGCGTGTGTGTACCTGTGCGTGTGTGTACCTGTGCGTGTGTGTACCTGTGCGTGTATGTTCGCGCGTGTGCGTGTTCGCGTGTGTGCGTGCGCGCGCGTGTGTGTGTGTGTGTGTGTGTGTGTGTGTGTGCGTGCGTGCGTGTGCGTGTGTGTGTGCGTGTGTGTGTGTGCGTGTGTGCGTGTGAATGTGTGCGTGTGTGTGTGTGAATGTGTGCCTGCGAGTGTGTGCGCGTGCGCGTGTGAATGTGCGTGCATTCGTGCGTGCGTCCTTGCGTGTACGGAAAATTTCTTTACTAAGAGTTTATCACCATGCAGCGAACACAAACCTTGTTTCCGTGCAATGAATCGAAAACTATTTCCGCACAGTATACCGAAACATTCACTCCTGTACAACGCGCAGAAAACCCCCCTTCCCCACCCATTTAAACGGAACCCCAAAGCAACTTTATGCAATGAATAAGCCTTAATTCCATACACAGATTACAGAAAAAAAAAAAAATCACACGCCAAAACGCGCTCTCCGTCGGCAAATCAAATCCCGGAAGCATGACCCTGAAAATGAACTGCCCCGAATTTAGTATCGTCCGCCCTGCCCTGACCTTGGCCAACGAACGCTTCGACACTCAGCTCGCAAATCAAGGTCGGTCATGGCCCTTTGGGATCTTTTTAGCTTGTTTTCTTTCTTTTCTTCTTTCTTTCTTTCTTTTTTTTCGTATCCAAAATATCTAGTTTTATTTTTCATTTATTTATTTATTATTACTTCTTTTTTTTTTTTTTGAGATGTACAGTGCAAAGATATAATTTGCCTATCAAGCAGGCATTTTGTTTGCTTGTTTGATGTATATATAGTGCATAGGTATACACTGCAATCATGTGTTTTGCTTGTTAATTGGTTTGTTTTGAAATACGTAAAAATAATACGAATTCGGTATGCTTGGCAAGCGGAGGTGGAAGTTAATAAAGATGACACATTAATAGCAATAATTAATGGCAGCGATAATAACAGCCACATTATATATGAAATTTGTATAATGCAAGTTCAATATCATAATTATCATCACCAATGACGTCATCGGCGTGTCCATCGCGTGCAAGTGAAACGCAAAGACGTCAAAGTGCGATTGGTTTCTTGACTTTTTCCCTGAAATGTCCCGACCTATATTTCTTTTAAATATCCTGTCTTCAATTTTGCCTTAAATTCCCTACCTTCTCTTTCCCTGATATTACCTTTCTTCTCCTTCCCTTAAATTCCCTTTCTTCTCTTTCCCTTAAATTCCCTGCTTCTATTTCCCTCAAATATCCTGGTTCCTCTTGTCCCTAAAATTCCAGGCTTCTATTTTCCCCAAAACTCTCCGCGGCTTAAATTTTCCCCTAAATTTTCATGCTTCAATATTCCCTTAAAATTCCCCGGCTTCACTACTCCCTTAAGGTCCTCTCCGGCTTAAATATTCCCCATAATTCGGAGACAGCCATGAACTTCACCACAACCGCAATCAATGATGTCAAGGAAGGATGTCTCTTTTCCATCTCGCTTCTCTCGCTTTTCTTCCTCCCCTCTTCCCTCTCTTCTCTCTCCCTTTCCTCTTCCTTTTCCCCCCTTCGATTCGCTCCGGTTCTCCTCTCCCCTTCTCGCTTTGTCATTCGCTGGTCACTCTTCTCCCTCTTTGTGTCTTGTTTCCTCCTCATTTTTCTCTTCTTCTTCTCTCATATGCATTTTTTTTCTTTATTACTTCTTTGTCTCTCGCCTGGGTTTTTTTTCCTCTTCGCCTTCTTCACTTTCCTTAATGTTTCTCGCTTGTTTTCTTTTCCTTCTCTTTGACTCCTGTTAGCCTTCCTCTCTTCCTCTTTGTCTCTCGCTTAACCTTCTCCTTTCTCTTTGTCTTTCGCTTTCCGTATATTTTCCCTCTTTGTCTCTCACTTGCCTTACACATCTTCCCTCTCTGCATCTCTCGCCCATTCTCACCTTTCTCCCTCCCCACTTTTCCCCTCTCTCTCTCTCTCTCTCTCTCTCTCTCTCTCTCTCTCTCTCTCTCTCTCTCTCTCTCTCTCTCTCTCTCTCCCCTCTTCCCTTTTCCTCTCGCCCCTTTTCCTCCCTTCCTCTTTACCTCCCTTGCTTTTCCCCCTTTCCTTTCCCCTTCATTCCTTTTGTTCTCCCCCTTAAAAACTTTCCAGCCATTTTTCCCCTTCGACCTTCCTTTCGCCTCCTCCCCCAAACAGGAAAGAGATCAAAAGCTAAAAGGGAAAAAACGGGGTAATAAGCACCTTTGCACGCTCTCCCGCTGTAAAAGCAGAACGGGGGGATAGAGGAAGTAGTTAAGAAGAAAAACAAAAAAGACAAAAGAGAATATAAGATAAAAAGAAAAAAAAAAAGGTAGAAAATAAAAATAAAAAAAAAAAAAAATAAAAAAAGAAAAAGCAAGATTATGAACATCTAAAAACAGCAAATTTTATGTAATATATATATATAGATATAGAGATAAAAAAAAGGTATTGATATAAATAAATAAATAATATAATAAATAAAAAATAAATAATATACATTATTATATACATAAAATATATATATTAAAATATATAATTAATATAAAATATATATATATAATAGATATATATAATATATATATATAATAATATATATATACATAAAATTATCTATATTATACATATTATAATATATACATATTATCTTTATTTTTAAAATACATATATTTACATATATTTATATTATTAATTACATATATAATAATATATATTATATTATATATACTATATTATATAATATATATATATATATATATATATAAAATCATAGAATTATATATTTACTATTTATATATATATTAAAATTATATAATATATATTTTTATACATACTATATATACATTTTATACATATTATTATATACATTTATTATATATATTCCCATATTACATTATCATATATTATTATACTTTATATATATATATCCCTACATTAATATATAAATAAAATATATTTTTTAAAAAAAAAAAAAAAAAAAAAAAAAACTATTGTATATATATATATATAGATATATATAATAATAATAATATATATATATATAATACATATATATATATATACATATAGATATAATATATATGATATATATATATATAGTATATATATAATATATATAGTATATATTATAGATTATATATATAATATATAATATAGATATATATATAATATAATATATAAATATATATATATTATTATATATATTTATATATAATTATATATATATATAATGTATATATATATATATATATATATATATATATATAGATATATATATAAAATTTTATATATAATGTTATATATATATATATATATATATATATATATATACATATATATATCATATAGATACACATGTACACACATCTATATATACATAAAGCAACATTTATAACCGTAAATATAAGGCGTACAGCCCCTAAAACACCGTGTACAACCCCCAACGCAATATACACAATCCCCAAAGCATCGCCCAATCTTAAAGCGACGTCCTCGGCCCTCACAGTAATATGCACAGCCCCTTAGGCAGCCCGCACAGGCCTCTCATCCCGGGGACACATTATATCAATTACGAGGAATGCTTACATTGTAGAGCCGAACATCGATCAGCCAGAGAAATTCCGTCAGCGCTGACACATTGCGGCAGCCGCTCCGTACACAGCTGACTTCCACACTGAGGCACGCCATGTGTCAGCGTTCTGGGGCGATAAGGCCGTTCAGGGGTGACAAATTACAGCACTTATCTCTTATCTTTGTAGATATCGAAGTGATATCTATGAGAAACTTCTGCGATGTTTAGGAATATGAAAATTCCCTCGCTGTCTCTTTCTCGTTTCTGTTTCTCTTTCTCTGTCTCTGTTTCTGGCTGTCTCCTTGTCTCTCTTTTTCTGTCTCCCCCTCTTTCTCTTTCTACCTCCCTCCCTCTTTCCTCTCCCCCTCTCCCTCCCTCGCTCACTTCCTCTCTCTGACTCACCCACCTACCCTGACTCATCTCTCCGTTATAAAGTTATCACGAAATCATATTCATTACATTCACATATGACAGAGAAAAAACTAGAACAGAAAATCCACACAACAAGTTTATCAGAAAGAAGACTGACTCATTTCTAACAAACTCGTTTAGTTCATCTTTTTTTATGTTTTTTGCTCATTAAAAAAAAACTATTCGCTGTCAACGTATTAAAACAATAGTATGCATGTTGCTACTTCTCAAAATACAAACATTTCCGCCGAGAGTTTTTAGTCAGCATTCGCTGCGATACGAGTACTGCAGTCGGCATGATAGCAGGACGCGGTTTTATATAGCATGTCGGCGCGAGAGTCAGCATTCTGCAGATGGTCAATATGAATTTAATGAACTACGCTTAAAGGTCAGAAGGTCCGCGGTTGATCTATACTTGTATTATACATTTGTTCTTGTTTTATAGTCGAATTGTTTGCGGGCATTTATACTTGAATTCATTGTATTGCTCTTGAATGGAAATGAATGGAAGGCGATGAGTGATGTGATGAGGGTTCACTGAGTGTGGTGGAGGTGGAGGTGGTGGTGAAGGAGGAAGAGATGGGGGTGTTGTTGATGTTGGTGGTGTATGGTGATGATACTGATGATGACGCTCCTGCTGCTGCTGACGATGATGATGATTATGGCATGGCAATGGAAGTGATAAGGATGATGGTTAAAATGATGATACTACCAACTACATCTACCAGTACAGTTGTTTATAATAATAATAGTAACCATAATAATAATATCGATGGTGGTGATGGTGATGGTGATGGTGATGATGATGTGATGATGATGATGATGATGATGATGATAATGATGATGATGATGATGATGATGATGATGATGATTGATGATGATGATAGCATCAGCAATATCACTAATTTTAATGATAGTGATATTGATAATGATAATAACAAAGATGATGATGATAACAAAAACAATATTAACAATAATAGAAAGACGCAGACCTTAGCTCACGCCTAGGAATCCAATTTCAAAATACGCTAGCAGCTAAAGGCAATAAATGATAATAACAATAACAAAATAGCGATATCAGCAAGGAAAGGAGTAATAAAGGGGGTCAGCAAAGTAATTTAAGTACAGTAATCCCAACCGGGCCATAGGGAATTAATAGATATAAATATATAGTATAAAAATATATATTATATATATATATTATAATATAATATTATATATAAAAAAACATATATAAATATATAAAAATTATTTTTTTAAATAAATATATATTTTTATATATTATAATATTTATATAAATAATATTATCAATATATATATATTATAATAAATTTTTATACCCAAAATATATATATTATATATAATAATCTATATATATACTAATATATCTATATATTCTATACAATATATATATATATATATATTATATATATATATATAATATCTATATATATAATATATCTCATATTACATATATATATCTACTTCTCTCTCTAATTCTCTATATCTCATAATATTATTATCTTATATCTATAATCTTATTTTATATCTATATATATCTCTATCTATATATATATATATCATTTCATCCTTACATATTTATATCAATATATATCTATCTCTATCTATACTTATCCTATATATATCTATATATCTAGATCTATATCTATCTCTATATTCTATTATCTCTATATCTCTTCTCTAACTACTCATCTATCTCATATCCATATCTATACTATATATTCAATACTCTCTCATCTCTATCTATATACTATATATATATATCTATCATCTATTCATATATCTTCTATATATCTCTCTATAATCTCTATCTATCTCTCTACTATCTCTCTCGTTACGCCTAATCAATCGCATCCCCCCTCCCAACTTTTTTTTTTGCACAACCCTAGTGACAAACCGTTCCACCAAGACAACAAACCAGTAAACAAGCAACCCGGGGACCAACGAGTAAACAAATAAATGCATCCGAAAGCATAAACTTCCCCCTTAACCAACCAATAAAACGCAGGAGAAGCAGTAATAACAAACGTACGCAAAAGGGACACGTCAGCCAGTCTCCCCTAACACGAGCTGCACAAGAATTTAAAGAATCCAAAGAGAGGGGAAAAGAGAGAGAGAGAGAGGGAGAGAGGGAGAGAGAGAGAGAGAGAGAGAGAGAGAGAGAGAGAGAGAGAGAGAGAGAGAGAGAGAGAGAGAGAGAGAGAGAGAGAAAGAGAGAGAGAGAGAGAGAGAGAGAGAGAGAGGAGAGAGAGAGAGAGAGAGAGAGAGAAAGAGGTGAGGTGAGGGTGAGAGGGTGAGAGGGAGGACAGGAGAGAGTTGCGAGGGCGGCGGTGATGCGACTATACTGTGATGCTGGCCCATTTGGTACGAGATTAGTGTGACGAAAGGTGTTGAAGTATGATGGAAGGAATATGTTGGCGTGAAGGAGTGTGGTGAAGTGAGTTGGAGTACGGTGAAGAGTGATGAACGGTAGGAATGATGAAATGGGATTTAGTATGATAAAGTGTGATGAAATATGGAATGTGATAAAATGTAATGGAACGCAAAGAAGTGTGTGGAGTGTGTGAATAAGACCTACGCGTATTAGTATATGGTTGCATATAGTGTTAAGTGCCTCAAGCAAATCGCTTAAGTCAGTAATGTAAACGCATATTCACGTGATAAAACTTTAATATATTGCTATTTTGTTATCACAGTGTACTCGTATTAGGCAGCGATACAGTTTGAAGTGTTTTATGCAAGCGTATGTAGCAATATGGTAAAGTAGGTTTCAGGCTGGATGGAGGGAGGTGGGGAGGAGGAGGAGAGAGAGGGAAAAAGGTGGGGATAGGGATAGGATAGGGAGAGGGAGAGAGGGGGAAAGAGGAAGAGGGAACGAGGTGAGAGAGGGAGAGGGTGATAGGGGAAAAGAGGGAAGGAGACAGGCAGGCAGGCAGATTGTGTGTGTGTGTGTGTGTGTGTGTGTGTGTGTGTGTGTGTGTGTGTGTGTGTGGTGTGTGGGTGTGTGTGTGTGGTGTGTGTGTGGTGGTGTATGTGTGTGTGTGTGTGTGTGTGGGTGTGTGTGTGTGTGTGTGTGTGTGTGTGTGTGTGTGTGTGTGTGTGTGTGTGTGTGTGTGTGGGGTGTGTATATATATATATTATATATATATATATATATATATATATATATATATATATATATAGAGAGAGAGAGAGAGAGAGAGAGGGGGGGGGGAAGAGGAAGAGGAAGAGGAAAAGGGAGAGGGAGAGGGAGGCGATAGGGAAGTGAATGGGAGAGGAAAAGAGAGTGAGAAAGAGAGGGGGGAGATTGAAATAGAGATTCTATATATCTCGGACAACCTCCTCCACCTCCTCCTCCTCCTCCTCCTCCTCCTCTCCTCCTCCACCTCCTCCTTCCTCCTCCTCCTCCTCCTCCTCCTCCACCTCCTCCTCCTCGGTGACGCCTCCGCCCACACCAAGCTATCTCACTGAAATGAAAGGAAAATACGTCCACCTCCACCTCCACCTCCACCTCCTCCTCCTCTTCCTCTTCCTCTTCCTCTTCCTCTTCCCCTTCCTCTTCCTCCACCTCCTCCTCCTCCTCCTCCTCCTCCTCCTCCTCCTCCTCCTCCTCCTCCTCCTCCTCCTCCTCCTCTTCCTCTTCCTCTTCCTCTTCCTCTTCCTCTTCCTCCACCTCCTCCACCTCCTCCTCCTCCTCCTCCTCCTCCTCCTCCTCGGTGACGCCTCCGCCCACACCAAGCTATCTCGCTGAAATGAAAGGAAAATACGTGTCGACACCAAAATACACTGTGAAGCTCGACGACCAACCGGATGCCGCTCTCTGGGAGGAAATGCGAGAAAATAGAGACAAAGATAAAAATAAAAACAAGAATAATAAAAAAGAAAAAAAGGGTAAGAGAACAGCTTGCAGGAAATTTCAGTCGAGATATTTCCACCAGAGAGAACGCTCAGTCACGATGCAAGCTCACAGCCACTGGAGTTGAAAGCAACATATGATGGAAGTTTATCAAAGGAAAACCAAGCGCTCAGAAGGCAAGAAAACACAACACCAAAAGGAACAGCTGATTCCAGTTAAGAATTTTGGGCAGGTTTTCTTCTCACAAGTTTATTTTCTGATCTGAGTATGCCGTAGCTCCTCATCGCCTTAT
>NC_051422.1:8901958-8909332 GCF_015228065.2 Penaeus monodon
ATCTAATCATATCATACTTATAATAATATACATAACATATAATATATACATATACTCTATTAAAACATATATATATATTATATATATATATAAAATCTATTATAGTATGAATTACATTTCATATATAATACATCATACAAAAACAAACATATATATTATATACTTATATATAATACCTTTATTTTACAAATATAATATAATGATATAACATATATAACCATATTATACATATTAACATATATACTTAAACACAACAACAATATACATATTTATACATTATATACATAATATACAAAAAAAAAAAACAACCAAAAAACATTATATATTATATATATATATATATATATATAATATATTATATATATATATTCTATATTATTATATATACATAAATATAATAATAAGTATATAATCATTATATAATTATAATACCTACCAAAATTATATACAGTATGTATTATTTATATATTTTATAAACTATAATACATATATTACATATATTTTACATATAAAATACTATATATATACATATTACTCTATTATACATAATACATTTATACTTTTTTTTGGTTCCATATAATTATTATGAAATTTTACTATATATCTATATGCATATATACATATATGTACATATATATAATATATTTATATATGTATAAATATATATATAATTTTATATATGATATATATGTAATATTATATATATATTATATATATATAATATAATATTATATTTATATATTTATATATATTATATTATTATATATTTATATATATTTACTAATAAATGTGTGTGGTGTGTTGTGTGGTGGGGTGGTGTGGTGGTTTTTTGTGGTTTTGTGTTGTTGGATATATGTAACTCCCCTTTCTACTTTTTCTCTTCAACATCATAATTTTCCCTATATTACTATATTGTCCTATATATTCTTCATATATGAAATTGTATATTCGTATTATTAATTAGTTCTATTTATCTATATTATATGTACTAATTACCCTATCACACCTTACACATGGTGTGTGTTGTTATTAACTGACCTGTTTGGAAGCAGGCCCTTTACTCTTTCCCTCACCTGCATACGCAAAATCTTTCCCACCCCTTCCTCTTTTGCTCCTTCGAACTTCATTGATGGATTCGCTACCGCATGCCTTTTCTTCAAAAAATTACAATTTTTTCTCATCCAATTAATTCAACACAGCACAAAGTAATACACAAACCAACTCAAACACAACATCACACACCCCTCCTCCTCTCTTTCTCCCTTCCTCCCTCCCCCTTCCGTCTCACTTTCTTCTCTCCCCTCCCTCTCTCTTTCTCTCTCTCTCCCTCCCTCTCTCTTTCTCTCTCTCTCTCCCTCCCTCTCTCTTTCTCTCTCTCTCTCCCTCCCTCTCTCTTTCTCTCTCTCTCTCCCTGCCTCTCCCTTTCTCTCTCCCCTCTCTCTCTCTCTCTCTCTCTAAAACTAAACTATTTATTTTGTTATTTTATTACTCTCTCTTTTTCTCTCACACATAAACATACAATCACATACATACAGTCACATACAGTCACATACAGTCACACACACACACACACACACACACACACACACACACACACACACACACACACACACACACGCACGCACACACACGCACACAAAACGAGGACAGGAGGAGGAGGTGGAGGGTGGGGGAGAGGGTCAACCACCTAAATTAATCCACTTGAAACTGGGATCGGAAAAATCATGGGCCATTCCCTGCCTCAATTTGACGCCATCACACTCCAGCCCTCACCTCACCCCCTACTCCCCCTCCCCTATCTCCTACTCCTCTTCCTTCTCCTCCCCTATCTCCTCCTCCCCTATCTCCTCCTCCTCTTCCTTCTCCTCCTCCTAGTCTCGTAAGCCTCCTCTCCCTCCCCCTCCCCCTAGCCACCATTTCCTCCTCCCTTCTCACGTCTCCCCCTCCTCCTACCATCCTTTTCCTCAATTAATCAAACACAGGTTAATGTTACCGAGAGTGACGCACAGAGACAGAGGAAAATAAATCACTTTCTTCGATTTCTGCAGGTTCCTATTGACATCCACCGCCATCCATTACCCCCATCCCTCCCCTTTAACCCCTGGTTCCCCACACAACCCCCCAGGTTCGTTGGGTACAGGATTCTTTTTTTTTAATCTGATTTTGGGACTCGTTCTCGGTAACAATTACATCAGAGATGTTTTCTCACACAATCAAACTCTTACTTCAATTAATCTATCTATGTTCCTCAATTAAACTACCTTCCTCACATAATCCCAGAGCCCGAGATTCCCAGACCTTCGGCGAAATAATAATAATTTCCCCGTAATGAAGACGCCTCGTGGTCTGATATGTTTGCGAAAACCTCTCGACAGGTTGGTGTTCTCTATAGCGGTCCTATAGAGAAGGACGAAGAGAGAGAGAGAGAGAGAGAGAGAGAGAGAGAGAGAGAGAGAGAGAGAGAGAGAGAGAGAAAAGGGAGAGAGAGAAAAGGAGAGAGAGAAAAGGAGAGAGAGAAAGGAGAGAGAGAGAAGGAGAGAGAGAGAGAGGAGAGAGAGAGAAGAGAGAGAGAGAGAGAGAGGAGAGAGAGAGAGGAGAGAGAGGGGGGAGAGGAGAAGAAAAGGAGGGGAGGGGAAAAAAGGAGAGAGAGGGGGAGTTTAAAGGAGGGAGAGGGAAGAGAGGGAAAGAGAGGGGAGAATGGGAGGGGGGAGAGGGGGAAGAGGGAAAAAGGAGGGGGGGAGGGGTGGAGGGGGGGAAAAAAGGGGGAGATGAGAGGGAGAGAAGAGAAAGAGAGAGAGAGAGAGATGGAGAGAAAGAGAGAGAAAAGGAGAAAGGGGAGAGGGGGAAAAGAGGAGGGGGAGGGGGAGGAGGGGGGAGAGGAGAGGGGGAAAGGGAGGGGGGAGAGGAGAGGGGGAAGGGGGGGGGGGGGAGAAAGGGGGGGGAAGGAGGGGGGGGAGAGAGAGGGGGGAGAAAAGAGGGGGGGGGGAGAGAGAGAGAGAGGGAGAGAGAGGAGAAAAAGAGAGGGGAAAAGGAAAAAGGGAGGGGAGGGGGAGGGGAAAGGGGAAAAGAGGGGAAAGGGGGGGAAAAGGGAGGAAGGAAGAGAAGGGGGAGGGAGAAAGGAGGAGGGAGAGAGGGGGGAGGGGGGGGGGGGGAGGGGGGAAGAGGGGGGGGAAGGGAGGGGGGAAAAGGGGAAAAGAAGGGGGGGGAAAGGGAGGGGGGAAGAGAAAAGGGGGGAGGGGGAAGGGGGGGGAAACCCGGGGGGGAGGGGGGAAGGGGGGGAAACAGAAAAGGGAGAGAAAAGAAAAAGAGAGAGAAAAGGAGAAAAGAGAGAGGGGGAAGAGAAAAGGGGAGAGAGGAAGGGAGAGAAGAGTGGAGAGAGAGGGAGAAGAAAGGGGAGAGAGAGGGAAAAAGGGAGAGAGAGAAAAGAGAGAGAGGGAGAACAGAGAGGGAAAAACCCGAGAGAGAGGGAGAGAAAGGGAAAAGGGGAGAGGAGGGGAGGGGAAAGGGAGAGGGAGGGGGAGGGGGAAAAGGGGGAGAAGGGGGAAAAAGAGGGGGGGAGGGGAGGGAGGGAGGGAGGGAGGGGAGGGGAGGGGGGAGGGGGGAGGGGAGGGAGGGGGGGAAAAGGGGGGGAGGGAGGGAGGGAGAAGGAGAGAGAGGGGGAGAGGAGAGAGAGAGAGAGAAGAGAGAGAGGGGGGGAGGGGGGGGAGGGGGAGAGGAAGAGAGAGAGGGGAGAAAAGGAGGAAAAAGACCCGGGAAGAGGGGAGGAGAGGGGGAGAGAGAGGAGAGCGGGGAAGAGAGAAGCGAAAAGAGAGAGAGCGAGAGAGAAGGGAGAGGAGAGAGGAAAAGAAACGAGGGGGTGAGAGGGGGAGAGCGAGAGAGAGAGAGAAGAAAAAAACCAAAAAGGAGATGGAGGGGTTTAACATCCCTCCCCCTCCTTCACGACCGCCACAAACAAAACAAAACCTTTTAAAAAAAACAAAAAAAAAAAAAAAAACATAACCAGATTTACAATAAATCACCAACTATTTTAATTCATACTCCGAATTTCGTATAGGGTCTCCCCCCCCCAAAACAGAAACCCGCTAAGGGGAAGGGAAAGGCAGAATCAAAACCCCTATTTCCATATTTTTTTTTTCCCTTGGCGGATCCGATGCGGGCGCTCCCGCCTCCCCCCCTCCTCCTCCCCCGAACCCCGCCTCCGACTTGCCCAACCTGACGACGGGTTTGGTTGTTCGGTTGTCCGGTTTTTCGCTCCCTTTTGATCGTCGCGTCCCCCCCCCCCCCCTCTAATATCATAACCTTTTTTTATTATTCAAGTCCCCCTTTTCCTTTTTTTGGGATAATCTCCCAAAGAGACTTGGGGAGAAGTAAGATCGGTATAACCCTGAAAAAAATCTTGGCGGGGGAAAAAGGAAAAACCTATTTTTTGTGTGTTCAATTCAATACAAAGTTCAAAAGCATATATATATCTCGCTAAAATCCTCTTTCCCCCTCCACAGAAACCTCCGCCCTCTCATATCAGAGTTTGGGAAAACCCTAAAAACAATAAAAGACAGCAACAGCAATATAAAGATGGGATTTAAAAAAATAATAGTAATAATAATAAAACAAAAATAATAAAAACAAAAGATGTAAGAAAAGATGTGATAACAATAATAATTAAAATTTTTTATCACAATAATATCACAATAACAGTAATAATAATAAAAATAATAAAAATAATAAAAATAAAAATGGGGAAAAGACAACAATAAGATACTGATATGAAGAAAAAAAAAGAAAACTTTTGGGGGTGTATATCACCATAAATAGTTTTAAAAAACCTTTTTGAAAAAATAATAAACAATACATATATAAAGAACACAGGCATGTATATAAAATATAATAAATTTATATATTATAAATTAAATTAATAATATATATAAAATAAATAATATAATATATATAATAATATTATATATATAATGATATATGGATACACAAAAAACACACACAACACAACACACACACACACACACACACACACACAACACCCCCACACAAAACTAAACAACACACATTTTATCTATTTCTATTTCTATCTAATCAATTTTAATATAATAATATAATATATTTTATTAATTATATATATATATATATATTATACATATTTTTAACATTCGCATATTATATATAAAAAATCATAAAATACAAAAATCCCCCCGAGGACATTAGTCAAGAAGTAATGGTAAGTCTCGAATGCCCTTTTGGAAGGGGAGGGGGAGGGGAGGAGGGGGAGGAGGGGAGGAGGAGGAGGAGGAGGAGGAGGAGGAGGAGGAGGAGGAGGGGAGGAGGAGGAGGAGGAGGGGGAAGAAGGGGAGGAAGAGGGGAGGAGGAGGAGGGGAGGAGGAGGAGGTGGAGGGGGAGGAGGAGGAGGAGGGGGAGGAGGGGAGGAGGAAAAAAAAAAGGAGGGGGGAAAGGGGAAGAGAGAGAGGAAAAAAAAAAAGGGTTTATTCTAGGAGAAGCTGTGGGTTGAGGTGTTGAGAGCCAGTGCTGAGGGCAGAGTGATCGGCTTGATTTTTCGGGGTGATCGCAGGCTTTTTTTAAAAATGCACAAACATAAAAAAAAGGAAAAATTAATCTTAGCAGGGTGTCAGTGCAGACTCCCTTTTTATGGCGTTAGGTTCCGTGGTCACCGATATGTCAATACAATTAAAACTGAAAAATTTTTAAAACAGTATCGCAATAATAATACTAGTAATCAGAATAAGGGTTTTCTCACAAACATTTTGAAAAGAAAGATATAAGTTAAGTAGTTTTTAAAAGGGAGTTGGGGGGGACTTTTTTACTGTTTCCGTTGTGGGGGGCAGGGACAGTTGGCCCGGCAGGACTGTAGTGTGGGGGACGGGGGTGTCAGGCTGAGTAGAGGGGAGAGGTCATTTAAAAGTTTTTGATGATGGATGATGATGAGATGAGGTGGTGGTGAGATGATGATGATGATGGAAAGATGATGTGATATGATGGTGATGGGATGATTATGGTGATGGTGTGAGATGATGAGAGGTGAGATGATGGGGTGGTGATGGTGAATGATGTGATGAGATGTGACGATGACGAGACGAGACGATCGATGAGGGGGGAGGAGGAGGGGGAGAAGAAGAAGAAGAAGAAAAAGAAGAAAAAGAAGAAGGGGGAGGGAAGAAGGAGGGAGAAAAAGAAAAATAAAAAGGAGGAAGGGGGGGTGGAGGAGAGATAAAGAAAAAAAGAAAAACATTGTAATAATGAGGAACATTTAAAGTGATATGATACTATTATAACTATAATAAATTAGATCTTTAGTGTCTTAGCATTACCCCCTAATTTATCACCGTCATGTATTTTATCATTAATATCATTATATTTTTTTCGTTAATGTATCAGATTTTATTTTTTTTTTCCCGTAATTAGTGAATTTTAACCCTGACGCAATTATCATGGGTCATCGCAAATCAATAAAACATGAAATTTAAACATATATTAAATTCCCAATTTTAAACATCGGAAAAAAAATGAGCCAAACAAAATAAAACCAATAGAATAAAAAAAAAAAATAAAATAAAAAGAAAAAAAAAAAAAAAAAGTGCCCAAAAAAAAAACACAATCCATCTATGAATATCCATTTCCCAACTCTCAAAAATTTTTAATAAAAAAAAAATCTGTTTATCACAATTTTAGAAAATTCAGTAAAAATTTTACCCATTACATATTCGCAAATTTTAACTAAAGTGTGCCAAATGCTTGTCTTTATTCGTAAACATAACCCTACTGCAAAAATGACTACGAAGAAGGAGGAGGAGGATAGGAAGAGAATGACAAAAAGGGGTAAGAGAAAGTTTAGGACGGGGAAAGAGGAAGGGGGGGATGAAAAGGGAAAGGGGAAGAGGGGAAAGACAAAAGGGAAAGGGTAAAGCGAAGAGGAGAGAGAAAAGAGAGGGGAAGGGCAAAAAGGGAAGGGGGGGAAGGGCCAAGACGAAAAAGAAAGGGACAAAAAACCCAAAATGAAAGGTGCAAAGAAGGGGAAGGCAACCCAAAAAAGGGGGGGGGGGAAAGGGGGCAATGAAGGGGAAAAAGAGGGGGGGAGACTAGGCCCGGGTCGAGACGCGAGAACACAAGACTTGTAAATGAAAATTGGGACGGAAAAAAAAGAGTGAAAAAAGAGAATTGGGAAATGGAAAAAAAAAGGAGAAAAAGGGAAAGGAGAGAAGGGGGGCAGGAGGGGAATAACCCCAACGGGTCTCGGGCGACGTTTTATTTTGTTAGTATTTATACGTGACCCGTACGGTATTTTTTTGCTTAACCCCCTAAGCCTTGATATGAGAGGATTTTCGAGAAGACGCCCGGGGGGTGGGGTTTGGG
>NC_051422.1:8924034-8931534 GCF_015228065.2 Penaeus monodon
GCTTCCCTCTTTCTTATCTCTTCTGTTTTCTTCTTTTTCCTTTTTTATTTTCCTCTTGGCTGTCCTCTTTATTTCGAGTTTTGTTTTCCTCTTTCTCATTCCTTCTTCGTTTTCCTCGTGTGTTTCCTTTGTTATCCTCTTGACTTTCCTCTTCATTTTCCTCTTTGTTTTCCCTCTTTACTTTCCTTTTACTCCCCTCTTTATCTTCCTTTTGGCTTCCCTCTCCCTTTTATTCTTTGCTTTCCTTTGTTTGTTTTTTTTATGTTTCATTTCCTCTTCACTTCACTTTTCGCTCGTCTATTTGTTTTCCTCCTCGTTCTTCCTTCTCATGTAATTTTTCTTGGCTCCCTTCTTCCACCGTCTTTATTTCCCACTCTGATCTCCTCTCTATATTTCTTTCTCCCCTTCCATTACTCTTATCTTCTAAACCCTATTCCCCCTCCCCCTATTTACCACTGCTCCTCCTCCCTCTTCCCTCCTCTTTCCCTTCCCCCTCCCAACCGCGCTCTAAATCCTACATTTCCTCTCTAATGATAACGTCACTCCCAACACTACGAGATTATATAACTCTATTACAAAGAAAATGTCAAGATAATCCAACACCTGTGATGACGTCATCAAATTCACCTTATTACTTCAGTCAGGTAGACACGTCACTCCATTTGCATAGATACGTTCATGTTAGTATGAGTGTGTCTCCTGGGTATGTGTGTGTGAGGTGGGTGTGAGGTGGTGTGTTGTGTGTGTGTGTGTGTGTGTGTGTGTGTGTGTGTGTGTGTGTGTGTGTGTGTGTGTGTGTGTGTGTGTGTGTGTGTGTGTGTGTGTGTGTGTGTGTGTGAGTGAGTGCGTGTGCGTGTGTATGTGTGTGCGTATGCGTGTGTGTGTGCGTAAGCGTGAAGCATACATTTACGAGTATACACACGCAGATGTCTCCGCACACAGCCATCGCACGTAGCATACGAGCGCGATCACACCCACACACACACCTGTTGCTTCCCCACTTCCACACGCGGTTGAGCCACGAGGCCGAACACCTGATATCAGTGACCTTTCTATACGATCTCGTCACAGGTGTTCGCACGGGAAAGATGCGCGCATACACACACACACACACAAACACACACACACACACACGCACACACACACACACACACACACACACACACGCACGCACACACACACACACACACACACACACACACACACACACACACACACACACACACACAAACACACATACACATACACACACACAAACAAACATAACACCAAGGGCAGCCCAACAGTCATTTCCCTAATGCTGCCGTGAGGAAAAAGTGTTCCACGTGGTCTCAAATGGAGAATTCGGTCCAGGGCGGTCTCTGTGGCGTCGCTTTAAACCCAAATATATTGTTCCACGCCCGTCCAGTGGGAGGCTGAGGCTATTACGTGAGAGAGAGACTCTCACGTGGGCGTGCACGCGGAACAGACATGGGCGGGTGCGAGTTCTTTGCACACATTGTAAACACAGAAAATGGCGAGTACAGAACAGGGCGGGTGAAGAGAAAATGATTAAAAGGAAAAAGACAAACTTGTACAGGAAGAGACAGAAAATTGTTCAGGAAGAAAAGGACAATGAGATAGGATGAAAAAGGAAACTACTTAGGAAGAAGGAAATTAGAAAGAGAGAAAGAGAAAAACAGATAAAGGAAAGCGAAAAATAGATCAGGAAGAAAGAGAAAATTCAATAAGGAAGAAAAATACTGAAATACTGAAAGAAAATAAAAAAGGGAGAAATAAATACATGACTAGATAGCAAGAAACAAGAAATCAAATAGGAAAAGAGAGAAAACTAGATGAAGAAGAGAGAAAAAGAGACAGGAAGAGAGAGAGAAAAAAAAATGTACAAAATGTAGACAGGGAAAATTGGAAAGAAAGAGCAAAAATGCAAAGGAAGAAATAGAAAATTATATAGCGCCGTCGGAGGTCTTGATTACATACAGTTGAAGCTCACTTAACGTCACCCCCGTTACCGTCGTTTTTTATTTACGTCGCGTAAATAAACAAACTTTCTATAGAGTCAAACGTGCAAAACAGTTCTTTTTTCCCTATATATTATATAGAAGGACAGCGAAAACAACGTGGAAAGCTATGGCACTTCTATAACACAGAGAAACAAGGCTTCACTGAACACCATTTAAGTTATAAAGTCGCTGTCTTAAGGAACCTAACCCTGGCATTAAACAAGGATCAACTATATACAATCATTTACATAAATAATCACCTCCTCTCTCCTCTCCACACCGACCTCCTTTCTCTCCCTCCCTCCCTCCCTCTCTCTCTCTCTCTCTCTCTCTCTCTCTCTCTCTCTCTCTCTCTTACACACAATCTTTGGATAACACGGAGAGAGGTATTTGTAGACTCTTTCCCTCACATTCTAGTTTACATATATTGCATATATTTCTTATCTGTTTATTTATTTATTCATTTTTCATTTATTCTTCTCTGACTCTGTACACGCAAAGGAATAAAATGAAGGTTTAATCTAATTTATTTCAGTGACGCCTTTAAGACGTTTTATAGAAACCAAATAACAAACAAAAGTCGTATGAAATCTTAAGATAAAAAGTTTTGTTTTTTTTACACGACCAAATTTGGAAAATTGAATATTTTTCTTCTCGACTTCTTTTATCTATGTTTTTTATGCTTGTATCCTCTTTGAGAGCTTATTACTTTTTGTTTTTTACACTTTCATCTTCTTGTAACCTCGTTCCCTTTCTTGTCATTTTCCCTTCCCTATCTCTGAAATTTCGATCAAACTTCGACTTTAAATTCTTATTCCTTAACTTCGTTTGGTCCTTTTTATGCGAGCAAATGCCTTCCTCCAACAAGGGTGACACGGTTACGTCTCCTCGCCGTTTCACTCTTTTAAGACTTCATCCTTCATTTTGACTCGTGGACGTATCATCCTTCATTTTGACTCGTGGACATTTCATCCTTCATTTTCACTCGTGGCCATTTCATCCTTTATTTTCACTCTTTTAGTAATTCTTCTTTCATTTTCACTCCTTAACACTTCCTTCAGTTTCTTTCTTTTTTTTACTTCATCCTTCATGTTCACTCATTAACACTTCATCCTTCATTTTCACTCTTTAGCACTTCATCCTTCTTTCTACAAAACACCAGTCCTGAAAATTCCTTCATTCCTGCACGAAGGAACTTCTTCAATAAATATATGCACACAGGATCAACAGTTAGAAATGTCAAACAAAGATATATATATATATATATGAAACAAGGTTACATAGGAAAAAAGAGAGAATTTTCCAGAACAATTAACGCCTGAAGTGCAGCACCATGGCAACGAAACGAAAACAACTGCAGTAGAAAGGAGGGGAGGTTGACAAGCTGTAGACGTCTGTGCTACTCCTCGCCAGAACTGTCCTGAACAAACTTCACGACACCAGAGCAGAATTATCTTGAATCCACGAAGAATGAAACTTACTTCTGGGCAATAGAATTATCTTACATTATTCTGAAGCAGCGCAATTATCTTTATAATTTCCCGAACTGCATTATCTTAAATCACTCCAGAGTAGCGGAGTTTTCTTGTCGGTACATTATCTAGAACAGACAAACTATCTTAAATACTAAAAATGTCTAGAAAATGAATATGGAAAATAATTATGAAAAAAAAACAACAAAACAATGAAATGTCTAGTCTTACCGAAAAATCCATCTCAGAGAAACGTTTTTTGCAAGAGAGACGTCTGTAATAAAGGTCTGTTAGAGAAACGATTCAAAGATGATTTACAATATAACAGGGAAGTCTGGATCACGCAATTTTGCTTAACCTAGCTTAGTTTAGGCAAGAAAAAGGATCAGACAAAGGAGCAAAAAAGACGAAATAAGGCCATAAATATGAATATATCCTGAACAGGTGCAGCCGACTTCACTACGTAGAACTGCGAGTTATGCTGACACCGTTGACATGTATTCAACTGCTTAACCTCTGTGACCGTAATGCAAATAAACTGTCGTGACACCGTCATTATACAGGTCATGAGCCTAATCATCGTACATCCTTCACTTTGTTGGCTGATGAATGACGCTTCCGTACTTTGTTTAAGTTCATTTGCCTTCTCAGAAAGAGGAAAGATAAAGAGAAAAAAATAAATTGTATCATCATTTATTTCAGTGGTGCGTTTATGTGAAGTATAAATATCGAATCTTGAACGAATTAAATACGAAAAAAAAAAAAAAAAAAAAAATATATATATATATATATATATATATATATATATATATATTATATATATATATATATATAATACGTAAAGTGAATGGGTATGTGAACTAGATATTAATGACGGAAATCTCGAAAAGGTGAAGCTGGCAGTGAAGTCATATCATTAGATTTTTTTTTTTTTTTTTTTTTTTTTTTTTTTATAAAAACTGATGATAGTAATGATATTCTAAATATCAGTTACCAGTTTAACGATATAGATCATTCTAATCATAAAACCAATATCAGCAAAACAACAACAGCAACATCAACAACAACAATAATAACAACAGTAATAATAATAATAATAATAATAATAATAATAATAATAATAATAATAATAATAATAATAATAATAACAATAATAACAACAACAATAACACCAACCTCGAAAACCACAATAATAATAAGAGTAATGACAATGAACCGCGCAGCAAAATGAAGCCATGAGGGCGCCCATGCGTCTTAATTGACTCGGCAGACGACCCGCGAGCTGAAGGCGGGATCGCTGCGTCAACTCGTAAACAGACTCTTCCCTGTGCGCTGTTGACACTGGAACCCGAAAGGAGGACGCGGCCTCTGCGTGTCTGCTCCTTCACATGCGGACACTTAAACATATATATACATGTACATACATACATACATGCATACATACATATATATATATATATATATATATATATATATATATATATATATATATATATATATATATATATATATATATATATATATGTAGATAGAAAGATCGACAGATATAGATATATGTGTATATATATTTTTGTTTGTTTGTTTGTTTGTTTATATGTGTATATATACATATGTATTATTTATATATGTATAAATATATATATGTGTATATATATCATGTATGTGTACGTGTGTTCATACATATATTACATATACGGCCTGATACACATGCCTGTGCATCAGGGATGTGTCATTTTTGCATATATCTTTTCAAAGCTACTTACGGATTTATGGGTGTATCTTTTTCATTCTCTGTTGCTATCCTCTGAATTGCCCTATTTCCAGATTATTGGATGTATTCTTCCCCCTTCTCCGTATGTCTTGCATAATTTAAAAAAAAATCAATTCTTGATTCCATGACAAGTTTTTTTTTTTAATACTTTTTTTTCTGGAGCGTTTTATACTTCTCTTTTTATTACACACCGATTTATCAATCAATACGTGATCTTAACAAAAAAAGATTATTCCATTTCATAAACGCATTTGAAACTCCTTTTCTCTTAGCACTGTCTTGACATCTTTCGGAATCTATATTTTATGGGTTGGTTTACTGAACGCCGGATTTATGGAATGGTATTTTTTGAGTTCCTGAAATATTTGAGTCATTTATTTGAAGGCAAAATGACACACCTCTTTTGAAAGAAAGTTTATATATATATCCCCATATCTTCTTTCTTTCTAGTTTTCTTCCTCTCTCAGTCTCAATCTCTCTCTCTCTCTCTCTCTCTCTCTCTCTCTCTCTCTCTCTCTCTCTCTCTCTCTCTCTCTCTCTCTCTCTCTCTCTCTCTCTCTCTCTCTCCCTCTCTCTCTCTCTCTCCCTCCCCTCTCTCTCTCTCTCTCTCTCTCTCTCTCTCTCTCTCTCTCTCTCTCTCTCTCTCTCTCTCTCTCTCTCTCTCCCTCTCAACCTCTCCCTCTCAACCTCTCCCTCTCAACCTCTCCCTCTCAACCCCTCCCTCTCTCTTTATCGCTCTCTGTCTTCTTATCCTCAATACGTATAAATAAATAGATTCTGTCTTTATGTTTGTCTTCCCATCTCCCCCGCATATAGCAGTCATGTTGTACGCCATGCTAATCCTTGCGGCCGCATGATTTTACATGGCGATCACGGCTTTATGATTACAAAACTTCTTTAGCTCATCAGGTTACAGACCTTGAGAAAATATTCAATTATAAGTGGGTTTCGTGAGAGGGAGGAGGGGGGGAGAGAAGAGAAAGAGGGAGGGAGTGTTAGAGAGAGGGGGGGAGAATGTGTGTGTATGTATATATATATATATATATATATATATATATATATATATATATATATATATATATATATATTATATATATGTGTGTGTAGAGAGAGAGAGAGAGAGAGAGAGAAAAGAGAGAGAGAGAGAGAGGAGAAGAGAGAGAGAGAGAGGAGAGAGAGAGAGAAGGAGAGAGAGAGAGACGAGAGAGAGTAGAGAGAGAGAGAGAGAGAAAATGAGAGAGAGAGAGAGAGAATAAGAGAGAGAGAGAAGAGAGAGAATGAGAGAGATGGAGAGAGAATGAGAGAGAGAGAATGAGAGAGATGGAGAATAAGATAGGGGAGAGAGAGAGAGAGAGAGAGAGAGAGAGAGAGAGAGAGAGAGAGAGAGGGGGAGAGAGAGAGAGAGAGAGAGAGAGAGAGAGAGAGAGGAGATAAGAAAGAAGAGGAGAGGAGAGATGATCAAGAATATCTTCTAATGGACCTGCCGTTATATTTCCATCAACGAATCCATCTCTTTCTACTGATGCTGTCGAGTCATGTGTGACCTCTGGTGTATATGCTAAAGTTGAAATCACTGGGAGGGACGTCTCGCGTAAAGGAAAAACTCGGGACTACTTGATATAAGGATTTGAAACTGCATTATGTCCTTACAGAAAAAAACAGAATAGTTAGTTATCTTCAAGTCCTACAGGAACCAAAGACTGCATTCAAGCCTTGTAGTAAGAACAATGACCCACCTTACCTCTACGTCCTGCACGGCTACAGGTTAAGTCCTACTAACCGACAGAAGCTCAAGACAGACGAGTAAAGTAACTGGCTACCTTTACGCCCTACTCAGCTACAGGGACCCGAGTCTGTATTCAAGTCCTTACAGAAGAGCAAGGGCTAGCTGCCTAATGTACAAGTCCTTCAAGTTATCTTTTGTAGTTTCATAAAGCAACCGTGATGACCAACCCAGGCTTCAGATCGACGCCTTGTCCCTTATCTCGTTCGATATTTCTTTTCTTTGTAAATACTGGCTTAGAGAGAGAGAGAGAGAGAGAGAGAGAGAGAGAGAGAGAGAGAGAGAGAGAGAGAGGGAGAGAGAGGGAGAGAGAGAGGGAGAGAGAGAGAGAGAGAGAGAGAGAGAGAGAGAGAGACAGACAGAGACAGAGACAGGAAAGACTGTAGAGCATCTTTTTACCCTTTTTTTTCAACGGACCTTTCTCTGAACCTCTCAGCATGTTTAAAATTCCCTTTGAAGGTTTTGGCTAAG
>NC_051422.1:8934034-8941534 GCF_015228065.2 Penaeus monodon
CCGAACCTCGATCGGATGGGAATAAAGCGAGGAAAAGATAACGACAGATAAGCTCGCACGCAAGAGAGAGAGCTAAGAGGATGAGAGGGAATGAACTGGCTGGACGAGATGAAGGTTAGGAGGCGATATCGGAGCCAAAGTGGATGACAAAGGAGTTACCTCGTGATCCTTCGTTATACTGCCCAAGGGGGACGTAACTTTATTCTGCAGTTCTTATAATATAAGCACTAATGACCCGTGATACTACAGCATATCATCTTCCCACGGTCCCTTGCCTATTTCATTCTAGGCTGACTAAAACCATCCTAACCTACACTAAACTATCCTATCCTAGCCTTTCCAAAGCTAACCTAACATATCGTATCGTAGCAAATCCCATCCCATCCAATTCAAAGCTAAGCTAAGCAACCCTACCCTATTCTTATCTAACTCTCGCTAACAGAAGGCGCCTTGTGATTTAGAATACGCCCATATATCTTTATCTCTTCCATCCCTGCCAAATGCAAAATAATATTGTTGCTTTTATTATTGCTTTGTTCTACTTCATTAGTTTCCACGAGACACTGCGGCTTAATCAAGATCCAGGGTGTAATTATCGTACATCGGTTGTCCTCGAAGTTTCTAATTATCTCTCCCGCCGCGCCCGCTATCGCTTTCTTTCGAAGGACAAAAGGCGTCCGGCGAATCTATTTATCTCACTGATAGGGTGATTGGGACACGCCCCTAAACCACGCCCATTCAAGGCCGGAGGTCACGTGCTGTATCGGTGACCTCTACCGATAACCTCGGCGAAAGTGGTGATGGTTGGGATAATGAGAATTAGGATAAGACTCCCAGTGATAAGATGAGATAACATGATAAGAATCTCAATGATGAGATAATAGAATAAGAATCTCATTATTACGACGATAGGATAAGTCTCTCGATGACTAGATAAGATAATAAGATAAGAATCTCAGTGCCAAGATAAGATAATAAGAAGAATCTCAATGATAAGATAAACTCTCAGTGGCACCCCTTCTCCACTCCCAATCACAAAGGACAACCGAAGGACAGGATACCGAATGCTGAGTGTCGCGGTGCCCTTCGTCGAGAGGATGTACCCTTTGTGTGGGCATTGTAAGCCACTTGGGAGGAGTGTTTGCTTGCAAGGACGTGGCCTGGCCAGCTGGTGTCCCGTTGCATGTAGCTAATATATCACTGGATGGGAAAAAAAGGAGTGGTGATGTGTGTTAATAAAGATTATATTTGCACACTGAAAGAATCTATAGTGTCATTGCGATCAGTTACGTACTTTCGGTTGAGGAATCTTAGCTGTAATTTCCACATGTAAAGTTTACATGAATAAATATCCATAGAGCACAGTAAGGCGAGTGAAGTGTTGAATGTAAAGTACTTAAATGATAAGAGGGAAGACGCTGAAAAGCCTTTAATTTGTTTTCGCAGAGTGGAGTTCAATTACAAATAGGGTGCGTTGCGTAAGTCACTTATCTTACTTCATAACAGAGTAATATCCTCTGACCCGGCCCCTGTCGACCGAGCGAAATGATTATCCTGTGAGAATGGCAGAAAGGTCTATTATCCGATCCAGGAGAGCACTATCTTACCGCCATCAAAGACAACAGTTCCCGCCAATGACAGAACGAAAATCCACCCAGACAGACTCTCGCGTAACCCGATAAAGAAACTTGTTATCCCAGCAATACATTTTTCCTCTTAGCAACCCATCTGTGGACGGCGCAGGGAGAGGTTATTCCAGGTTTCAAACAACAAACCCTAAAGAGCTGGGACACTGGAGCTCACAGCCAATCGCTCACTCTCTATATCCCCATCCTTCACGTGATCTCACATTGCCTCATTATCCTCCTCCTCCTATACACTCCTTCACAACAGCGTCTCTCTCCTGCCTCGGTCCGACCCACATCCTGCCTCTCGCTCGCTCTCCATACCAATCAGCGCTCATTCGGTCGACCGCTGATATCACCCAGGATTTAGTATGCAAAGTCAGCCCCGAGTCCTTCCCTACTCCATGCCGTCCCTTCCCCCCCTCCCCCTACCCTCCTCCACGCCATGCCTACCCACTGCCCCCTCTCCCCTCTCCCATGATTCACCACCAGCCCTCTCGCCCCCCTCTCTCCCCCTCCTCGGCCCCGGCTGACCCCGGCCACCTGCACGACCTCCACGTGCACTCGGTTTGTTTGGGTCTTTCTCTTTTTCTCTTTCCTTTATATATATATATATATATATATATATATATATATATATATATATATATATATATATATATATATATATATATATATATATATATATATACTTTTATATATACACAGACACACACACATACACACACACACACACACACACAAACACACACACACACGCACACACACACACACGCACACACACACACACACACATATATATATATATATATATATATATTATATATATATATATATATATATATATATATATATATATATATATATATATATATATAATATATATATATATATATATATATATATATATATATATATATATATATATATATATGCATATGCATATCTTGTTCTCATTCTTGCTTCCTTTTCGTGGTGAAGGAAACAGACGATATTTCTCGTCTAGGTTGTTGATCCGTCAGACGTTGAGATGCATGTTATTCCCTTCTCTCAACATCACACTTCCCCTCTTCACTTGCGCGATTTGCTCTCTCTGGGTTGCTATATCTCCTTGCCTTTCATCTCTTCCTAATGATCGTATTTAGTCTTTAGTTCTCTTATTTCCGTGTACCTTGAACGACATCTGCACCCTTACCGTCCTCCGCTTATAAATTGTCACTCTTCATCACAGCGCTGCAGACCTTCCTCCAATCACTTTGTTATTAAGCCCTAATGGGACCAAACCTGACCAGAGTGCTCGGCTGACACTCCTCCCACTCTCCCCTCTCCTCTCTCCTCTCGCTTCTTCACTTTCCTCTCCCCTGTCATTACTCCCGGCCCCTAAAGACTGACCTCTCTCCTTTTCTCTGCATCCACCTTCTCCTTCTCTTTTCTCTCCTGCCACCACTCTATTCTCTAGCCTTATATCTTTCCTCGTTCTTGTCATCACCTCTCCCTTTTCACTAATCTCTCTGCTAGCCCCATTTTCCTCCTCCCCTTTATCATCACGTTTCCCTTGTCTTTTTTTCTCTCGCCACTCCCTATTCTCACCTCTTTCCTCTCCCTTGTCACCACTCCCTTCTCTCCTTTCCTCTCTCTACTCGTGTTCCCCTCGTGTCATCCTTTCTCTCTTTTCTCTCCCCCTTCCCTCGTCTCCCGCTCCTTCTGCCCATGAATCGGGTATACAGCCTAAAAGCTACAACAAAATCACAACGAAGTTCACTCACTTTTCGAGGTCTGGAGGGAGGCTGGGAGCTTGTCTGGCGTAATGAGAGAAGAACTTACTATGCTCATACTTCTTTCTGGCATCTTGGACAATTAAAGGAAAAGGAAAGGAGAGCATTCCATTCCCTCTTTATTTAATTATATATCGTTTTTTTTTTTCTATTTAACTATAATCCGTTTTCTCTTTCACTCTTTCCTTCCACCCTCCATCCCTTCCTCTCCCTTCCTTCCGTCCTCTCCTCCTCCCTCCCCCTAAGTGTCTCACCCGTTCACTGACTCACTCTTTCATTCACACGCATGTGCGAACACATACACACCCAATTACACACAGGCATTACGCACGCGCAGATGAACAGCTGCACAACTGCATACAAATGGTCAAGTCGGGGTTCCCTGCCGCTGTCAAGGTCAGCAGTCCGTGGTGCTTCTTCTTGCACCTTTGTTTTTTATATATCTTTTTCCCTCTCATTATCTTTGTTTCATTTTTTACATATTGTCCTTTCCCCAGCAGGTTTCTCCACTATTCCTTCACCATCATTCCCTCATCTTCTTCATATCTTAGCTATCTTTATCACATTTATTTTCTCACTCATCCTTTTTTTCCCTCTCCGCGTGGACATGCAACCATAAAAGTGTACACACGAGCCCGGCCGCGGATATGATTGCGAATGAGCGTGACTCCGAAAAGTCATGGAGTCTGACCACCGAGCAGTGTGGGGCACGGAGTGGAGGGAAAGAACAGGGAGCTGAGAGGGAAGAGAAAGGGGGATATAGAGGTGATGAGAGGACCGAGAGGGCAGAAAAGGAGGGAGAAGTGAGAAAGAGAGATGAGAGGGGAGAGAAAAGTGACAGGGATGAGAGGACCGAAGGCTGAAAGCGGAGAGAATGAGAGAAGTGAGAAAAAGGGCTGGAAGGGAAGAGAGGGGAGAGGGGCGAAAGGGAGACAGAGGCAAGAGGGAAGAGGGGGCGAAGATGGAAGAGAAGAGAAGAGAGAGAGGGGGGGGAATAGAGAGAGAGAGAGAGAGAGAGAGAGAGAGGAGAGAGAGAGAGAGAGAGAGAGAGAGAGAGAGAGACTGACAGGGAGGGGAAGGAGAGAGGACTGAGGGGACTGGGAGGGAAGCGAAGGAGGACGGTCAGAGAGGACAAAGGGGTGAGAGGTGAAAAGAGGCTAGAAAGATGGGACACGGAGTGGGGTGAGCAGGGAGAGAAACGAGAGGGAAGCGAGGGCTTGAGAGGGGAGAGAGGAAGCTTGGTAGGGAGGGGGAAGGGGATCAGAGGAGAGGGTGAGTGAGCCGACAGAGAAGAGAGATATGACAGAGAAGAGAAATGTGAGAAGTGAGAGGGTCGTAAGAAAAGTAGTAAAGAAGAAAAGGTGAGAGACGTAAGAAAAGTAGAAAAGAAGAAAAGTAAAACATGAGAGAAGTGAGACCTTAGAAGAGGAGAGAGAAGTGAGGAAAGAACTCAGCCAGACGAAAATTTAAGAGCGGACGCGAGTTCAGGCAGATGTCCATGCGTCTTGAGAACGTGTCATGTAGGTTCGAATTCGATACCATGAGCTGCTCCTCATGATCCGGTTGAGGGGGTCGTTATGAGGTTCAGTGTGGTGTAGGTAGTACCGGTCTCGCTTCCTCTTATAAGTATCTTCTGTGTAAGTAAATACCAATCCTTTACTTCACTGAATCGCAAGGCATTAAAAGATTTACTCATGCTCTTACTCCGGATTATATACGGGTAGGTCACGTGGGAAGCTGCAGCCAAGGTCTAAATAAGTACTTAAGTAAGTACCTTTGCTGCAACAACCGTACGCCAGTGCACGTACGCCATCTGCCTCGTATGCTTACTGTACGACCCGCTTTCCTCTCCCTTTCCTCCCTTCTTCACCTCCCTTTCCTTCCCTCCCCCCCTATACTTTCCTCCCCTTCCTCTTTTCTTTCCTCTCGTCTCCCGCACATTTTCCTCCTCTTCTCTTTTCATCCGATTTCCTCTCCCTCCCTTACCTACCACTTTCCTTCCCATCTCCTCCTTCCCTTCCTTTTATTCTTCCGCCTACTTTCCCTCTTTCCATCCTCTACAGTTGCCTCCTCCTTCCTTTCCTTTCCCTCTTCCTTCCTTTCCTTTCCCTCTTCCTTTCCACCCCTTCCTCTCTTCAGCCTTCCACCTATTCTCTTTCCTCTCTTATCTCCCTCCATTTCCCTTCCTATTTCCTTCCCTACCTCTCCTCTTCTTTTCCCTCCTCCCTTTCCCTCCTTCTTCCAGCTCGGGTGTCTGCACCGATGACCTCGCCACGCCCTCCCTCCCTTCCCCCCTCCGCCTGCGCTGCTTGGTGCAGGCACATCCTGACCTCCGATTGGCTGACAGACGAGACGACAGCCAATCACAGACCCCCAGCTCTCGATCTGGAAATCCTGCGCTCCGCCCCTTGCCTGTTTCTACCTTCCGCCGGGTTAGCCCGCTTGTTGCCTCCCACGCGGAGTCGGGTCGGCCAGGTACGTTACGCCACAAGTCTTGCGAATTTCGCTGACTTCAGCAACACACCTAACCTTGATCGGGTGAAGTCTCGTACTCTGCCTGGATGTGCTTCGTTTCCGTTGCAAGAATGTAGCAGGAAAATAGTACATGGTAGAAATACCCACTATGCACATGAGAAGTTTCAACATGCTTTCTCTGAGTGTATTTGGGTTTTCTGGCATTTCATCAGTCCAGCAAAATGTTTCGCCACTCAGCACAGCACATGAAACATTCACATCTTGATCTCCGGTCGACAAACTTTAGATGACTGATGTTACGTAATGGCATTCCGATCCCGAACATTTAGGTCGTAGATCACAACCGCTCTCACACACACGCAGTCAGTCAGTCAGCCGCTGCACCGCATCTGAGAAGCGGCGGTAGTGTGCCAAGTCGCTTCCTCCAGCATAAACAAACATGAGCTTGAACACGGTGTGGCGGCACCACATAAACACACACAGGCATTAGCCGCAGCGGGATACAACCACAGCAGTCATGCGAGGGCGTATGTCCCGCTGGGCCCGGGGGCTTTCTCAGCTTCATTTACATCCGCGGGACGTTATTCTCAATGAGAGGTGATGGAGGAGGTCCATTACTAGTGCTCGAGCGTTATCTGTTGTGTTCATGAAGGCGCTCATTATCACCACTACCATAAGACTCACCTACACGCTGGTCGTCGGAGTCATGGCAATCACCACCGAACAATTATGGTCATGGATACCGCAGCGAGATGAGTCATGCACCAACCGTGGAAGACTCAACTGATGCTATATACCCTTGTTTGTGATTTTTCGTATCTCAGAATCGGTTGATTAGAATATCTTTACTATATAGTCTGAAGAATGATGACCAAGTGCATTTAAGAAAAACATTACATCCAACAATGAAGCGAAGAAATCTTTTTTTCTTTTTTCTTATTTCCAGTTTCTCGTTTCACAATTTATGTACATATGTTGCCTCTCTCTCCTCTCCTGCTCCCCCTCCTCCCCTACCCAGCTCACTCCTTCTATCACTATAGACCTCCAATCAAGGCTAATTATCGTTAACAATGTTCACCGACGGATTATTAATTACCGCAATCAGATTTTTAATTACTGCAGTCAGTGCCAATTATCGCTTTAATTCTCCACTCAGAATCGTAATTAATTCCGCCCAGCAGACTGGTTAGCGGAAGAGCTGTGAAGATAAGAAAGACAAGCAGGCAAGCACGATGACAGACAGACAAGCAGGCACGCAGACAGGAGAATCAGATAGCCAGACATTAAGCAGACAGGCCAGCCAGGGGCGCGCGCACCGCCCCTCCCTGATACTCGGCCAAAAATGAAAGGGTGCAAAACAATTTCTTCCCTGTCTCTCTCCTTTTTTTATTCGTGTGCTGCTGGCGAGGAGTTGGAGACCCCGCGGATTCTAAAAGTAATGATAATAATTTTGTACAAAAAGTAATAGTTACAAAGTTGTTTTTTCTTCTAGACTCGACCTTACACGACAACCAAAGAGATGACTATGACTCTGACCACCTCGGCTGCAGTGAAGAGTTTTAAGCGATTAACGAAAATCCCTCGAAAGTCAGGCATTACACAACGGCCAGTCAACAAGGCCGGGG
>NC_051422.1:8956534-8961534 GCF_015228065.2 Penaeus monodon
AAGAATAATACCCTTTTTTTTGGCTTTTTAGGCTCAATATTCCCCTTTGTTACGAATATAACAGCAGAGAGAGAGAGAGAGAAGAAAAAATTAACAATCAACCCTTCAAAACCTCACTGAAGTTTTCGCTTTAACTGGAATGTACCAGAAATTAAAGGAAAAAAATAGAAAAAAGAAAATGGGATAAGACCTTCGACTAAACACAGTCACTTCGGAAAAAAAAAAGAAAACTGAAGCTATCCGAATTTTTAACGACTTTACCACCGCATACATGAGGAGAGAAAGAAAAAAAAAGTCAGCGGAAGCCATCATCCACACACAATCACTTAGAAAACGCCCTTTGAAAGTATCTCGAGTATTTTATCTTTACTTGAAATATACTGGATGTAGGAAAGAAATGTATAAATAAACTAAAACCTTGGACTGGATACTGCTACTTTTAGAGGAAAAAGTATTTTAAAATATGCTAAGTTCTACTGTGCTCGGAAATTATCAGGAAAAAATACATATATATTATCCGAGATTCAGTCAAGTACAATAATTTAGATAAAAACACGTCTAAGACCACTGTGTTTCTTGGGGTTATATCAGAAGAAATAGTAAAGAACTAACATCCTTCCCAGAACAAAGTTACTTGTAACATATAAGATCGGAATATATATATAAACCGGGACCCTCGCCTAAAACACAATCACTTCAAAAGAAAACGCCATTTACTTTGCGACATATCATCAGAATAAAAAAATATACATATATATATATATATATATATATATATATATATACATATATATATATATATATATATATATATATATATATATATATATATATATATATAAACACATATGAACGAAGACCTTTACCCCAAAACACAGTCACTTCAACACGAAAATAACCAATCATATTTCAAGAATGCCCCTCCCACCACGGTTATTTTCAGCCAAGGACCAAAAAGGGAGGGAATGCGTCTCCCTCGGCATATCACAGAGCAGGAATTCGACTTCTCACTCCTGCCGAACACAAACCATTAAACTTCACAATTCGCTTGAAGTTTTTTTTCTCTCTTTTTTGCGGTTTCTGTACGATATATTTTTCTTGTTTTTTTTTTACGATATGATTGTCTCCGAAAACAGGCATCAGACTAATTTCAACTTGCAGTTAATCCTATACTATTATTACATTGGTACCGAACAAGCCACCGGACTGAATGTGTCATCATCATAAACTTCTGACTTTTAAAGACAAGTAATCGTCAGTATACACCTTGTTACTGCTGGAACACAATTCCCCGTGTCATTTATATTCTATTAGTTTACTCTTTTGACACGTGCCTTTGAGAAAGATAAATAAACAATATAAAAATAAGTAACGTGTATTTTCTTTTTGGTTTATTAAATATTCATTTATGGAAAAGTTTAGAATCTTATACGACAGAGTCATGGAAAGAGATAAATCAACATGAAGTGTTTTAAAGTGTCTTCAGAAGGCTAGTTAGCATACCGAAGAATTTCAGATTGAACAGTCTTGAAGGCAAGTGTAAACAGTGCTGGCGGCCGTCCTCAAGCAGCGCTGCAGTAAGTGGGAGTGTGACTCTTCTTCTTCATCTTCTTCTTCCTCTTTCTCTTGTTCTTTATTCATCCTCTTCCCTTTTTATCTCTTTATCCGTGACCTGTCTTTCTTCTCATTTATTTATATCACCTTACTTTCCTGTCTATAATTTTCAACAGTATTTCCATTCTCTTCTTCCTTTTCTCCGCTTTTCCCTCTTACTCCTTTCCTTTCTCTACACTTTCTTTTTCCCTTTCTTTCTCTCTCCCTTTCCTCCTCTTTTTCGTCCTTTCTCTTCCTCTGTCTCTCCCCTTCTCCACCTCTTTCCCCTGCTTTCTCCTCTATTCCTACCTTTCTACATATCTTTCTCTCTCCACCTCTTTACCTTGTGTTCCTTTCCTCCTCGCTCCCCTTCATCTTCCCCTCCCCTTCCTTTCTTTTCTTTCTCTTTTTCTCCTCCTTCACTCTCTCATCACCGGGCAAGGCTACCCCAGATCACGTGACCTCAAACATGTTACGTCACACGGGAGAATCCTCGGAAGATCCAAGTCTCCGGTTACGGTGTTCGATTCCTTGAACTTATTTCCACTTTGCAGATTAACAACAGAATCAAAACAAGATCTATAACAACAGATAAAACAAAGTAAAATCACCTCTTGAAAACAAGATCGCAATGTTCTTTATATAGATAGATGAATAAATAAATGAATAAATAAACAAACATATAAACTGTCAGACAAATTAATAAACAAAAACAGAGACAATTAAAGCGTCACGTCAAACGGAAACGTATCAGATACGTAACGTTTTTAAGTGGCCGGGTTTGTAAACATCGTCAGGAACTTGCTCAGCGCCCTGGCCATCACCACATCCGACGGAGGCTGTAACACAATAACATCACTTGTGCATTCGATGTGCACTCTCGTATGCGGGTTTGCACTTGCATTTCATAAGTGCATTTTTGATAATTTGATCTGCGTCGTATTTCATAATCTATCCGTTTTTCTTTTTCATATCTCTATTTCCCTACTTTGACTTGCACCTGTATTTTATAATGTATTTGTATTTTATGAGTTCCTTTTTCCGTAAT
The DNA here is from genome assembly GCF_015228065.2 of Penaeus monodon. Taxonomy (NCBI): domain Eukaryota; kingdom Metazoa; phylum Arthropoda; class Malacostraca; order Decapoda; family Penaeidae; genus Penaeus; species Penaeus monodon. The sequence goes on from NC_051422.1 coordinate 8,959,176, forward strand.
TTGGTTTGTATCTGCGCTACATAACGTATCTGCATTTCATAAGCGCATTTTCGTACCAAGGTCTGTACCTCAATTTCATAATGTATCATATTTCATAAACGCATTCTCTTAAGCTGGTTTGTATCTGCATTTCATAGTGCTTGTGCTTCCGCGTGTGTGCGTGTACGTACCTACATATTCTGTGCGCATATACTTTATAAATACGTATATGTATACTGCTGCTTCCCTAAATAAAAAATATAATGAAGCTCGAACGTGCAAAGAGCCAACGCGCGAGGGGTCGAGGCCAAACTTCCAGCACACATATGCAAACAGTCCCCAGTCCCGTCTCCTTCAACAGGATGCGCCACGTAGATTAACACTCGAGTTATCAGGTGATAAAACACGATCACCGGCGCCAATACCACATACGTACACACTGGCACACTCACATGCACGTAAACGCACATAGTTTAATCTTTCATAATACTTATAAGTTATACAATGGTTACTGGTCATTCACACACACTCACAAACAACCACATGACTATTTAATAAACAAACATACACACACAGATACTAATAGACATCATTTTTTTCATAACATTTTCAACAGTTGTCAATACAAGTACAATCACATACATACAAAGACACACACACACACACACACACACACATACACACACACACACACACACACACACACACACACACACAAACTTGTGGTGTCGCGACTAATTGCTCCCATCATCGTCACATGGATTTATGGCCTCGTAAAAGTGACACGTGTGTGTGTGTGTGTGTGTGTGTGTGTGTGTGTGTGTGTGTGTGTGTGTGTGTGTGTGTGTGTGTGTGTGTGTGTGTGTGTGTGTGTGTGTGTGTGTGTGTGTGTGTGTGTGTGTGTGTGTCTGTGTGTGTCTGTGTGTGTGTTTACATGTACAAGTGTATATGTTCGTGTGTCTGCTTGTATTTGTGTGTTTAGTGTATTTACAAGTTCATGTATATATGTATCCGTGCATGAGTGTATGCATGTGAGTGTATGTGTTGGGCGTGTGTGTGAGATTATCAAATTACCTGCAGGGGTGACTTGTATTTAGGTACGAAAGGTATATGATATCTTCTCCGTCATATTATTTTCTATTTCTTCTTAAATTCTACCTCTTTAGGTCGTTCTTTTCGACCATGTTTTAGTAATCAGATTCTTTTTCATCCAGTGCAAGAGAAAATCTTGCACTGCATCACTTGCAAACTTTAACGCGAGCTAAATCCATTCTGACTATAAAGTATCATGCATTGGCCTCGTATATAATTTTCGACGATAAGAAAGTCAGTCTATTCATAGAACACGGACTAAAAACATGAGTTACCGATTTCACATTTAAAATAAAATCTTCCAGTTCCTTAAAAACACTACCCGAAAGCAGACTCCCATCCCCCATGCCATAAATAACGAACGTATTATTTTTTTGTAAATCTGCGCCGTGACATTTCGTAACGCAATACTTCCGCCTGTCTTACTACGAACAAGATACGAATTACAGATTGCAATTAAACCCACACAGCGCCTCTTACCCATGTTACGTGATCCGATAATAAGCCATAACACAGCTCCGTGAAATGATAATGTCGAGATGCAACAGCTATGTGAAGTAGCTGTAGCGGTACGCGATATTGTAAATTAATTTTAATTTTACTTCTAACTCTAACTTCATACCTTTTTATTCATGGCGTCGTGCCGGCAAGTGATATAAAAAAAATCACATTCAAATTCGAAACCCTTTATTCTCGACGTCGCGCCAGCCAGCGACATCGAAAACCCGCACTTCAAAACGCTTTATTCCACTTCATTCGTGACGTCACTACAACAAACCGTTATTATAAAGCCGTGACGTCACAGAGCCCCCCAAACTTTAAGCCTGTCCAGATCGATGGTTTGATATCGATCTCTTTATCACATTTAGGTCAGGTACTTCATCGCTCTGCATCCCTCGGCTCTTCCTCGTCTTCTCCTTCCCCTTCCCCTTTCTCAAACGCCTTCCAACCGCTCGCTCGCCCGCTCTTCTTGTGTGTGTGTGTGTGTGTGTGTGTGTGTGTGTGTGTGTGTGTGTGTGTGTGTGTGTGTGTGTGTGTGTGTGTGTGTGTGTGTGTGCATTTATACATCCACACATGTGCATACCCCAATCTCTATCTCCTCACCGTCTTTATTTTTCCTAACCGCGCAAAGTGTGAAGTAGTAATATTGATAAATTTTGTTGGCGGTGATGATGGCGATGCAGCGGAGAAAAGGCGGCGGCGAGGACAGACATTAAGTGACTTTCCTGTTGCCGGATGAACAGCCTGACGCCCTGGGAACGGCGGGCTCGGGTGACTCAAAATCGAA
>NC_051422.1:8964034-8969034 GCF_015228065.2 Penaeus monodon
AAAACAAGCAGAAGAAAAGAAAAAACACGCAGAAACAACCACGCAATCACACAAAGAGGCATCCGTGATCACAAAAACGCCAAAAGAGCTCACGTGTTGCTGAGTGATTGCGGTAATTCGTACAGACATAAATTCGTCCGCCATGTTGGCAAAACCGGGGAATTCGTGAGGTTGCTGACAACAGAGGGCTTGAGGGGAGGGGGAGAGGGAAGGGAAAGGGGGAGGGGGAAGGAAAAGGGAGAAGGGGAGGGGGAGAGGGAAGGGAAAGGGGGAGGGGGAGAGGGAAGGGAAAGGGGGGAGAGGGGGAGGGGGAGAGGGAAGGGAAAGGGGAAGGAAGAGGGGAGAGGGAAGGGAAAGGGAGAGGGAAGGGAAAGGGAGAGGGAAGGGCAAGGGGGATTTGGAGGGGGAGAGGGAAGGGAAAGGGGAATAAAGAGGGGGAGGAAGAAGGAAGGGAAAGGGGGAGGGGGAGAGGATGGAAGGGGAGGGTGAGTGCGAGTGACTTTAAAGAAGGGTAGGGGGAGGATGGAGGGGAAAACAGAAGGGAAAGGAGAAAGGGGGTGGAGCAACAGCGAAAAGGAGAAAGATGGAAGAAAAATACTGAAAAAGAAATGCGGAGATGGAAGACCCGGATTAGAAACAAGTGGAGGAGACTATCAATACGAAAAAGCAGAACGGAATGGAATAGCGAAGAACGGAATGCGAAGAGCGAAAGAACCGTCGTAAATAATCGATCGTAGTGGCGGCGTCGGTAATCGAAAAAGAACAGCGAGTCTGCGATTCCCTGTCTTGCCCACTATCTCTCTTTTTCTAAAAGCCCTTTTCCTTCTCTCCCTTCTTCCCTCCCTCTTTTATCTCTCTCTCCCCTCCCACCTCTACGTTGCCCTCTCCCTTCTTCCCTCCTCTCCCTCTCTTTTAGCTCTCTCTCCCCTCTCTCTTCTCCCTTTCCCCCCGTCATCTCTCCTCCTAGAAGTACTTGCTCTCTGCCCCCTTCCTCTCGACGCCCAAGGGAGGCAAAGGCAGACCCTGAGCAAAGGGAACCTCGGCTTGACCTCGAAGGGCCAGTCACGCGATGGAGAGCCTAGGATGAAGTGGTCACACGTCAGTTCTGTTCCCCCACTGAGTTTTATCTAACATGCCTTTACCTTTGCTATATTAGGGGTTTCTATGCCAGGAGCACTTGCTTGACTGTCTAAATTTAGACGCAAATGGGCGTAATAGCCGCCAAAGGGACGCGGCGCGGCGCATAATGAGTTGCAGGTCAAAAATCATAATAATCACAGCTAACTGCGGTCGCAGTAAGAAAGGCGATGTTATGTTCGGTAAACTGGTTTTCACTCTATTTCTGCCACCCAAGACACGCGGCGTCGTTGGCAAATGCATTCATTTTACACAAAACTTGGATGAACCGAGGCTTCGTCAATCTAAGCAGAACACGGCACGCAAAACTGCTACGGTAATAACGAGGTGACTTGAACAGGAGCGATAAGATGTGCGAATTCGGTTATCAGAGGTAATACAACAGTGCTAGTTATTGCAATGACCTATAATCACCGATTCTGCCATTGCAGTCTCCCGAGATTTTCTGTAAGATGGATGGAGATTAGATGAAGGAGATAAAAGCAGAAAGAATCCGAACGTGGTAGAGGTGCATTTACGAAATTGTTATCATTAACATCTGGGAGAAACACATCACAGCCAGACCAGATCAAATCGCTGATCATAAAATAAATAGGAAGGTAAAGACACCGATACATAATTAAGCGACAGATGAGAGAAGAGAGGGAGAGCAAGAGAGAGAGATGTGAGAAGGAGAGAGAGGAGAGGGAGAGAGATGAGAAGAAGGGGAATGAGAGAGAGAGAGGGACAGGGAGAGAGGGAGTGAGAGAGAGTGAGGGAGAGAGAGAGAGAGAGAGAGAGAGAGAGAGAGAGAGAGGGAGAGGAGAGGAGAGGGGGAGGGAGAGAGAGAGGGAGGGAGAGGGAGAGGGAGGGAGAGAGAGGGGGAGGGAGGAAGGAAGGGAGGGAGGGAGAGAGGAGAGAGGGGAGAGGAGAGAGGAGAGAGGAGAGAGAGAGAGAGAGAGAGAGAGAGAGAGAGAAGAAGATCAGCAGAATCTCCTGTGGCAGTCAGCAGAGGAGTCAGCAAAATCGTGACTACTGCAATAGTAATCCCTACGTGATATGATGTAGGCCTAGTCGTACTGATGACGTAAAGGAGGCGATGTATACACTGGGAAGATAAACCATAAGATATCATTAACGGTTGCTTAGGTGCCCTGAAAGATGAAAAAAATGATATTCTCATTTGGTTGACTGGCCAAAAAAATAGATAGATAAACAAAAATTATAAATAAATAAACAAACAAATAAAAGTGTTGCATAATCAGCCTGGTTTCGAAATGACCACAACCAAATTGGACATCATAAGCCTACATAAACCAGGTCCGTTAGTGTTCGGTTAACGACGACTGCATCTGTAGCTGCTAATGCCAAAGCGATTATCAGAGATCAATACTCACCTGAAGACATTGTGGTGGATGCTTGTGCTTTCTTGTCCGCTTGTTCGCTGACACCAACAAGAGTGGTGTCTGCCCAGCGAATGGTCAACCGTAGAACTGTCTGCTGCTTGTTTGTCGGGTATAAAAAAAACACGCGTCTGCTTTGTTACTCGGGTATATCCCCACAGGCACAACCGCAGGCAGACAGGAGCCAATCAAAGTTCACAAGTTCGATGGAAGGTCGCAATAGGAGACCACCTCTGGGCACATCAGAGGCCGCACTCGACAACACCTGCTTGAAGCTCTTTACGCACTTGCACTAATGACACGAGGAACAAAAACTGGCGCCACACAAAGAACAGGCATTTAATGACACGTCACTGCGGTGCTTTACTGCTGTGCCCACTCTGATGCCCAGATGTGGTGCCACACGCTCGCCGCAGCCCGGGCCTGGCTGACCCTCCTGGCTCCGCGCCGTCGAAACGTATGGGAACTCCCTCAACACGGGTCATATCAACGCTTAAAACTTTCTAAAAGATTTTGAAAAGAAACTATACACTGACCGGCGCCGTGTCCTGGCTAATGATTCGGCGATGTTTAGACTAAGGCAGCGCACCTGTAAACACTCACGCACGCACTCACACATACACACACGGCGTGGCGGGGACAGCGCGACACACGCACAGGCAAGAGACAGAGCGGCCGCACCTCAGCACGCCGCGGCAGGACTGGCGAGGCAGGCGAGCACAGCTGACTGCCTCGCCCGCCGCTCCTGCCGCCCGCGCTCTGCGAGGGGCTGCCGGCCATAGATTATCGTCTCCTTTGATTTATTGCCGTAGATGAGCGTGATGAGATGAGCCAGCGATGCGGACTGACTCGTGCCCATCATCCGAGGCTGCCATAGGCCTCGCCATAACGCAGGTGAGCCAGACTAATTACGGGAAGAAATCGCCAGCGAAACTCCCCAGCACCTGCCAGGCCGCGGGACCTCACCGCCTCCTCACAACTTTCCCAAAGCGCGCGCGCGCTGCCTCACAACTTTCACTTATTTTTCCCCTTGTCAAGACGAGTTTCCGCTGTACTCCTCCAGGATTTCCATACACGCACATCGAAACGACGAACGAGCACCTACTTTCTCGGCGGCAGCCCGACCCGCTCGCCGAGACACAAGCCACCTGTTGTTCCATATCCGCCGCGCAGTGTTGCATTTCTTATTTGCATTGCGCCTGCCACGCTGTCGCAGCCGCGCCGCCCTCTTTCCCCTCTTATTCCCTCTCCCCTTTACCCTCTTCTCCCTTCTCCTGCTTCCTCTTTATTCAATTCTGGAAACCGGATTGCAATACCTATCACGGTGATCTGCGAGATAATTCGCTAATCCTCAATGGAAATGCCTGAGGTGCTTGTCAGCGCTCCATGTCCCCTCCCTTTCATGCCGTTGCGTGGTCAGAGTATTTCATGCTTCCCTTTTATTTCCTTGTATCTCCTTTTTCCCTTGAATCTCTCCCTCCCCTATCATCATTTCACCATTCTCTTATTATCCTTCCCAAATCCGCTATTCTATTTCTCATTCTCTTATCATCTCTATTCCCTTTTCTATCTTCTTCCTTCCTCACTATCCTTTCCTAACCTGTCCCTGAGCTCACGAGGGATAATTTGTGATGTATTGTACGAATCCGCTTTTAACAACGTGTACGTATTCCCGAATCACACCTGGAACTTGCTGGTTTGACGTAATTTGCATCCTCCACTTCTCTCCCATCGCAAAATCATATGGATTCGTATTCCCTCTTAATCCTCCTGCCTCCCTTTCTCCTCCGAGTATCCTTTTCCATCGAATTCCCAAATACCCCCCCTCCTCCCCATCCACCCCCCCCATCCCCACTTCACCTTCCCCACGCAAACATCAAAGCTGATCGTTAATGACGTCACCCTGTTTTGTTTTCCTCGCACTGTGTCGTTCCCTCCTTCCTCCGCCAGTCGCTCGCTCCTCTCTCCCATGCCTTCCTATTTTCTCTCCTGTCCCTAGCATTTCAGGAAAAGTTTCATGTTGTATCTTGCATTTAGCTCCTCCATCTGTTTATCTGTTTTTGTATTTGGCTGTCTATCTGACTCTCTCTCTCTGTCTGTCTACTTCTGTCAAACTCTCTGTCTTTGCCCCTCCCCTCTCTCTCTTTCTTCTCCCCGTTTATCTACATATCTGTCAATCTGTTTGTCTATTTATCTACTTACTCATATAACTATTTGTTTATTCACCTGCTTGTCTACCTCTCTCTCTCTCTCTCTCTCTCTCTCTCTCTCTCTCTCTCTCTCTCTCTCTCTCTCTCTCTCTCTCTCTCTCTCTCTCTCTCTCTTTCTGTGTGTATCTTGCATTTAGCTCCTCCATCTGTTTATCTGTTTTTGTATTTGGCTGTCTATCTGACTCTCTCTGTCTGTCTGTCTATTTCTGTCAAACTCTGTCTTTGCCTCCCCTCTCTCTCTTTCTTCTCCCCGTTTATCTACATATCTGTC
>NC_051422.1:8981534-8986534 GCF_015228065.2 Penaeus monodon
TTTTCCTTAATTTATGTTGTATGGACAGCGTCATTACTCTCTGAACACCACGGATTTCCTTCGTCATTCATGTCCATGGAATCTTTTAGAAACTGTGTGTGATTTGTAATATATGATTTCATGGTTTCCAAATAAACCCTTAAAAAACACTCTTCTCTTATATTGATATGCCCCTATTCTCAGCTTTAGGGTTGCCAAGACTATACCAACGTATAGTTATGGTTATTGCAGCATCACTAAATATTTGCTGGATTCTCAGATAAAATAATCAGTTTGGGTAAGCAGTCTGTGACATGCGACAAAATATCTTTTTTTTTTTTTTTTACTTAGTTATTAATTATACTTGTCCTTTACTGTTGCAACCCTCACCCAGTTTTATCGTTATTCATAATACCTGTGGGGGGACGGTCGTGGGTCGAGATGCATGAAGAGAAGACGTTTTGTATGATGCCCAAGGAGCAGCACCAAATGGTGGTAGTCCCTGAATGGGCATGAAAACCGATTGGTAAGATACTAATTCATCTGGTGTGCAGCTAGGGAACGAGCGGTCGATGAGAACCACTGGTCAAGTACTGCAAAAAACGCAGTTAGTGCCATGTACATTGCCATGACAAGGACAGAAGTCGGAAATATAGAGAAGTGGTTTTCGGGGTATGCTGTATTGCTGCTAATAATTATAGGATAAGATCATGGTGTGTTTTCTGATTTACTGATATGAAAAATAAATCACACAGGAGTGTAATGATAATAATAATAATAATAATAATAATAATAATAATAATAATAATAATAATGATAATAATTTCAACAGCTTCACGGCGCCCTTGAAAGTAGCCCATGGTCCCCAGGTCGAAAATCCCTTTATAGATCATCAGTTTACCCTTTGGAGTGCAAGGAACCAATCAACTTCTTTTATGTATGGTGCTTTTTCAGCCACAGGAACTTCTCTTGACTCCAAGCTGCCTGTTGGAGAGATGTTTTTTGCATCAAATGGGTAATCAATTATTCACGGATTTTCTTGCCTCAGACATTAATAACATCGATCGATACCAACTTTTTCTACCGCACTGATGTTTCTTTCGTATTATAGCTACTTCCCTCTCGACGTAGGAGGGAAAGATTAGGTAATATGAGTTGCAAGTAATTTTGTATTCGCAGAAATTCCAATTGTACTGTTGTGTATATATAGTTAATTGTGATTTATGCCTTTACAAAACTATTTCACTTTTTAAAATTTACGATGGCATTAAAATGTCTTTTGCTTTGGTTTTGTCTAGACGGTCAGTAAGAGAGTCGATGTTCCCCATTTTCCAGTCTGTAGAGACCGTAGGTAAATTTCCCGAGAGGTTTCCACCTATAACTTTCCCAATTATAGGTCAAGACATGGCCTGGTTATATCTGGAATGATCATTTCGTCTTGTTGTTACATTATATATCGACATTAGTATCTATGCACAATCTAGCGGCCAATATTGAGTTATTAATATTACCCAACATTCACTTGCTGACAACTCGTAAGTACTGGGAATAATGTGTACTTTTACCTCATAACAGCATTACTAGGGTATGCCAATCTGAATCGATTTCTCGTTCTCAGTATGCTACACAGACTTCCAAAATAGCCTTCATACGACCAGTAATATTGTCAATGATTTATCAGTATTACTAGACATGAATGGTAGTCAGGTTATTTTTATAGTTCCCAGATCTCAGTTCTCAAAAACCTCTAACTAGGTTTGAACTCAAATACATACACTTTCATATATTATCTCTTTGGGTGTCTTTCTTCCTTCTTTCAGGTATTTGTTCCTACTTCTCATTTTCTTATATTTTTCTCCCTTTCCCGTTTTTTCCATTCTCGCTTATTTACCTAGTCTCATTTTGCTCTTATTCTCCACAGTAACTTTGTCTGTCTAAGTATCTTCTCTCTGACTCTCTCTCTCTCTCTCTCTCTCTCTCTCTCTCTCTCTCTCTCTCTCTCTCTCTCTCTCTCTCTCTCTCTCTATCTCTCTCTCTTTCTGTCTGTCTGTCTGTCTGTCTATCTCTCTCTCTTTCTCTTTCTCTTTCTCTTTCCCTTTCCCTTTCCCTTTCCCTTTCTCTTTCCCTTTCCCTTTCCCTTTCCCTTTCCCTTTCCCTTTCCCTTTCCCTTTCCCTCACTCTCTCTCTCTTCCTCTCCTCTCACTCTCTCCCTGTTATTCCCAAAAACGGCGAATGAATACTAATGACAGTGATTATTATTATTCTCATCTATAATACCGCAATAATACCAGCTATCACCATATTACACATTATTTAGTCATAGTCATGGGGAAGTGGGTAACAGCGCTGACGATGATCAATCAATATCCGCAAGGTCATTTTTGTTTTTGTTTCGTTTCTGTTGGCGATATTGTGATTGTTATTGCAATTAGTATAGACATTTTTATTCTTATTGTTGTTGTTGTTTTTCTTTGTTGTTTTGTGGTATAGTGTTATGTGTGAATTGATGTTTACATTGTTTGGTTGTTACTTCCTACATAAAACCCAAGATATCTCATATTTCTCTTCCATGCGGAGTAAGCACGAGTTGCCGCGGCGCATATGTCGGAGAGGAACTTCCAGCATAACGCGATAGTTTATGTAGCAGTTCTGTGATGCATCGATTTATCGGTCAGTTCGTGTAGGTCTCATGATGTGTGATATGCATGCATGTAAGCGTACCTGTGGGCGTGTATTCACTGTGCACGGACACAGTGAATACACGTGAGAGGATATTACGTGAACAAGATGCGTGTTATGTGATGCGCATAATGATCTCATAGTTCTTCCTTATATCCTCCTTCTTGCTCCTCCCTCCTCGTGCCTTCCTTCTCCCTCCTCGTGTCCTCCTTTTCCCTCCCATCCCTTGCTAATGCTCAGACACACTGTCTCAAAATACAGGGCAGGTTACGGCAGAATGTCGGCTGGAGAGGGAGACTAAGATTAGGTGTAATGGTTTAATCAATTTCCCATTCCTACGAAAGGGTTTTGGATTGTTATTGGAACAGTAAGAAGGGGACGAATGATTCAATAAATTTCTTTATGAACATCACTCACGCACCCCTTTTGAAAAAAAAAGTATATATGCGTTGCAATTTCATGAGAAGAAAAAATTCAGTGTATTTCTGTATCTCCTGAAATTTGTTGACAACAATTTACAATATTATTCCTTAATGTCTTCTTGACTTCACGATATGCTGATAATACAAATGGAAGGTCATATGCAATAAAAAAACGTAACGGTAAGTATTAATACACATAAAAAACACACGCACACATACATAACTTCGTCAATAAAAAGACAATATACGATACGAAAGAAAACACAAAACATATGAAGAGAAGATGAAAAACAAGAGACCCTCCACACGGCACCGAAACCCGCCCAGATATTGGTACAAATAAATCCCGCAACAACTTAGATCTTTATCCATCACATTAAGAGAAACCACGTGACCGAAATATAGCCCACGCACAACTGATATAAAGAAAAAAAACTACGGAATTGAAATAGACAGATGAAAGTAGAGAAGCCAACGGACCTGAAATAGACAAATTAAGCAAGATTTGTCTATCGGGCTCAGTTCTCCCGCCGTGTCCGAGGGAGGGAGGGAGCTGATAACAGGGTCGGGCGAAGAAAGCCATCGATAAGGCCATCTAATGATCGGGAAGCTCGATGGGGGAAGGCTGGAGTAAACGCCGGGGTTGATGCGTCTTTCAAGCTTTGAAGAGGCACCCTAGTGAGGGTCTGTGTGAATGCTCTCCTGTGTAGAGGGATAGGTCGGGAGGTAGATGGATGGATAGATAGGTAGTTAGGTAGGTAGATAGAGAGGTAGAGAGAGAGGGGGGATAGGTAGATAGATAGATAGATAGACAGCTAGACTGACAGACATACAGGCAGATATAGTGTGCGTGTAAGTGTGTGTGTGTGTGTGTGTGTGTGTGTGTGTGTGTGTGTGTGTGTGTGTGTGTGTGTGTGTGTGTGTGTGTGTGTGTGTGTGTGTGTGTGTGTGTGTGTGTGTGTGCGTGAGCACAAATATATCCACGCGCAAGTGAGCGTCCGTGTTTGTACTTACCAGAAAGTGGGTAAAACATAATTTTCTGCACTGAGAAAAATTAATAAAATAAATAATTCACTGAAAAATGCCACATCATAGGTATTCTTATATCGCTATGTATAAAAATATGATTTTTTCTTACTCTTCTTCTTCTTCTTCTCTCTCTCTCTCTCTCTCTCTCTCTCTCTCTCTCTCTCTCTCTCTCTCTCTCTCTCTCTCTCTCTCCTCCTCTCTCTCTCTCTCTCTCTCTCTCTCTCTCTCTCTCTCTCTCTCTCTCTCTCTCTCTCTCTCTCTCTCTCTCTCTCTCTCTCTCTCTCTCTTTCTCTTTTCCTTTTTTGAATAAGGGGGTCGTTTGCATTAGGGATCCTGGAGACTCGGGAAGACTCGGCCCGGCTCGGCTACCTCATCATCCTCGGCTTTGATGTTGCTGTTGCTGTTTCTTATTTTCCTCTTGAGGGTTCCTTTTGTCATCTTCGATTTCTGATTTTTGATGTTTTGGTGTTCTGTATTATTGTATTGTGATAGCGGTATTTAGTTTATGATTTCGTTATTGCGTGGTTTAGATAAAGCTGTTGAGTGTCGAAGCTGAGAGACAGACAGACAAAAATATAGATTGTTCACACACACACACACACTTAAGCACTCACATACTAGCATCTATATCTGTCCGTCTGTCTACCTATTTATTTATCTATTTATCTATCTACTTACCTTCCTATTGCGAAAAATATTCACACACACACACACACACACACACACACACACACACACACACACACACACACACACACACACACACACACACACACACACACACACACACACACACACACACACACGGAGGCCTCGCGCGAGAGTAGTACACAATTCATTGATCCTTTGAAATCAAGTAAACACCGATCAACACCTTGAATATTTCAGCCT
>NC_051422.1:8994034-8999034 GCF_015228065.2 Penaeus monodon
ATTATTATTATTATTAGTAGTAGTAGTAGTAGTAGTTGTATTATTATTATTATTATTATTATTATTATTATTATTATTATTATTATGATGATGATGATGATGATATGATGATGATGATTATCATTGTTATCATTATCATTATTTTTATTATTATCATTCTTCGTCTAATTCTTATTCTTAGTATCATAATTATTATTGTTATCATCATTGTTATTATCATTATTATCATAATAATTACTAGTAGTAATATTACTATTATTATCATTATTATTATTATTATTATTATTATTATTATTATTATTATTATTATTGTTGTTATTATTATTATTATTATTATTATTATTGTTATTGCTGTTGTTATTAATATCAATATCATTATTATTGTTGTTGTTTTTTTTGTTGCTATTATCATTATCATTATCATTATCATCATCACCGTTATCTTCATTATCGTTATCATTATAGTTATCATTATCATTATTATCAATATTAACATTATTATTATCATTATTATCATTATTAACATTATTATTATTATTATCATCATTATCATCATCGTTGTTCTTATGCTACTGCTGTTATTATCATTATTATTATCGTCATTATCAGAAGTAGTAGTTTGATTACTACTACTGTTATTATTACTATATATATATATATATATATATATATATATATATATATATATATATATATATATATATATATATATATATATATATATATATATATATATACAAGCTGTGAATCCTCGCCAAGCTAGGCATCGGACCCCTTCCCCTAAAATATACATTTTAATCCACCATCACACTATACTCATATATATATTACCATTATCATAACAACCTGTATCACTCCACTATAGGGCTTCGTCCTCGTCCAATCTCTTCCACTGACAGAAACTCCAGGAAACAAAGACCGGGATGAATGGAAGAGATTGAGAAGGCTTACGTCCTGCTACGTAATGGTGGAAGATGTCGGTGGTGATGGCAACGGTGGTGATATATGTACAAACTTGTGTAAAAGATACATAGATATTTATATGATAAGTATATACTATATAAATCCATATACGGTTATGTATATCTGTGGGATGTGTGGTGTACTTATATGCATATATGTTTATGTACGCTGTATACCCGTTGAATTTTAGCTAATTTCTCAAAAGACTTAAAATACGCGTATAACAACTAACGCAGTGCACTTCACATGTAGTTCGTCCTTTTGCCACTTCTGAGGGTTAGATACCACCGACGAGTCCACACGTCGGAACTCAAGTGCCACTTAGATTCCGCGCCGAAACCAAATTTCATAATTCTATTTACTGCCTCCCCGTCACCATTCCTCCATACATTCACAATCCACGTGTCTCCATCACAAAACTTAGGCAGATGTACTCGCTGTCGGCACTCAGTATTCCCCGAGAAGCCACGGAGCCACAACGGACCGTCACTGTGCACCTCACGACCATCACTGAGTATGTGGGAGGCCGCCCGCACGTGACTACCTGCCTGCCTCGCTTCCCCTCCCTTCCCCTCTTTACCTACCTTCCCCTCATCACCTTTCTCTCCTTCTCCGCACTCTTCCCCTCGCCTGTTCTTCATCTCTCTCTGCTTCTCTTGTTTGATATATTATTTAATGTTTCGCGTGTTTAGATTTCAGTTCTTTTAGTTCTTTTTCTCCTGCATCCCCCTCTCTGTCTGTCTGTCTCTCTCTCTCTCTCTCTGTTTCTCTTTCTCTCTCTCTCTCTCTCTCTCTCTCTCTCTCTCTCTCTCTCTCTCTCTCTCTCTCTTTCTCTCTTTCTATCTCTATCTCTCTCTCTCTCTCTCTCTCTCTCTCTCTCTCTCTATATATATATATATATATATATATATATATATATATATATATATATATATATATATATACATATATATATATATATATATATGAAAAGGGAAACAGCCACAGTAGAAAATGAAACTATGGCTGTTTCCCTTTTCATCTTTGTGTACACGTTACTGTGTTTGTGTTTGTGTTTATATATATATATATATATATATATATATATATATATATATATATATATATTATATATATATATATATATATATATATATATAACACACACACACACACACACACACACACACACACACACACACACACACACACACACACACACACACACACACATATATATATATATATATATATATATATATATATATATATATATATATATATATATATATATATATATATATATATATATATATATAGATATATACATTTCCACCCTTTTCTCTTCCGCCTCCACTGCTATCCAATCATCTTCCGCTATTCATTACTTATGTCTCTCTTTTCCTCACAGTTCATATACTTCATTTCTTTCTTTTCCATTTCTCTTCTTTCGTAAACATCGTCGACCTTCTCACATACTTATTTATTTCCATCTTCTCCTTTCGCATCCTTATTCTCCATTCCTTGCCTCTTTCGTCAGTATTCCAAGTTCTTCGTCTTCTCCGTATTCTGCCGCGCAATCTCTTAACATCGCGCCCTGAGACGCTTAGTAAACAATGTTGTGGTTATCTTTGTGCGCCGGAGTTTTTCGTTTACGTTTTAAGGGCCTTTTTTGTTATGATTTCACGTTCTCTCTTTTTTTTCTGGCATTTCCAGGCTGCTATAAGGATGTTGATGGCATTACATTTTCTTCTTGTGTGTTGTCAATTCTCAAAAGGAAGAAAATAAATTAAAAGTTCATAGTTCCAGAAAATCTAAGAAAAGGCTTTACTTTATAAGGTATCACTTGACAATGTTTTTGTGGGACGTCATGCAGTGTTGCTTATTTTCATTTTTCTCTATTCTGTCTTTTATTTGCTTTCCGTATTTCCTATCTTCTTGTACTTACTTCGTACTAATTATCTATTTTTTCTTCTTTATTTTTCTACTAATTATATCTTCCACATTTTCCATTTGCTAACTATCTATCTCTTTCTCTTCTTTCGTGGTCTACCAATTACGTTTTCCTCATCTTCCATTTGCTAATTATCTCTCTCTTCTTCCATTCACTAATCATCTCTCTCTTTCTTCTCCCATTTTCCGCTTCTGACGTTAGGCTCTTCATTAGTGGTAACAAGCAGCTGACATAAAAAGAAGGTAACTGAAAATCAATAGTCTTTGTTTTTTTTCCCTCGGATGGTTAGTCCTCAACTGTCTTGCATTATAAAGGATAATTTTTGGATTGACGTTAATGTTTGCTCGTGTGGGCGTGGGTATGTAAGCGCTTATGCTGGTTTGTGTCTCTATGTTTGCCTGTGTGTGTACGAGTACGTACGGTCGTGGGTGTTGGCGTGGGTTTTTATTTCTCTGTGACTGGATTTCTGTGTTTGTATTCGTGTATGTGGTTGACTGTATGTGTGTGTGTTCATGTGTGTGTGTGTGTGTGTGTGTGTGTGTGTGCGTGTGCGTGTGCGTGTGCGTGTGCGTGTGCGTGTGCGTGTGTGTGTGTGTGTGTGTGTGCTCGTGTGTGTGTGTGTGGGTATATGCGTGCATCCATAAATACATATATACGAACATACCACTGAAATTTAGAATAAAAGGAAAATCACGAATGGAAGATGAAACGAGATTTATCTGAAAGGAGAATGACGTCCCCCTCCCCCCCCCCCTCCTTTCACACACACATATACACAAAGAATCAATGCCTTATTGTTCAGACATCTTTGTGACGTCTTTCTCGATACCTTTCTTGTCCCGGTGGCTTTCTTTCTTCTTCCTTCTTCCTTTCCTTCTCTTTCCCCTTTCCTCTCTTCCTTCTTTCTTCTCTCTTTCCCATCTTCGTATTCATTTCCCTTCTTTTACTTATTTATTCCATTACCTCCGTCCTACTCCCTCTTTCCCATCCTTCTTTCCTCCACTTCCTTTCCTCCCTCCTTCTCCTTTCTACTCCTTCCTCTCTTCTTCCCTCTCTCTCCCTCCTTCGTCTCCTTCCCCGCCTTCCCCTCTTCCCCTACCTCCTTCCTTCCCCTCTTTCTCTTCTGTCTCCCACTCAGTTCATCTCCCACGCACTTCCCTTTAGGATGTCCCAGTGATTTGGCTTATGATTTTTTTTTTTTTTTTTTTTTTTTTTTTTTATACAAAATATGAAAAAAGGTAAAGCAGATGAAGATAATCCATATATAGAGGAATGTGAAGTGTTAATAGAATTCGATCGGCTGTTTTAGCGCATAACGTTTTTGGATAATGGCTTATTTTTTAAGTACCTGCTTCGAAAATGTCGTAAATCGCTAATGTATTGCGAAGTGGTGCTTAGAAAAAGTGCATTGCGTCATATCTTATCTAAGGTATCTTACGAGTATCCTGTCTTATAAAACTTACGTAATGTTTATAATTACTGAATACCCATTACGAGAATTTTGTTTCTCCCAGTTTGTTTACTATTTACCAGTTTAGATTTGATGAAGCAATAGACGAATAACATTCCTGTTATGATTGCAAAAACTCCGTTTGCGTATCGACCTTGTGTAAAATATCGATTGTAATGTATTAAAAAAAAGATAGAAAGTAGCTAACCGCACAATAAACCAAACCTTACCGCTCCTTGTCATTTGGTCGCAATATGAAATCTGTATCGTAATGTTGTCCATATGTGTAATCAAGTGCATGGCAGAGTGATAACGTATGATAAAACTCTCATGGTCCCAAAGCATTTTACATCTTTGTTGAACCACAGAATATGCAAACGTCTCCAGAATTTTACAGCTATATTATTCATCACTCGTCCCCTTCACAACCATCGAACTCGGTAAATGTCATTATATAGTTAGCCTACTTCAGCTAGCTTCGCGACAACCCCGCATCTCCCGGCTCTTTCTCAACAGCAGTCTGTCTGTCAGAATCTCTTAGCTCTCTCAAGAATCTCTGTGACATGTACTCTCGCCATCTGGACCAGTGCTTCTGACGGCGTTATCGTGAGGCATTTTAGTTCGATGCGCCACGTGGTAGGTAAAAGGGGGAGG
>NC_051422.1:9006534-9021534 GCF_015228065.2 Penaeus monodon
TTAGCGTCAATAAATTTGATTTTAGATAGTCTTTCTTCAGATGAAGAATCCCCAGCAAATCTAAGAATGTCCATAAATTCCTTGTATTTCATTGTCTCAGATGTGCCCCCTAATAGGATAATAGAACCCACAGCAAGGGAAGGGTTTTGCCAACTCCCCAAAAAAAGAGTATTGATAAATTAAATTTGCTTTATGCTCAGGCTTTGCTTGCATCACTGTGCATCA
Organism: Penaeus monodon; assembly: GCF_015228065.2. Taxonomy (NCBI): domain Eukaryota; kingdom Metazoa; phylum Arthropoda; class Malacostraca; order Decapoda; family Penaeidae; genus Penaeus; species Penaeus monodon. Next base: position 9,006,760 of record NC_051422.1, read on the forward strand.
GAAGAGAGGAAAGTTTATCCTTCAGATGTTGATATAATTCTGTATTTACAGAGGCACTGCAGCTGGGAGAGTATTGCCCAGCTGAGGGGTCATGGGAGGATGACTATGACAAACTGGTTGTGCCATTACTCAGAGAGAAACAGCCTTGCTACCTCCTCTATAGGTATGTTATGCAGTTTTGTGATACATTCAGATAAGGGAATTAATTAGCAAACTGGCTGAAGAATGGTTCAATGTATGACCACTTTATGTAAATACTAAACACGGCAATTTTTTTTTTATTATATGTTTGTTGTTGTTTCCAGAAGTCATTTTGACTATTTTAGTAAATATTTCTAACCCATTGAAAGTGAATTATGATAAATACCAACATTGTAGTGAGTGCCAGACTATTACCATTCTATTGTACAATCAGCAGGATAGAGAGAGAGAAAATATGCTCCCCTCCCCCATTTTCTCTGTTTTATTCTTTTTCATTTTTCTTTCAACTCTATTTCCCCACCAACTAGGTTAGACACTCAAGCTCACGGTGGTTACCAGTGGGTGCTAATCAGCTGGTCACCCGATGACTCACCAGTGCGAGAGAAGATGTTGTATGCCTCTACCAAGGCCACACTCAGGATGGAGTTTGGTGCAACTCAGATCAGTGATGAAATCTTTGGCACAGTGGTGGTGAGCTGATTTTAGAAGACTGCTTTTTTGCAGTTATGTATAAAATTTCTTGTGGATTTTTTTTTTTATGAATTTTATTTTTCTCTATTGTTTTAACATTTTTTTCTCTTTGTTTTCTCATTCTGTCTTGTGTATTTTTATCATGTCTCTAGTTTTGAGGGGTTTTATATTTTTAAGTAATATATATATATTTTCTTTTTTCTTTCCTTCTTTCTTCCTTTCTTTTCCCCTGCCCCCCATTGCTATCAGGGATGGCATGTATGTTCATACCATTACCTCTGTGAGTTTTGTTTATTAAATGTCTTTACACATAGACAGCACCATAAGCACTTAGTTACCAAATAGTCAATTAGTAGTACTACCTGTGTCACCATTTCATTGATTTTTGGAATTATTATTGTTTAATTTATGTTGCTATTGATGTGCTAATAACAGTATAAGAACTTTAATGTAAAGGATGATAATAACAGTATTGACATTAATAGCATTAGAGAAAAAGATATCAGAAAACTGAAGGAAAATGGAAATCAGGTGAGGTCACGAGGTCACGTGGTGGCGGTGGCAACGGGTTAATAATTGTAACATAAAAAATGTCCTATAGATATTAGACTCCTTAATTGTCCCTGCAAAAACAAATGGTAAGATTTGTCCCATTGGAACTGACTGGTCTTTAGGGACATTTCTTTGATTCAGATCTGTCCTAATAGGATATTGAGTCTATACACCAGATTCATTGATTCATCATGTATGCTTGGCAGAACCAATGTGTGCTAACCAAACATGATGGTACAAGTCTGCCTGGTGAGTCTGGTTAGGTTAACTCCAGTTGATCAGGGTTCGGCAGGAGTGGATACTTGGCCAGTAGTTAGCTAATGAATATTTTCTGTTTCATTACATTTTTGTAAATTCAACTATACACTTAATGAGCTTGAATTGATTGTATTTTCTTTTGATGTAAATTTTGACATCTTTATTAGTGTCAGTAAACTGAAAAATAGTTACGGACCTACATGTATTTGGAGATGGGCAGTTAATGGTTAACATATAATTGTTTACCAAATAATATTTTAGTTTTTAATATTTTCACTATTAATCATCTTTTTTTCTATTTAGGTGATTGATAAGTCACAATATCCATTTTTTTTTCTTTTCTTTTCAGGAAGATGTAAATTTGAGTGGTCTGCGGCGTCACAGAAAATCTGCTGCGGCACCTCAGCCGCTTACCATGAGGGTTAGCACAAAATCTCTATTTAGTAGATTTGATTAATATAAATATCTGCGCTTATAATTTATCTTTTAATTATTTAATGTAGGTGATTCTAATATAGTGCTAAAGTGTGCAGTAATCTGAGCACCTAGCAAGCACAGTAACAAAACTATGTAGATGAAATTAATATATCTTTTATTAATGTGGCTGTGTTTTATTGCATATGATACTGTTGTGGTCAAAAGATTTTTCTAAGTCCTATTCCACAGTTTTCTCTAAATGGCTTTTCTTACTTACCAGGAGGAGGAGATGCAAGAAATAAAGAAACTGGAAGTTGGTGTTGACATTGGAGTTGACACCAAGCATCAGACCTTAGCTGGTGTAGCTTTCCCCATTGTAACAAAAGCCCTAGATGCTGTCAAGAAGTTTGCCAGTGGAGAACTACAGTATATCCAGCTCAAAATTGGTTAGTGACTTTCTTTTCCTAATTATAGATTCATTGCATTTAGGTGTTAAAACTTTGTTGATCCATTGCCTCTGGGGTTCACTTGGCTGACACTTTCACTTTGAGGAGTATGTGCGTCCGACTCGGCTAGGCTCCGGGGCCCTTTTCAGACCCGCTGTGTTACACTAACAAAGTAATTTGATATATATATATATATATATATATATATATATATATATATATATATATATATATATATATATATATATATATATATATCATATACAAGTGTGGTTTTAATGTTTTTGTATATTCAGAGATGCATTAGAGTCCATTTCAATTAATAAGACATTGTATACTGTGATATACAAGGCTGCTGCCACCAGAGCTTTAGGACTACCCTTTTGTGTGTCATACTTCAGGACAGTCACACTGAAAAAGCACCCAAAGACAGTGTAAGTAGTTGACACAAGAAGACTGATCTTGTAAACAAGAGTGAAGATTACTCAAAGGTTCACATCAACAGTAAGAGAGCATCATATTTTGGGGCATGACATCTTCCAGGCATAGCTGGCAAATTATTTATATGCCATAATTCATCCTTTATACAAAGCAAAAGCCAAATAATAGCATTAAACATCCCGTTCTCTCTCAGACAGTGACCTAGGGCATGTGGGGTGGGCATAAGGGTTCCTTATAAAGAACAGCATAAAATGTAATGCATGCATCATTTTCACATGACATGGATTACTCAGAGTCCGGAGCTGCACACAAGTCAGATGTGATGTGAATAACACATCATCCAGAGTCACTACTAAGTCAGCCATGACATGAACCCCATGTCATCCAAAGGCTATGAGTTAACAGTCCATTTTTTTAGTTGAATCTTTCAAGGTGCATTGAACAGTGATGAAAAGTTGTACACTGTGCATCCCCAAGCTGAGACACAGCTTTCCAAACAATGACAGAAATTAGTAATTTTAGCTCAGAAACTGCTGCTTAATTTTAGCGATCTCATACTTAAGCCAACTCATTGATTTAGACACCCAAGTGCAAGGAATTAACAACATCTTACGAGGTTTTCCTAGTTTGTACTTGGATAAAATGCAAGCATTTACATTTTTGTTTCTATTTTATGAATGATTCATTTCAGATCATCATACTGTTACATTATTTAGAGGTCTCTTTAGATATGGATTGAATTTGAAGTCAAAGAAATTGCATTGTTTCCTTAAGTATATAATGCTGTTTAACAATGGGAGTTTGCAGGTAACCTAATTCAACTTAATTGGAATTCACATCTGGATACATCAGAGCATATAATCCATTTTATATACTGTGTTGTTTACAGATGTTCAGAATTTTTATTTTCGAAATATCCTTCTGAGCATACTTATTAACTTATGATTCAATTGCTTTCCCTAAAATTTATGCACATCATGGAATTAATGATGGCATTAATGATTTCAAAAGATTTTTCTGTCATTAATTAACACAATTAAATTTACTTAACACAGATACATCTGCAGAAGAAATTCAGCTGGTAGGTTCCGAAGCAAACTTACCAGTGACAGGACTGCCTGCGAAAGTACCTGACAATGCTGCACGCTACCATATCTATCGGTTTGATCACAACTATGAAGGAGACTTTTTCCACAGTGTTTGTAAGTTTCATTAAGTTCTTTAAAGGGAATGACTGCTCCTTAGGGAACTAGGTCTCTTGTAGTACCAACAGCCATATTCATAGATCATGTGAAGGAAATTTTTACTAGCTTATGCAATCATCATAGGAGTTTAATGTTTGTATTCCTAAAGTGCAAGGGGAGAGTTTTTAAACCCAACACAAAAGCCTCTACGTACAGAAACATAATTTGTACAATATTGATGAGTTATATACCATTATGAAATGTCTTTTTCAAGAAAGCTGATTCCTCAAAAAGCCTTGTTCTGAGTCATAGTAGTAACTAATCCTGTAAATTATTTTGGGCTAAATAAATGGTTTCAGTTTGAGCTTTGTGGGTTGGAATGCTACATATTATCTATACAAATAATTTACTTTCTTGTGCCCTGTTGTTAGTTCACAGACAGAGGAAAAGCCAACAAAGTGCTTAGACTTTGCCATGACATACACAATGCTCTTGTTTATAAAACAACCCTGTAGAGATTACAATATTTCCCCACCAAGTAAGTGCCTTCAGTCAATCAATGTTGACTAGCCAGTCAGCTTCAATCTATTATGCATAACATGATGTATATTGCCCTGGCAAAGGATCTTTGCAAAATGGCTCTGCATTGTCTATGAATATGGCTGCTAATGTAATGTTGTCTTTCTTGTAAAATTTAAAAATCGCATGTAAATACCTTGGTCTCATATTAGCCTTTGTTTCCATGGTTATGTAGTTGTAATTTTTTAGTGATTCATTGGCTTCAGCATTCATGACTGTCACACAATAAATAGATTTTAGACTTAAAAGGAAGATACATGTTTATTAGTCATCTTAATGGTTTGCTTCTTAAAATTTGTATGTGATAGTCACTGCTTCTTTATTCCAGTGTTCATATACTCCATGCCTGGTTATGCCTGTCCAATCAAGGAGAGAATGCTCTACTCCAGTAGTAAAAATCCATTCATAGATCTCTTGGAGAATGGGATAAATTTGGCCATCACTAAAAAGGTATGTCTTTAAATAGCTTGTTATTACTGAGAGTTTTTTAAATGTGCATTTTGATGGGGAATATGATATGAAAGATGGGATATAATAGAATCATAAAAAAGGAGTGTGATCTTACACTGCAGTTTTCTTGTAAAAATGCTATGTAAAAATTAATTCCAGAATAAGAAACAGTAGTACAATGTAAGAAAGTTAATTGTTTTTAAAGTATCCATCATAGAAATAATAACTGGATTGATAAAAAGAATCAAAGATACCAAATTGCATAGCTTATTTCTTAATTTGAAAAGCAGTTATGAAGCAAATTATTAACTTTAATTGTACTTTATTTTCCTTCAGTTGGAGATAGGAGAAGGCCAGGAGTTAACAGAAGAATACCTCTTAGATGAAATCCACCCCAAGGTTAACCTCCACCGTCCAAAGTTTGCCAAGCCAAAGGGTCCAGCCAACAGGGGTGCTAAGAGACTTACGAAAGCACCCAAAGACGAGGCAGCAACTTAGAAGATTTGCTGTCAATTTGATATCCATGAGAGAACTTACCTTTGAGCTTTTTCTTCTTTTTCTTTTTCCATTTCTTCCAGGAAGCAAATACAATTTGCATATTTGTGTAGAAACCCAGTGTGTTACCACTTCTTGGTCTTCAGTTGTGGGGACTGGGTTTAAAGCTACAGTCAGAGTGCATTCATAATTAGCTAGCAGGTCATAGTGAATACAAAGTGTCAGTTATCTGCTCGTCTAAATTCTTTTTGTTTGGAATCTGTAAAAGTGTACACTCTAAGAATGCCGGGCCAGTGTCAGAATCCAAGGTGAAAAAAAAAAAAAGCTTGAACTGACTGTTGAACAGTTGTATTTCAGAGTTGCCCATTGTCAAGTGGTTTGTTACTTAATATGTAGTAAAAAGAAAATACCAGTAATATTTGTATACATGGTTAAAGAGTAAACCAAAAAACTCTTTCAGTAAAATGTAAGCTAATGATGATGTCGGAAAGAGGCTCAAATTGTAATGCTTAATCCCAAGTGCATGGTTTTATAGTTTCTTGTTGTCTTTGCTTTCCTATTTTGGGGGTATAAATATTCAGTTCTTCTTGTGCAAACATAGTGAAAAAACCTGTATGAGCTTGTGTGTTTCAGGTCTACTTTGGGGAGTTGTGTAAACTTTGGTCTTTAGTCTTTGATTTAGTTACCTCTCTGCTATATTTATTTGCATTACGACCATTTCCAAACTGAAATCATTTGAGATTAACGTACATTACATAGTTGAATCAGTGATATCAGTATATTCACCCAGTTTTCCATAAAAAAATAAATCTGATTGCAATATAATTCCGCAAGTTGGACAGTATGAATAAAATATAAGATATATAATACAGTGAAAATGATTTATAGCTACAACTAATAACAATGGTATCTATGTCAGTTCCTCCGCAGTTCAGCAAGATTCTTGTAGGTTGTTGGAACGGTTCTATATTTATTGTTGCTTTGATGAACAAATATTTATTGATGCTTCCTGATTGCAATTTATTTTTGACATGCCATTTGCTTGGTAATGTCTGTGCCCAATTCATTATCCCATATGGTCTTCTGCAGTGACACACTTTGTTGTAAATAGATCATTTTCTCCATGACTAAGTTCTTCACTTTGTAACCTGCTGTATTGTAAGGGAACTGCAACATTCTTTGCCATTATCCTGTTTGGTGCAAATGTAGAGTTGTGGTACAAAGAGTTCGCAAATGAATTGGAGAGTTGTGACTCCTTTTCCCCCCCCTTTCTGCATCACCTACAGGAGTTTGCCAGTGATACATGATTTTTAGACATGGTGTCCAACAATTTTAAGTTTCTAGTTCTCAGCTAACTGATTATTCTGCTATTCTTCGACCAAAAAATAAAATTGTCAGTATTTCAATATTTCACCCAAATTTGTGTTAGTATTATGAATATATTTAAATCTTTAGAAATTTTTTTTTTTTTAGAAGAGATCTACTTTCTGACTCTATAAAAGGAGGTTATTTGATGTAAGTTCCCTCTTGCACATTAAATACACAGTTTTACCATAGCTTATTATCATGTTTATTTAGATGATTGCTCTCCAGCAACTTGTGATAAAGCATGACAGTTCCAGATGTTTTACCTTATCTGTTTCAGTGAAGATTGTTATTTCTTGGAATTTTTATACCAGTGATTTTTGTCCTGTTTAATTATTGATTTGCAGGTCTGCATTTATAATCAAAGTATTGTGATGGTATACCTTAGTAGGTTTACTTTATGTGGGAGTAGATGAATTATGTATAGTTCCCTTTGATTTAGTGAGTTCCTGAAAAACTGTGGTTGCATGACTCCTGTTTTATAGTTTACAACACACGTAGATCACATGTCCTGTTGTAGATCTTGTACAAGGAAAGAGAATCCATAAACCTGCTCAAATATGTGTTTGTGTCGTGCATATTTGTAACTAGCAGGGTGTTGGGAGTGTTCTATGATTTTTCGGGTGTATCACAGATCAACAAATTTAACAGGGTACAGCCAACTGCCAGTAGGGTGAGCGGCAAACAGCTTCATGGTTGAGACAGAGGGGTAAAGTAACATGTACCACTGCCATGCCGATCAGTAAAGAGTACAACCAGGTTTCAGTGCCACACATACAATATATAGCTGTCTTTTGTATAGGACATTTTTCTGGTGACACTTGATCTCTGTAATGCATAACTCGCATGTCCATATCATATTTGCAGTGGAGTGTTTGCATGATTTTGCTATTTATTTATAGAAAAAAAGACATTTACGTGTTTGTTAAGAATAGCATTTTATTTATAGATATGTCATTCCAAAGAATTAATGAATTGGCATAGATTTATTAAAAAGATTGTACAGTGTGAGGAGATGATGCTGTTACTGTGAATCTTAATGTCATGGTTAACTTGTACAATGTGTGGAGATGATGATGCTGTGAACTGAGTGTCATGGTTGATTATTGTTAATCATTTTATAAACCTATGAATTCTTACTTTGACAATAATAGTTTCATTTCCCTGGACCTAGAATTTAAATCCTAGTATATAACTGTATGCAATATGGTTATCACTGCAACTTACATTTGGTTAAAGAATGCATAATGGTAATAAGAAGAAAGCATCAAGTTATTTTACTTCCCTCTGAGCTTCTTGTCCTTCCCTTGGTTTTACTTTTCCTCCATCTCCTCCTGCTTCCTCCCCTTCTCCTTCTATATCTCCCTCCATCCCCCGCCTCCTAGGCGCCCTTCTCATTCTTCCTCACTGCCTTCTACATAACTAAAATATTCAATGACTGTTTTTATACCATTTTAATATTTTGCATTTATGGCTGAAGATCCAGATTGAATTCATGGCAAACCTCCAATTTATACATTTAACCTTTTGTAAAATCATCTTTATCTGAGCCATTGGCAAAATTATCATATCTGTTGCCAGACATTTCTCCTAAAACAACAGTACCCATGTCTATACAGATGGCTCCAAATCCATCTCGGGTAAAGCTCGCCACCGCCTCCGAATTTCACAAACTCTTTCGCATATATCCTGGGGCTCAGATCGCAAAACTCTCCTCCATCTTCATGTTACCTTGATCCTCACCACTCTCGAATATGGATGCTGTATCTGTTCCTCTGCCTCAACCTTCCTCCTTGCTCATCTTGATACAATCCAACACTGCAGTCTTCTCTTAGACCAAGGCATCTTCCGCTCCTCTCCTGTTGAGAGCCAGTACACTTCTACACTTCTCTTTCTCCGATGCTATGCTCGATTCCACCAACTTTCCCTCACCAAACTAACTATCCCACGATCTCTGCTTCCTACCGTTGATTCTTCTCCACGTCTACCTACTCCTTTCCCATTCGCATGGATACCCCCTCTCCCATTCCCCCTTTCCCTATCTCCAACCTCTTCCGTTTTCTGTCCATTCCGTTTCTCCATGGCTTATACTTCACCCCCGTATTTGCTCCTCTGTTTTCCTAGAGCCACCAAAATTAAATATCCCCCTTCTGTCTTTCTCACCCATTTTCTTGACCATGTTTCCATGCATTCCACCAGTATTCATGTTTACACTAATGGCTCCAAATCCAACTCCGGTGCTGGTTTTGCAGTAACCTTCCCAACTTGCACTTTCAAATAACCACTCCCTCCTGAATCCAGTGTCCTTACTTCAGAACTGTATGCACTCCTTTTTGCCCTTATACACACATACTCACTCCCCTCTTCCTCTTCTACTGTTTTTACTGACTCCCGTAACTCATTAACTTTCATAACGTCTATGCACCCGACCAATCCCCTCGTCTGTAAGTTCCAGAAATGGTTGTACTACCTGCCCACACGCCATAATCTATCAGATTTTGCTGGGTGTCCAGCCATGTTGGAATCCCCGGCAATGAACAAGCAGATACTCTAGCACGCTATGCTGCTATGCCTACATCACACCGACCAAGTTTCTTACGTATTCCGGACACGGATTATTACCCTCACTTTAAGACCTTCCTGTATACTCCGCACTAATACATTACATACTGTAAAACTATCAATCTCCTGGTCAGCTCCATTCCATGGGAACAGGCATTGGGAGACGACTCTCGCCTGCTTACGTATTGGCCACACCCGTTTAACACACTCCTATCTGATGTCACGTTCTGGTCCGCCTCTATTTTCCCTATGTAATGTCCCTCTTTCAGATCCACACATTCCATTGTCCTGTACACGCTCTGCTGCAGCCCGTACCTCTGCTTTCCCCACCTATCCTCCATTCAATGACCTCCCAGCCTATCAAACATCCTAACAAAAACTCACACTTTCTGCTTTGACAACCTGTTCTTCCTCAGACGCATACATATCCTTCACTTGATTTAATACCCCTTACTTATTGCTACATTAACCCAAACAATAACCAACTCGTTTACCCACCTTTTCAATATTAATCTAGATAGTTCACGTATAGCACCTAACTGCTAACTCAACCGCCCTTCACAACCCTTTACTGTACCTTTCTATAGTGCTACATGACCTTAGATGTCTAGCATATTTATTTTGATTTTAACCATTGACCATTAACCAGTCCTCCTACAACTATCATTTCTGCTCGTATTACCATTTGAATGTTTCATAATGGCCCTTTTGCAGTTTTCCTCATACAGTGTTACTCTCCCTTCCTCAGACACACAATCTCCATTTGATCTGATAGCCCTGTACCTTTAACCACTTCTCCTTTTATAGATCCTCACCGCATTCCATTTGCTCTTCCTCTATACCCTTTTCACCACCATTCTATCCTGCAGCGTTCTATAGCTTTTGACATCTAACATCTTATCCAAATCGTTAACTCATTTCCAACCTTTTCGCCATACTTTACTTTTGATGTCTAACACATTTATTTCTCCTAACCATTAACCATACACCCTATCACCCCCATCGCCCGTAAGATACAAGACCTGTTGTTTTATCAGTCAAGTTTTGCTGGATACCTAACCATGTTGGGATTCTCAGCAATGAACAAGCTGATGTCTTGTCACGAACGCTCCGCCGTCTTGTCCAGGTCTGACCCTCAAACTGCAAACCATACAATCTTCCATCTCTTCTTGGTCGACCCCATATCACCAAAACAGACATTGGGAAACTGCTCTTGTCCGTTTACGAATAGGTCGCACTCGCCTCGTGCATTCATGTCACGCTCCGATCCACCTCTATGCTCCTCATGCACTGTTCCTCTTCCAGTCACATATATCCAACTGTCCTGCCCCCACTTTACTGAAGCTCATACCCTCACTTTTCCTTATTTGTCCTCTCTTCCGCGACCCCCAAACCTGTCGGACATCCTCACGAAATCCCTTACCATTTCAACTGACTTGTTCTTCGCATAGATACCCTTCATTTGATATAATCAACCTTTGTTCTTAACCCTTTCCTTTTCTATCAATCCCTATTCTACCCATTCACTCCCCCTTTTTTACCCTCTTCACTACCATACTAACATAATGCTGTGTGACCGTTAAAATCTAACACAGTTTGTTTTATTAAACAAATTTAAACCTCTTTCACCACAATACTTTACCATAGTGCTATTTGACCTTTGATGTCTTTGATCACTACTACACCTTCCTATAGTGCTATATGAGTTCTGAAGTGTAGCATATTCATTTTACTTTGTAACCATTAACCATTTAAGTAACATAACATTTTATAGATGCACTGGGGACAAAAGTTATAATGACAGGTAAGCAATATTCACACTGCTAGGAATACTGGGTAAACTAGCATGGCCACCAGCAGTTTGTCCAGTTAGTAAGATCCACGGAGGCTGTCTTCGCCTGGCCCTGCTATACTGCCCAGCATGTTTCAGTAATTAGAGCTGATCCACGTGTTCACATCGTTCATCGTGGGGGCCTAATTGCTCCTTGGTGGTACAAGCTCCACAAAACCTTTTCATCAGTCCAAGGATGGTGGTGACAAGGTCAGGTTACAGAAAATTCCCTGCTATACAGAAAATCGCCAAATATTTGCAACATACGTGTAAAAACTAAAGTCGCATTTGCAGTTGCGGTAATGGAGGCATATGGTGATGCCCTGTTTGTAAAGGTATGTAGTGATACCCTGTTTGCATAGGTATGCACATTGCAATGACCACAAGAGCGTTTCCAATGGCCGATAGCGCAGTAGTAGCCTAGTCTCATTATGTGATCTCTTTCAAACCATTCCAGTCAAGGCAGTGGTTCTGGTCCTTCCAATTTGGGTGTGACAAAGGAACAAGGAGAATATCTGTTACTGTTGCCTGATCACGTTCCCAAGTAAGTCTATTTCAACTATTTAATGATGTCTCATTGGATCATCATAACTCAACTGGTCACTTGTTACTCCTTGTTTGGTGCCATCGCAAAGGTGACATGACTATCTATAACTACGAACCTGTTAGTGTCTATACCACGGCCGCTCAAACATGAGCCTATACCGTTGAAAAAAAAGTAGTAATAGTATGAATTCGGTAGTTTGTAGTTTGAGCTGTTTTTATTAAATGTTTAATTAAAATTTCACTGTTGGCATTTACAAGATAAATATTATTTAATATTTCTAGTCTATCCTAATCCCATAACAATGTATTTACGTGTGTGCATGTGTGTTTGTTAGATTGCGTGTTTGTATATGTTTCTCTGTGTATATGTATGAGCGTGTTTGTGTTTGTCTGTCTGTCTGTCATTGCACATGTTTGGTTCTATGTATACGTATCCGCGTGTGTATGAGTGTGCGTGCGTGAGCATGTGTCTTTATTCGTGTATAAGTGTATGTATGTGGATGCGTATGTGTATGTAGTGCTCAGAGAATAGTGATATACAGGAACTCTTTCTCTTGATAAAGGCTAACCACATCAAGCAGACAAATCGAGAGCTTGCTAAGACGGGATGAGTAGAACTGGTGCATCCAGTTCATATTAATGACGGTGGTTTGAAAGGATAGGTTCATTGTTTTCATATAATGTACTATCAGTGAGGAAAATTTAAAGAATAACGATAGCCTCTGAATGAAACGTTAGTCTTGGTATTAGTATAAGAATACGTCTGTGTGTGTATGTGTTCGTGTAGTTGTAGAAATGAATAGTGATGTACCTAGTTGCTTCTTTATAAACCGCATATGCATGTGTATATTTACGTGAACAGTTACAAACTACAGTGTCTAAAGCAGTGGTTTTTAATCTGGGGGGCGTCAGTAATTTACAAAAAGGGCCGCGAGACCTTGGGAAAGATCAGGAATGCCTATGTTTGCCATTTTGTCAATGAACGCATGGTAGGATAATGAGAAGTTTAATAACATTGTGATAACTTCATATTCAGTTAAAAGACTACGAACATTTTTTTTTTTTTTGGGGGGGGGGGGAATCTTATTCATATATGTAAGGGGGGCAAATTCCTAAAGGAGGCGTGGTAGTAAAAAGGTTAAGAATGACAGGTCTAAACCATTATCTCATTATATAGGTATTTCAGAGTCAATATAAGATGATTCCGCGGGATATATTTACAATTTCAAGCAATCTGTGCTTACTTTAGATTCAGGAAAAGTAAATGGTTAAATGAAACGAGGAAAGATAAAACCGCGAAGGAAAACACATAATTCAACGGAGCAAAGATAAAAAGAGAACAGGCGATCAATATTGGACAGCTCGGTATTTGAGCGTCGACGAAAAATCTGAGCGAATAAAAAAAACATTTTATTTTTTACTGCGTCTCTTCCGTGCAAGGTTTGGTCACTTTAATTAGCACGAGTAACGGAATCATATCTATCACTGCGCGGGGGCTAACTTATTGAAAACTAATTTACTTTAAATGGCAATGCTTTTCGCAAAAATCTGCGATACATTTGCAGTTATTTCGCGGTAAAAATTTTGGTTGAGGTAATTTTTCAGATGTAAAGAAAAATGGCGTTGGAGACGTGGATAGAATTTCACCTGAATGTGTGAATTTATTAAATTTTATTTCACAATGAATGCTTTTCACAGGAAAAGTCACTGTTACGAGATTTTCTGCGGACAAAGTCTGTGGATTGTTTGTCGTATATGAAACAGATTTTTTTTATCTCTTAGATGTTTTATTGTCGTCACAGATTTTTATAATGAAGATTTACGCTTTTGTTTTGACTCACGTCAGCAGAACTGCCATTGCCAACCCTGCCATTCGTTTTACTTCTGTGATCTCATTTTAACACAGTCGTAGTCTTTTGATTGTTGTTGTTATTATTATCACCATCAACATCAACATCATCATCATCTTCATTATTATTGTTATTATCGCTTTATAACTATTGTTATTGTTACTCTTATTGACAGGATCATCTCTTATCATTACTGCTGTTGCCATTATTATTATTTTATTACTTTTTTATTATTATTATCTTTGTATTATTATTATTGATATTGTTATGTGTGTTATATTTTTTATTACATGTTTTGCTTTTAATTGTGTTATTGCTGTTGTTACAGTTATCATTATTGCTATTGTTATTATTGGTGTTGTTAATGTTGCTGTTGTATCATTGCCATCTTCGTCATCGTCGTTGCCATCACTATTGCAATCATTGTTATTTTAGTAGTTCCGTTTCATTCACACACAGAAACTACCATTTTGTTGTTATTGTTATTATCATTAGCATTATTATTATCTTTGTTACTGTCATTAGCAATATCATCATCTTTGTTATTATCATTATCATCATCATCATCTTTGTTATTACCATTATCTTTATCATTATTATCATCATTGAATCTATCATCCCGATTATTGTTATTATTACCATCACTATGATCGTCGTTATAATTCATTATCACCATTGATATTGTTGCTAGCATTACTACTAGCCTTCGCCAAGTAGCCCCCCATCTCGAAGCAGTTTTCGCGTCTCTGGAGTTTTCATTTCGGGTATACAACTTTAGCACCATCGTCAGATTCCAAATATCCAATTTATAGAACGGGAGTCGGAGGTAGTAAAGAAGTGGCGCCATATTGTCTCTCTCGATCTCTCTCTTATCCCCAGATTATGTGCAGTATGTGCGCGCGTGAGTCTTTCAGTGGGTGTGTACGCAGGCACATGTATACGTATAAACGCACACACACACACACACACACACACACACACACACTCACTCACTCACTCACTCACTCACTCTCACTCACTCTCTCTCTCTCTCTCTCTCTCTCTCTCTCTCTCTCTCTCTCTCTCTCTCTCTCTCTCTCTCTCACACACACACACACACATACACACACACACACACACACACACAC
>NC_051422.1:9031086-9038586 GCF_015228065.2 Penaeus monodon
TCTCTCTCCTCCCCCCCCCTTTTCTCTCTCTCTCTCTCTCTCTCTCTCTCTCTCTCTCTCTCTCCTATTTCTTCTTCCCCTCCCTTCCTTTCTTCTTCCCTCCCTTCCTCCCTGGAGCTACACACATGGACCTCCCGCAGACAGGTGTTGTGGGCTAGGGGGATTGCATGATCCTTTGCCCATAGAATCCTCGCTGCAAGACCCGTCGATCCGATTACCTGGTCCTGAAGGATTCTTTGACCCGCGGATTACCTGACCTTTTTTCTCGTGCATGATTCCTGTGGTGCATGACTCTAATATATTGGTTCGTTCGGTTTTTCTCAGATGTGGTATTTAGATTTGTTATGTCGTATTTGGCTTGGTTTTTTTTTTTTTTTTCTAATATATAGTATATACATGTAATGGTGTGATATTTGGGATAGGAAATTCTGGAAGAATCCCTGTGAATATGGTCTTTGGTTTCATGCGAGAAAAATAAGATAGTAATAAACAAACAAAAACCAAAGAAAAGTGTGATCGCAACAGGATGGTATAAAAAGAAAACAATTATGATCATCACTGAGGATGAGTCAGTTGCGCGCCGGAAATGTTTTGTGATAACAGGATATCTAAACATCCCTTTAAGTAATGGTACTATGATTTAGTTTCTTTTTCTATAGTAATCTAAAAACTTAATTTGATATTCAATATAATGAATGCGATATTCTGAATCGTTTAGAAATTCGTCCGAATTTCATTACAATATTCTGAATCCTTAATACAATTCCCAATACAGCAAATACAATATTCAGTATACTCTACTCTATTTCTGCTGCAATTTAATCTGATTTTACTAAAAGAGTTTTTAATGCAATGTACACTATCATAAATACATGATTCAGAACTCTCTAGTCTGATTGGTATTTAGTCGTGTGTTTCTTGCTTTTTTGTAGTTTTGAGTACACATTTTATATGCTTAATGAACTGTTTTTACTTCAGTCTCGTTGAAGCCAGCGGTGTTGCACTAGCATGACATCATCTCAAAAGATAAAAGGATCTGAATTTATTTGATCATCTAATTTTCCCTCAACTTTTTCCTTTTTCATAAATATTTTTTTTAACTTTAGGATTTATTAGTATATACGGTAATGAATGCAGAGAGAATATATATATATATATATATATATATATATATATATATATATATATATATATATAGATAGATAGATAGATAGATATAGATATAGATGTAGATGTAGATGTAGATGTAGATGTAGATGTAGATGTAGATGTAGATGTAGATGTAGATGTAGATGTAGATGTAGATGTAGATGTAGATATAGATATAGATATATAGATATATAGATATATAGATATATAGATATATATATATATATATATATATATACATATATATATACATACATATATATATATATATATTATATATATATATATATATATATATATATATATATTATATATATATATATATATATACACATATATGATTTTTTTTTTTTTTTTTTTTCAGTCTCTTGAACCAGATGTGTCACCTTCACTGACCCATCTCTCCCGATTATATATTAGACAGACATGAATATGTTAGTTAATAATAATAATAAATTATGACACAGAAAAACAAACAAACTGTATCCCTAAAGATCGTATCCTCAATCGTTAGGCATTAGACATCATCAAGGTCTATGTCTCCTCGTCACAGAGAACTAAACTTGGCATCGCGAGCGCAGGTAGATTAATCAGGACCCTCGTGATGGGAACATTTTGCGAACTTCAGAAATCACGTTCAGATCTACTTCCGGTTGGGGAGAGAGAGAGAGAGAGAGAGAGAGAGAGAGAGAGAGAGAGAGAGAGAAGAGAGAGAGAGAGAGAGAGAGAGAGAGAGAGAGAGAGAGAGAGAGAGAGAGAGAGAGAGAGAGAGAGAGAGAGAGAGAGAGAGAGAGGGAAGAGAAGGAGAGTGAGAGAGAGAGAGAGGAGAGATAGAGAAAGAGAGAGAAGGGGATAGTTGGAGAGGAAGGTGTTTCTCCACCCTTCCACGTTATTCCCCTTTCTCCTTCATTCTCGTCTACGGTTTGACATACTCCTCCCACCCTATGCCAGATCCTCTCCCTTATCCTTCTCTCGTATGGTCTCGTCCTTTTTCCTCCCCACCATTCTCCTCGCTCTTCTTTTCCTACCTTTTCCTCGCCTGTCTCCCTTAAGCTTTCGTTACCTCCTCCCCCTACCCACATCTCACTCCTCTTCCTGTCTCTTCCTCCCCCACCCTTTCTTCCACTCCCATCCTCTCCCCTCTGCTCATTTGGTCTCACTCCACCCACACATACAACCCCAACCCACCCATACTCATACCCAGACCCATCCACCACACCCACACCACACCCCCACATCCTTCCACCCACCCCCTTCCACCCACACCCACAGCTTTCCGCCGACACACCCACACCTCACCTCCCCCCCCCCTCCACATCGGCCATCCTCTAACTCCAACTTCGAATACTAAACTCAAAGTTCGAGGCCGTGGCACTCTGCCGTGACCTCGAGGCACTCCGGGAACTTTGGTCTTCGTATCTGTACTCTGTTGTCCCCGACACCTGCTGTCGTGTTTGTTGGAGGACGGGCCGGGAGGAGGGGGGGGAGAGTCGACCACCCTCGTCACCCTGTGTCTGTGGGTTGTGACGAAGAACGAAGCAGGAAGAGAGAGACGGACAGACAAAGAGAAGAAGTCAGAGAGTCAGAGACAGAGATTGAGAAGACGACTACCCAGCGCAAGGATCTATCATGAGAGAGAAGGAGAGGAGAGAGAGAGAGAGACGAGACGGGAATGAGATCGGAAGTAGAAGAGGAGTGGAGGAGAGAGAGAGAGAGAGGAGGGGAGAGCGAGAGAGAGAGGAGAGGGAGAGAGAGAGAGAGAGAGGAGAGAGGAGAGAGAGGAGAGAGAGAGAGAGAGAGAGAGAGAGAAGGCGGAGAGAGGAAGAGAGAAGGAGCAGAAAGAGAGATGTAGAGACAGACGAGATCGAGAGGATGAGAGAGAACAGTGAGAGGATGGAGGGAGTTACAGAGAGAGCAGAGAGCTAGAGAGGATGAGAGAGAATCGGAGAGATGTGATCGAGCAGGAGTTAGAGAGGATGATCAGATATCAGAGACATTTAGAGGAGTATATGTACGTTTAGTATGAATAGATGAGAGAGAGGAGATAAGATTACGAGATGAGAGTTAGATGTAGATAGATCTACAAATTTGTCGCAGTTCCACGCAGATCAAACAGACATGATCAGGCATGAAAAGAAGAGAGGGATAGCGAAGGTTTGTATTGATTTCACAATCATGAGGATCACAAATAGATTTAGTATCATTTACATCATGCGAACAATGATGACAATGTTCAGTAATTATATTGATAATGATTATGAAAATGAGCATACAGGCAATGTAAACAATTGCTGTTAAGCGCGATCCGTCAAACGTCCCAGGATCACAAAACATAATTACAGCAAACGCAAATGTGACAGAGGAAATGTCGCTCTTGTTGGAGGCAGGCGACAGGTCAAAGCCAAACTTGCTGTCTGTTGATTCAAGCAGGAGACGCTTTGTATACATGCATGCACGTACATACGATTCCATGAAACGAGCCTTTATGATTTGTTTTTTATCCTTAATGAAAGTGTCTGTGGTGTGTTAGAGCTTTGACTAATCGCATGCAGCATTTTGCACGTAGTTACGTCTAAAGTATCAGTGAGAAAAACGAAAACAAGAATGGTACAAAAAAAGATATGTACATGTGCGTCAATGGTCCTTTGAAAAATGATAGTTAGCATTTCAAGTTGTACATACTTCAAGTTGTGCACAACATTACGAGTTATAAGTAGCATTTCAGGATGTACACAACATTCAACTTGAACACAACATTTCAAGCTGTATACAGTGTTTCGAGTTGTGCGCAGTTCCCTCTAGAACATGACTGAAAGCAACATCGACAAGGCTGGAACAACTAGTAACTTCGTAGCAAATGTCAATGCGGATATTTCCTTTCGTCAGAGTGAATACGTGAAACAAGAAATGCGTTTTCTCTCGAAATCGGATTTGATTCTCAGATAAAAGCTAGCTCTTCACTTCGAAACACAACTAAACTTGAGAAGGGCTTTTAAAATGCCAACAATATCATGAAAATCCCTTTGAGAAGTTTCTCCCTTTAGACTGTTATTGCCCAAACGCATATATGTTTCCTCCGAATATCTCCTACCACATTGTACAATAACCTGTAGTGTATATGTCAGATAATGTTAATCGCCTTTACGCCTCCGCTGATGTATATAAAGGCAATGAGGCTTTGGATATAATAGCGCAATAATTTGGCCTAAATAACTCCTAAAACCCTTTGTGGAAATGCACCAAAGTCCACCTGTTTAATTACGGCTTTTGGCCGAGTTTCCACGCAAAAAGTTCCGTAAAGCATCGATTGGTTTCGTGTGTGTTTTTGCGTTGTTTTATCAATTCTGCGATGACAGAGTTAATTAGAGAAGACGGTGATCAGCGCAGCATGCTTGCCATGTTGACTATATTGATATTGCTGTGTGCTTGCAATACAAAAATACAAAATGCATCGTTTTAAAGTGATCGTTCCAGTGAGAAATACTGCACGAGTATATCAGAAATGACTTTCTCTCGGAAAATAAGTTGGAGAAATACGTCGCAAATCCGGAAGTATAATTTGTTAGATTAAACTAGTAAGGGAAAAGTTTGTATTACTAAAACGTCTTTAAGAAGTCGTACTTACGCCACATGCCGCAAATGCTTCTACAATTTGGATAAGATTTATTTAAGTTGTTACTGAGTACACATCTTCTCTGCTGATATGATACAAACGTTAGATGCTTTCCTTTCTTCTTTGTGTCAAGTTTGTTTATTTTAGTTGAAGCAGCTTCACTTTTTGGGGTGGCAGTGTTTTTAGTAGGAGGAGTAGTAGTAGTAATATCATTAGTAGTAGCAGTAGCAGTAGTAACAGTAGTAATGGCATCAACAGTAGTAATAGCAGTAGCAGTAACAGTAGTAGCAGTAGTAGTAGTAACAGTAGTAGCAGAAGTAGTTGTAGTAACAGTAGCAGTAATGGTAGCAATAGTAGTTATAATAGTAGCAGCAGTAGCAGTATTAGTAGCAGCTCAATATTTCACGGGAGGGTGTCCTGTGTCCTGTAATGCCTTTGGCTTCAGTGGCAGCGCGGGACAGGCAACCATTAATTCCAGCATATATATCACTTCTCTGATAACCTATGTAACCTTGCGTCTTATCTTCAAGTCCTGGAAATTAATGATGACGATCAACTGGCCCTGAGGAAAATGAATTACGCGACAGACAGGCAATCTGCGTCTGAATTTTTAATCTTGCGGGTTAAAATACGTAAAGTGGGATTCATTTTCCACAGACAGGGCAGAGAGGCGGCGCGAAGAAGTACGTGCCTTGGAGGTAAGCATCATAGCGAATATTAAAAGGAATTTAGCTTCTCCCTCTCTCCTTTCGTCCCTTCTCCTTCCCCCTTTTCACTTTTCCCTTCTCCTCTTCGCCAAATCCTCCACCCTTCGCGAGAATCTGAATATTTATCTAAATTAAAATCTTGCAGGAGCAGCTAGTGAGACTCATTACACCTGCAAGCGCTTGCAAGACTAAATGTCTATCCTCAGGGCGAGTGCGGAGGGAAGGTGACATGACGTTCGCCTTTATCCTCGCTCTTCTTTTGTTCTTTTGTTCTCCTGCTTTCTTACCTTGCTTCGTCCAGCCTCCGATGCGTTTTTGTTTAGAATTTTCTGATTACTAGTTGCTGCATATGTATCTTATGAACGCACACACATGCACATACGCACATGCACGCACGCACGCGCGCGCGCGCGCACACACACACACACACACACACACACACACACACACACACACACACACACACACACACACACAAGACACACGTACACACGAAACAAACGTACACAACACACTCACACAACACACAAAAACACGCTTAAGTATTGGAAACTGAGGGAGCTGTATCAATAAAAGAAGCTTTGCTCTAAAAAAAAGCAAAACGCTAGAATGCGGCGTGGAAGTGAAAACAGAAGTTTATAAACTAAGGTCATGAGGTGAAGGTTTAACTCATTTCCGCATCCAACAAGGATAAAAGATGGATGGTTGTCTGTAAATGCACTTAGACGATTTTTATGTTCTTCAGTTATTTTTTTGGCTTAAGGTTTGTGCGTGCGAGTTGGCTTAAATGTAACTAATGAGTGTAATATGTTTACTTGTTCTCCTCGACTGTACATGCATTCCTTTTGTATATACGTGTGTTTGCAGTATTAGTTTGTGGTAATATTTGTTGGTTTGTAAGTTTGTGGTTCTTTAAGTTACACAGTAAAGAAAGCATTTCTTTTGTGTGTGTGTTTTGTTTGTTTCTTTTTGCATTGCGTGAGGAGGAATCCTTGGAGGATCCGAAACGCCATGATTAATTAACTTTGGTGTTATTGTAGAGTGTGTATCATTTTAATCTGTTACATCTCTCTAAATTATAGAACTCCATGTATACGTATATTCTCCTTTAACGTCATCCGTAGCCTCCACGATTTTAATTTGATAGAGGACGATCAGAACCGAGATATTTGTATGTATATCTCTGGGCGGCCGTCCTCCCCATCTGAGCGAAAAGAATGGGCGGATCTCACGGGCCAAAACATCTTAAGAAATGTGAAAAGTGGACGTTTCGGAAGGAGAGATACCTCGGAAAACTTGAATTGGCATCTTGGACTCCGCTGAAAAGTACTCCGAGGAAATTCACGGCAAAAATAGTGAAAGATTATCTTGTTTTATTTGTTTTCCTTCTTCTTTTCGTGCTTTCTTTTTCTTTTTTTTTCTTTTTTTCTCTGGTGTTGAGCGGCTTATCTTTTTATGGCGATGATGATATGATACGATAGGAATTGATATCATTATCATAATGTTATTTTTTTAGATAATGATAATAAATATCATAACCATAATCTTACCTGACTAAGTCTTATCTGCATACCAGAAATTGGAGATACATTTGTTAAAGCAGAAAATTCTTTACTAAAGATTTTCTGCTTTACTAAAGACCTTTAACTATCGTAAAAAAGATATATGGAAAATTAGACTCTTGTGACTGGCAGACCTGCAGTTCCGTTTCTTAGTGCAAGCATTTTTTTTCTAGCATAATATTGATGTGTTGGAACCTGATTTGTTATCCCACACAATTTCTTTAAACACACAGCAGTACGACGCGCATCATATTTTGGCGCGGAGGTTACTGATATTCCAACCTCACTTCCGGGAGACGACACTATCTTTCTGCGAGATTTCACGGTAAATTCACACAGGCAGATAGCGTCTCTCCTCGAAGGCAACATCTTCCGACTGTGAATCTGATAAATGTATACCTGTTTCTCTCTTGGAATCCATAGGCCTGAATTCGAAAATGTTTATACCCCGATTAAATCATTTTATTAA
>NC_051422.1:9051086-9061086 GCF_015228065.2 Penaeus monodon
AAATATCATTTTGTGTCACACGATATCATGTTGTGTCAACATCGTTATTTTGTGTCAATATATTATTTTGTGTCAATATGATGTCTCCTCGTCCCACAGTGATGTTTATTACGCCGATATGATCCCACTTTTAAATGAGTATGTACGTTTGATTTTATTACTAACAACTATTGTTCCTTTAACTTCCAAAAGAAACAAAAGCATTACACTCGGAATTAGCTTTTATTAGAATTTATCAAAATACTTCATTTTTTGTTTGTGAAGTTTTACATAGTTATTTCCAGATATTTCAAGTTATCGTTCTTCCTTATATAATTAATATTTCCGGCATACCTAATAGATCATTGTACCTGTCTATAAATATTGGCATATTGCATATTCATTGACAGCAGGCAGTGGATACGGCGATGAACGTGTGATGATATTGATAAAGTTCAAGGTAGTGATTACAGGAAGACTACAACTAATGATAATTTTAATGACAATAATGATAATGATAAGAATAGCAATAATATTGTTGATGATGGTGATGAGGATAATAATGCTAATGCCACTACTACTAATATAATAATGATAATAATAATAATAATAATAATAATAATAATAATAATAATGATAATAATAATAATAATAATAATAATAATAATAATAATAATAATAATAATAATAATAAATGTAATGATACTACTACTACATCTACTACTACTACTACTAATAATAATAATGATAATAATGACGATTATATTAATATTGATGATGATGATGATGACAATAACAATGATAATGATAATAAAAACAGTTATAATAATAATAATGATAATAGTAATGATAATAATAATAATAATAATAATAATAATAATAAAAATGATGATGATGATGATGATGATGATGATGATGATGATGATGATGATGATGATGATGATGATGATGATGATGATGATGATGATGATGATGATGATGATGATGATGATGATAAGAAGAAGAAGAAGAAGAAGAATGATAATAATAATGACCAATGGTAATAATAACTAAACTAAATAAAAGCTAATTAATTTAATAGTCGAAGAGAAACACTCGCTACCGAGATATTTCAATACTGAAAATCCGTCATAAATAATCATTAGTTCCTGAAAAACATGCAGTCTTCAGCGGTATGGTAATATCTCTAGAGCCAATGATTTACAGTAATACTTTACCAGGCTGCCACTGCTATTTTCCCACTTGTTTTTCCAAAGAAAATTAGATAATTTTACAATATAAGAGAAATTGCAAATAGGATCTGAGTAAATATAAGGAATGTGTGTACTCAGCATAAGGTGTTTATATTGAATATACTGTACATGTATCTTTAAAATAATTCACGACGTAAGGGAATATTCGCTCTATTCGGTATCCTTCCAACTCTAACAGCTTCACTATTGTAAACTTGCTTACAGTTTCTACACTTCGATTCTTCGACCATTGATGAATATTGTTATATCTCTTATATGAAATCTATTAACAACAGCAACAAAAACATGTGGTTTTATAGGTTCTGTAGGAATAAGAACCATATGATACAACAATCAACGCAGCTTCAACTAATTTCATGTGTGATCTTGTGAGTTTCCAGACAAGCGTCCATATCGCATAGACTAATCCATTTGTAACCATATTCCTTGCTCATTATCCAACAATCCTGTTGTAAATGGTACATTTAACAAAGCCTTATAAACACGCAGTAGGATACCCCAAACTTCAAGGTTATTGTGAATATATCCCACCCACAGGAAACGTAGGACCAAGATTATTCACTGTATATTCAGTCCACTGATTCTAACAAGAAACTCCACTAGTCTTAAACAAAGGCGTGGAATAATCAAGATCAGTAGGCCTATGTTCAGCCCACTGGTCCCAACGACAACACACGGAACCAAGCACTGCCTTCTCTCAAGTAATCTTAGCATCAAAACGTAAGGCCTAGCACTGTATATTTAATACACTGATCCTACCAGTAAACATGCAGCCAAACACTCTATCTTCATTCCATGTAACAGTAATGCATTAAACCAAGTAATGTAAATTCCTTTAACAGCAAAACATAGAACCAAATAGTGTTTTAACCTAATAATCCTAACAACAGAGATCCCAGCAATGTATCTTCAATTCACTTAACAGCCAGAACCCAACATCAGTTTTAAGAAGCTGTGATAAGACTCTTGATCTTTCTTTTGGTCTTTTTTCTCATCCTTTCCCTTCTTTTCCAAGAGCGATGTCCCAATAGCCTCGTTGAGTGGGATGGAGTTATAAATCTGCCTTGCCCGGGAAGTATCTGAGTTATGGGGCGAGCTTGTGATTATAAATTTGCGTACTAAAGTGTTTTATAGTGTTGGCAACGATAATGATAAATAATTAAGATATAATAATAATGATAATAACATGACATTTTTTATTACTTTATTATCAGTAGTGGTAATAGTAGTAGTACTGGTACTACTTACATCATCATTACTTCCACTATATAATCATTATCAATATTATCATCTGATATTAAGGATAATAATAATAATGATTCTTGGTATTATCATCACATTAGATTACGTTATTATATTAGATTAGAGTATTAGTGATACCATATCATTATTATTATTTCTGATGACGTATTATTGCCTTATTAATCGTTACCGTTGTTGTTATTAAATCCAACACCAATGTATATGTGTAGTTATTACTACTGTTTATGATTAATGTTGTTTTTGACTAATATTGTCATCATTTTTATTGTTAACACTATTTCTGTGGTTGTTGATATCATTACCTTTGTTATAATATTGTTGCTATTATCATACCATAGTAACTATCCCTATCACCACCGCTGGCATTGCAGGTTCTATAACTGACATCACGCTTTTCATCAGTATTATTCTTATCTGATTCATATTCAGTTATCGATCACTAGGGTTAGACATTATAGTGTCAAATGTGAATTTGTGTGGATGAACGTTTCTTGACAACCTAGAAAGAAGTAATGATAATAAACAGATAAATAGATAAAGAAAAAAATGAATAAAAAGTAGAGCACAGAATAATTCTTGCCCTATCCTGCGAGACCGACAGGGAAATGTAGCTAAATGGCAGACACATCAAAGGGGAAGCGAATGAAGTTGTAAATTAGGAAACCTATGTGCGTGTGTGTGTTACATTATTACAATCCAGGATTTTTCTTTTAGCAATACCAATTCTAGCGGTCTTATAGCAATGGCTGATCCTCGATATTTAAAAAGTGGGGAGAGGGTTGAATTTGTTAAAAAGGGGTGCCAGGCAGCGAAAATGCGGTGTCATAACCTAAGGGTATGGAGAGAGTAGCTTCTAGCTGATTCTAACATTCCTGATACATTTTTCGAGTACTTTTATGTTGCATAATGCTGCTCCATGACATTAATAGTAAGCTGGAGGTTCAGGCTCTCATGGTTTCATTAAGGACATATACAGTAAACATATACATGGAAATTTACCAGAAATTATGTGAAATTATATGCCACGTAATTTCAGCCGACATTTTGTTACCAATTACAGCACAACAGGACTGACATTATTGCTTAGATTATTCAAATATTTTTGTATATCATATATTAGTCTGTTGTAATAGTGCAATATATCTTTAAGGGGGGGGGGGGCGATATCTCGACTCGCCATTGCGTTATGACGTGCGTAGTATTAATAAGTGGTATATGAAATAAGAACTTGGTTAAAACTAGTAGTCACTTGTGTAGTAGTAGTAGTAGTTGTAGTAGCAGCAGTTGTAGTAGCAGCAGTTGTAGTAGCAGCAGTTGTAGTAGCAGCAGCTTTAGTAGTAATAGCAGTAGTGACAGCAGTAATAATAATAACAGTAGTAGTAATAATAGTAGTAGAAGTGGTGGTAGATCTTGGTAATAGTAGTTATAGTAGTAGTAGTAGCTGCAGCAGTAGAAACAGCAGTAGTTAGCAGAGATAAACAAAAGAACGCTTTCATTCACTGTTAAAACAAAGCATAAATCGCCTGTAATTTAGGCAGCCTAATAAATTGCGAAGACTAGGTGGAGCGGTTATGGGTGCGAGGGGAAGTGGAAACCATTTCGCTTCGTTAGGAAAGGAAAAAATAGTGCACCAATTTTCCTCATAATCGCTGTAGCTGGAGAAACGCTATCTAAAAAAACAATCAAGTGTTAATAGAAATTACAAGAAAACTAAGGAATATTTTCGAGGAGAATTTAGGGATGAAAAAGAATTGGGTAAAGACATTGCTGAAGCGATAGAGGCAAGGTTATTATAATGCACGCACGCACACAACACACACACACACACACACACACACACACACACACACACACACATACACATATATCTATGTATATATGTATATATAATTACAAAAATGCAAACACAAGTAGAAAAAGATACATAGGTAGAACGAGAGCGAGAGCAGCGAAAACCCAAAATGCCAACCGCAGGAAGGCAGAGGCGCAGCGAGATTCCGTTCGCATTCCCGCGCCGCCCACGTCACAGGGCGCCAAAGTGTCGAGATGAGTAGTGGCACCTTTGTTCTGCTTTCACATAATGAGAAACTTGAGATATTGCCTTCAGCACAAAAGAAAGTGGCCAGCACCAGACTTCAGAGGCCCTGACTCGCTGAAAGAAAACCATTGTCGCGAGTGAGATGTGAAATGAAATATCCTGACATTTTACATGAAGACAAAATCTTTCTCTCGAGATAAGCACCGGTCGATAAGGATAAAAACAACATTTCAAGTTTTAAAAATCTGTATGTGTGCATTTGTGTGTGTGTGTGTGTGTGTGTGTGTGTGTGTGTGTGTGTGTGTGTGTGTGTGTGTGTGTGTGTGTGTGTGTGTGTGTGTGTGTGTGTACATTAACCTTACACTGTCATGTATCCTGTTGACACTTTTCTCGTGTATTGGCACAGCATCAACATTTCTTCAGTCCGGAACTCTTCAGATGCAAATATTCTTTTCAAGGAAAATATGAAATTAAATAACCTGACGTTTTACATAAAACCTTAATATCTCACGCAAGATAAAGCAAAATTGATCAGAATTTTAAAAAATCAAGCAAAACTACATATAATAACAACTGTTAGCGAATTTAAATTACTCATTACTTTTCTTGTACACCTAACCTTCCTTTGCAAGTCATGTATTCCTTTGCAAGTCATGTACCTAGTTACTCTCTGTTACTACGTGAACGAATTGACACAGCGTCAGCATAACCAAGGTGTTTCGAAGCTCGTCAGAACAAAACCTTCGTCGCAGGTGAAGTAAAGTGTGAAATTACTTGCTCTGACATTTTACATATAATCTCTGCCTCGAGGTAGGGATATGAATATGCAGATGAAAAACAACTTTTCAGGAAGTGGGAATTAATATAAAAGAATGTAACTACTAGAAAATGTAATATCTCATTTGTTTTACTTATTCAGTTATTTTTGTATACAGACCTTACTTTACTAGTTTTTACCATAGAATGTTAAAATCATTATTAGTCTCTGTTATTATCATCATTATTATTATTATTGTTTATTATTGTTTGTTGCCATTGTTTTTGTTCTTAATATGATTTTCATTGTTTTTATTATTATCATTATTATTATTATTATTATTATTATTATTATTATTATTATTATTATTACTTTATTATTATTATTATTATTATTATTATTATTATTATTATTATTATTATTACTATTATCATTATTACCATTATTATTTTTATCATATCATGTTTGATGTTGTCGGTGTTGTTGTTGTTATTATAACTTTCATTATTATTGTTATTATTATTGTTCATGATTTCATTATTATCACTATTATTATTATTATTATTATTATTATTATTATTATTATTATTATCATTATTATCATTATTATCATTATTGGTATTATTATCATTATTATTATTATTATTATTATTTTTTTTTTTTTTTTTTTTTTATCATTACTGTTATTATTACTGTTATAATGATAATAATAATAATAATAATAATAATAATAATAATAATAATAATAATGATAATTATTATTATTATTATTATTATTATTATTATTACTATTATTATTAATGTTATTATTACTATTATTATTATTATTATTATTATTTTTGTTATTGTTATTATTATTATTATTATTATCATAATAATTATTATTATTATTATCATCATCATCATCATTAACACCATCACCACCACCATCATCAATCACCATCACCATCACCACCATCAATCATCATCACCATCCCCACCACCATCGCCAACCGCCATCACCACCACAACCACTACCAAACCACCACCACCACCACCACCAAAACCATCACAATCATCAACCACCATCAATCACAACCACCATAAAGCCTATTATCACCATCATTCTCACCGTAACACGAGCCCCGATGCTCCTCGGAAGGAAGTGGAAACGAGAGAGAAATGAGAACCAGGTACTCTAACCCTTTCACGGCCACGCAGCTCCTTTCGTCTGCGCACGGGTCAGGAGTTTTCTCGGGACAGCCTCTCTCTTTAGATTCACTCAAGTGTCGTCTCTTTAGAGTAAATGGCAGGGAGAGAGGAAAGAGGAGAAAGAGAGAGAGGGAAGGGTGGGGGAGAAGGGGGAAGGAGAGGGGGATTAAAAAGGGAGGGGGAGAGGGAGAGAGATAAAAAGAGATAGATGATAAATAGATACTGAGAGAGAGAGAGAGTTAGATAGATTGCTAAATAAATAAAGAGAGAGAGAGAGAGGGAGAGAGAGAGAGAGAGAGAGAGAGAGAGAGAGAGAGAGAGAGAGAGAGAGAGAGAGAGAGAGAGAGAGAGAGAGAGAGAGAGAGAGAGAGAGAGAGAGAGAGTTTGGTTTTAGTTTAGTTTGGTTTTGATTCCATTTGATACAATGGATATTCTTGGTGTGACATACTGTCTGTTTAATTTTGCTCACGTGTGTCAGCTGCTGCTGACTCGACTGAACCGAGTCCTTGCCCGCCGTGGTGCCCAGCCACAGCAGTAACCTCCATGCGACTGTTGCAACTTCCGCCGACCCCTCGGGTGAGAGGCCGACACGTTACCACTGAACTAGCCCGGAGAGAGAGAGAGAGAGAGAGAGAGAGAGAGAGAGAGAGAGAGAGAGAGAGAGAGAGAGAGAGAGAGAGAGAGAGAGAGAGAGAGAGAGAGAGAGAAAGGCAGACACACACACATGTAGACACTCGAAGGTTTAGTCATCACCATGCGAACAACACGACGGCGAAACGGACTCGAGCGGATTCCACACACAAAATATAGTTAACAGGACAAGACGCAGATACAAAAAAGAGAAGCGTACCATGACATCAAAGTGTTGAAAACATCTCGCGACAAAGTGACGCCACGTGACGGACCAACACAAGCAAAAAAGAAGGCACGAGTGCGAAAACAACAAGTAGTTCTAAGTGATCGCAACATACCAGTTTGGGAACTAGAAATTAACTCGCAGGTAGAAAAAGTTAGAAATGAGAAATACAATGTTAAAAATGTATTGGGATATAGAAAAGTCCTGATGCGGGTATCTCTCCAACTATAAGAAATGATTAAGCGATAACCAGCAAGGGGGTGACCGCATGAGCTCCATATCGAAAACAAAAAGACGCTTAGTGTCGGAGAATGTGGATTAGGTTTCGGAGTAGCGTCCGGTAGCCATCTCGCTAAGCCCGTTTGAAGTATTTTAGTGCACCATCATGATGGAACATAGTGGACAGGAATTAGAAATAGAAAAAGTAACAAGGGAGTGCTATTCTGGAATATAGTTAGGATTAAGAAGAAAATTACGATTTTTATGAACTTGCAATGAAACAACTTGATTATCAAAATTTAACTAATGTTGTGGTAATATTGTGTTAGCGGTTAATAGTTTATAAATATACTAGACATCAAAGTCATATATCAGTATTGTGTTAGATATAACTTCTTTATTAACAGTTAATGAGAAAAGATAGGTTAGTTTATAACTGTAATTAAATAAATGAGTGCTTTCTAAGACTGATAGCTTAGCGGAAGTGCGCTGACAGTGACGAGTCCTGTCATTTCCGACAGAGCGTAAGAACGATTTTTTGTCTATCAAGTATTTGCTTTTGTCATGATTATTAATTTTACTTGCTTGATGTTTGATTCATATATTCACATAGAATACAACTTAATTTGTGTTTGTTATAATTAACTATTTGTTTTTCTTATGGTTATTTTTCTTTTAGCATAATATTTAATTAACTTGTCTGGTGATCATGATTATTTTGTGTAATATCTAATTCATTATTAGCTATGAGATACTGAATAATTCGTTACTTTTATAATGATTGCTGTTTTGTTTTATAGCATTTTGTTAATAAAGATATGACGTAGGTTTGCATGTTGTTGATTTTGTTTACATCAAGTTTCATGATTAACAGTTATATAACAGTAAGTTATAAATATCTAGTTGTATTTAAAGAATTAAGAACCTAAATGATGTCTTATCTATTTTTTGTTTCACGTAAAGTTTGGCAATATAATTTTATCATATTGCATTGATAATATTCATTTAGTAAATGTACTGATTTTTCACAAAGATTTAATATAAACCTTGAATTGCACTAATTAATAATATTAGTATTGTCAGTTTGAAATCATTGATTAATTATTTATAGTTACACTATAATTAATGAGAACATTTAAACATTTATTAACCTAACATAATAAGCTTTGATACTGAAGAGCATTAAATAAAATGTTGTGGAACAGGGGGCCACAACATCTGGTGGCAGCGGTGGGATCGATTAACTGAATGCTAGTGGCCAGATAACAGATAATAGCATTGCTTCAACACTAACCCAGTTCAGGGAGCCTGTACTTACTTAACCTCTTTCGGTAGATTTAAGATCAGCAACCCATACAACTCCCTCTCCCCATCCTCCTAACATCCTATGATAAGCATTATAGTATTACTGGATGGGCAAGCTGGAGTGCCTCCAGTGGAAACAGAGTACATGAGTAAAGTGCGTGGTGAGACGGGTATGAACGGCATTACAGGGGTTGGAGTGATAGGTAATTTTGTTCTCATGTGAGAATGGCTGTCAAAAAGCTATCAATATTATTTGTTTTCAGGGTTAACAAGTGTATAGCTGCCCAGCTATTATGCTGGCGTATTGCGGTGATGTTAAAGAGTGGGTACATTAACATTGTTATGTAACGGGAACTGGATTAACAAAGGCAGGCTAGCAATGGCATGGGAATATTGTGTAAAAGAGGCAGAAAAATATTGTACGTTCAGCGTAAATATCTTCCATAAAATATTCCTAAGATCATCCTAGCCGATGACGTTACAGATCAGATACAAAGTGTTTGGTGTAGACAAGAAGAAACCTTAGGATCTTTAGATGATGCGTCTCTTAGTGTTGCGTTGCTCAGTTAGGCTCACATTTGAGATCACTGATATATATGAATGTTAGCTCATTATGCTTGTGGAGCACCGTTCTAAATCACACCTGACTCCTCCGGCGGTGCGCGAGCGGGAAATGGCGCCCTCCCGCGTCGCTGATGTTGCCCGAGTAGCCAGTATGAGGAAGAGGGGCTATACTCAGTAGAAAGGCAAATGAGATTATGAGCAGTCAAAAGTTATAGTAGAATATATGTTGACAAGAGACAAAGATTACGAAACGCTTATTTTATAAAATGTGTAACTTTAACCTTGAGCCAGGGGACTGCTTGGAGAGCTTCAGTATATATCGTTTATATCAATGAAAAGTGATTTTCACCCAGTGTTGTTGTTTCGTACCTTCCCACTTCTTATAGCTATAGGAAAGGTAAGTTTCAGAAAAAGGGCGTGTGGAGAGGACTCTTAACCGGTGGGGGTGATTCACCTTGGTACAGAAGGAAAATGGGGATTTGATCCTTAATGCAATCGAATTGGGTTGGATATGGAATTCTCCAAGGTATCGGTAAAATCAAAAAGAGAAAAATTGGGAAACTAAAGAAAATAAG
>NC_051422.1:9068586-9076086 GCF_015228065.2 Penaeus monodon
TTATATATAAAATCTTATATATATATATATATAAAAATATCAATTTTGAAATAAAAATAATTATAATATCTCTAATTATTAAAATTTATTTTAATACTCAAATTTATATTTTATTTTTTGATTTTAAAATATATATATAAAATATATCTTTTGATTTTATATTTTAATATTATCTTATATATTGAAAAGTTTATAGTAAATATATAATATATATAATATGTATATATAAATATATATATATAAAAATCTATAAAAATATTTTTTTGATATAAGTTTATATATTTTATTATTATATCTTTATATTATATAATCTTTTAAAAAATTATAGATTTTTTTTGTTTTTTTAGGTATTTATATATTTTATTTATTTATTTATTATTTTTTTTTTTTTTAATTTTTATAATTAATTATGTTTTTAAAAAATTTTATTTTTTCTCTATTTTAAAATTAAAATATATTATATTTCAAATCTTTATTTTATATTAAATTTCTATAATATATTATTTTATATTTTTGGGATAACATTATTTATATGTAGGGTTTATAAACTTTTACAATTATCCATTTTTTAAATATTTGTATTTTATAATATATAAAATTATAATTTTATATTATATATATATTATATTTTAATTATATTATTTAGATTATATATATTATATTATTTATTTATTTTATAATTTATTTTAATTTTTGTTTTTTTATATTTTAAAAAAACCCTGAATATACTATTTACCCTTTATTTTATACTTAAAATAAAAAACAAAAAAACCACACACCACACACACCCACACACACACACCCCACACACACACCCCCCCAAAAAAACCCCCCCCACACACACACACACACCCCACCAAACCCCACCCAGAAAATATTTTTAAAATATATTAAAAAATATAATATATATATATATTATATATTATAAAAAATATATAAATATTTTATATAAACCAAAAACCCTAAAACGTTGAAGTAAAAAACCTAAGGTCCCTAATGGGTTTCCCCATAAAGTGCCATTTTTAGGAAAAAGGGTTTACCTGGAAATTTTCCCCTTTTTAATTTTTGGTAAAGGCGGGATTTTGGTTCCCGGGGCCCCTGGAAAAAGGGGGCCCCCTTGGCCCCCCGTGGGTGCAAACCCAAATCTAAATTTTAACTAACATTTTCCATAAGGGACATTTAAGGGGATTAAAAGGACTTAAAGAAAATTATGGGAAACGGGTTGAGAGAATAATGTGGAATGAAAACAGTAAAAATTTTCTTCAAAAGGTTTTGGTACAGGCGGAACAAAGGCTAAACAGTATTTTTTTTTAAAAGCCATCCATGTTAGTGTTTCTTTTGGGCTGCCCATAATTACCCATTAAAAATTAGTATTTACAGCGGGGGACAAAATTTTAATAATCGGGTTGTTTTTGGGAAAATTCCCTTTAAACTTTTTTTTTTTTAAAAAATTTTCTTTTATAAAAAATTTTATATATATATATGTACTATAAAAAATAAAATTCATATTTTTAAAAAGGGGGATAAAATTTTAATAATATTTCATATTATCCACCCCAAAATTCCTTTTTATATGTATATATGGGGATTAAAATTTTATATAATATTATAAAATAAAAAATTGTTCCCAAAAAAAGGGGGTAACACCCCCACTCTCCGTGGAAAGGAACTGGGGCCCCTACCACTATTTCACCCCCAAGGCATCAAAACCCTTTTGAAACTCCCTTTTAAAGTATCAGGCTTTTCCCCACGGCGGCTCAGACATAAACCTTTACCTTTTAAAAATAGTTTTCTTTTTTTTAATGGTAGGTTTCATGTTTTTGGGGCGCCGTGGTCAAAACCCTGTATTTAATTTTGTTTTTTAAAAGATATTTTATATAAAATATATATATTTTTAAAATATTATATAATATTATATATATAATAATATATATTATAAAATAAATATAATATATATATAAAATATTTTATACATATAAATACATATATATCCCATACATAAAAATTTTAACAACAGAAAAATCATACATATATATATAATATTTTTAAAAATATATATATATAATATATTTTAGATATATTATTTTAAATAATTTTTTAAATTAAAAAAAATGTATATAATAAAAAAATATATGTAATAGTAATTAAAAATATATAAAATTTTAAAATATAATTATAATGGGGGTATAAATATATAATAAAAAATAATTTTATGTAAATATATAAATAAAAAAGTAATATATTAATATATATATATTAAATAATATATAAATAAATATATTTTTTTTAAATGGTATTATATAAAATTATGGGGGTAAAAATTTTAATGTAATGATAAAATAGTTTAGTTTATATAAAATTGATATTTTAAAATTAAATTTATATAATTACTTATATGAAATAATATATTTTATAAAATTATATAATAATATAATATTAAAAAATTATAATATTTATGAAATATATATATATATTATTATAGATATATAATATTTATTTTATAATATATTTATTTTATTTTTATAATATGGATTTAAAAAAAAAATATAATAATGATTTTATATATTATTATTTATTATCTTAATTATATATGTATATTTTTTTAAAATTATTTTTTAGGTAATGAATATATAAGTTTATGGAATAAAATAAAATTTTGGGTTAATTATATCCTTAATCTATCTTTTTTTATTATTTAATTTTTACTATTTTATTTTTTTGGTTAATTTATTTTTTTTATTTTTTTTAAAATAATTTTGTTAAAATTTTTTTTAATATGTTATATTATTTTTATTATTTTATTATTTTAAAATTTTTTTTATTTTTTTAATTTTTTTTATATTTTTTTTTTAAAATTATTTTTTTTTTTTTTTTTCTTTTGTTGTTTTTATAATTTATTTTTTGTCCCAATTTTATGTTTTTTTTTTTTAATTAAATATATTATTTTTTTTTTTTTTTATTATTTTATTTATTATATTATTTTTAAAATTTTTTATTTTTAAATTTTTAAATTCTTTTTTCCCCCTTTAAAATTTTATTTTTTTTTTTTTTTTTTTTTAAAATTTTTTTTATTATATTTTTTATTTTTTTATATTATATTTTATATATTTTTTTTTTTTTTTATATCTATATTTTTTTGACTTTTTAATATTATTTTTTTTCCCCTATTTTTTTTTAATTTTATATATTTTTCCCCTTATTTTTTTGGTTTTTTCCTTTTTTAAGTTTTTTTTAAAATTTTTTTATTTTTTATAATTTTTATTTTTTTTTTTTTTTTTTTTTAATTTTTTTTAATATTTTTTAAAATTTTTTTTATATTCCTTTTTTTTTTTTTTTTTATTATATTAATTATTTTTAATATATATTATATTTTCCCCTAAAAACATACACACCACACCCCCCGTGCGGGGATGTTGTTGAGTATGATTTATGTATGTAGTTGTAGTATTTATGAAAGGAAATGTATGTTTTTTTTATGTGGGGTTTATGGGGTGTGTGGGGTTTTGTGTTTTGTGCGGTGTGTGTGTGCGGGGTGTGTGCGGGGTGGGGCGTGGGGTGTGTGCTTTGTGTGTGTGCGGGGGTGGTGCGGTGTGTGTGTGTTGTGTGGGGTGGGGAAATTTTTTTGTTACATTTTATTATTTATCTATAAAAATTTAAAATATATATATTTTTTTATTTTTTTTAAAATTAAATTTATTTTTTTAAAAAAATAATATCTTATAACTAAAATTTTTTTTTTATTTTTGTTTTATATTTTTATTTTTTTAAATATTTTATTATTTTTAAAAGGGGTTTTTATCGATTTTTTTAAAATTTTATTTTAAAAAATAAATTTTTTTAAAAATATATTTATGTTTTTATTAATTTTTTTTTATATATTTAAAATCTTTTTTGATTTAAATTTTTTTTTTCTTTTTTCTTTAATTTTTTTTTATTCTTTATTTTTTTTTTTTTTAATATTTATTTTTTTTATATTTTTTCTTTTTTTAATTTCCTCCTTCCCCCCATTCCCCCCCGCGTGCTTGGGGCCCTCCCGTTCATGTTTTGTGAAATTTTAAATGTATGTTGTATTTATTTATTATTTGTATGTATTTTATGTATGTATTTTTTTTTCTTTATGTGGGTATGTTTTTTTGTGTGGTGTGTTTATGTGTTTTTCGTGGGGGGTTTTGTGCTTGTGTGCGTGTGTTTTGGTTTTGTTTTGGGCGTGTGTTGTGGGGTGTGTGTGTGTGTTTTATAGTGTTTTATATGGGATACATTATATATTATATTATTATATTATAAAATTTTATATTTATTTTTTTTATATATTATTATAAATAGGGGAATATAATATTTTGGGCCAAAATCTATATATTTTAAAAATTTTTAAAATGTTTCCTAAAATTTATATATTTTTTTTTAATTTATATTTTATATATTAATTATTTATATATGTTTTTATTATATTATATATATTTTTAAAATATTGGAAAAAATTTTTCCTTTATTTATTTTCTTTTTTTTGTTTATTTTAATTTATTATATTTTATTGTATGTTTCCCCCTTTTCCCCCCCACACCCCCCCCCCCCCCCCCAACCCCCCCCCCCCCCACCCAAAAACCCCCCACACCCCCCCACCCCCCCCCCCCCACCACACCCCTTTTGGTTTTTGGGGGAAATTTTATTTTTTTATCATTCTATATATATAATTTTATTATTGTTTACCCTTTCCCCCCAACCCCACCCCCCCCCACCCCACCCCACACCCCCCACACCCACACAAAAACACCCCCACCACCCCCCCCCCACACAACACCGCACCCCGGCGCGCGCCATCCGCCCCACCCCAACCTTACGCACCCCCCCACACCAAACCCCGTCCCCCCCCCCACACCCCCCCCCCCCACCCCACACACCCACACCCCAAAAAAAAAAAAAAAAACACCCCACACCCCCCCCAAAACCCACCAAACCCCCCCAAAAAAACCCCCTCTCCACCCCAAAAATCCCTCCCCCCCTTCCCTGCTCCCTACCTACTACATCCCTCCTCCCCATACTACTTTACCCCCCTCCATCCCCTACTTCCCTTCCCTCCCCCCCCGCCCCCCTCATGTGTTTTGGGGGTGCTTTGTTTTATTATTATTATATTTTTTAAAATTATATTTTTTTTATTTTATTCCCCCCCCCGGGCCCCCCAAAACCACCCCACCCCACCCCCCCCCCCCACACACCCACACCCCCACACACCCACACACCCCCACCACCCCCACCCACACACCCACACCCCCCCCAACAACACCACCACCCACACACACACCTTATTTTAAAATATATTATTTTTTAAAATTATTTTTATTATATTATTTTAATATATTTTAATACCCCTATTAAATTATATATTTTAAAATTTATCTATTTTAATTTTATTTTAAAATATATATATTATATTTTTATATATTTTATTTTGGTTATACCCAAAAACACCCCCCCACCCCCAACCCCCCCACACCCACACACACACAACCCACAACCCCCCACCCCCCACACACACACACACCCCCAAAACCCCCCACCCCCACCCACACTATTGTTGTTTTTATAAAATTATCTAATAGATTATTATAAATTATATATAAAATATTTATATCACAATAATACCCCACAAACCACACACCCCAAAACCCCAACACCCAA
Source organism: Penaeus monodon (assembly GCF_015228065.2). Classification (NCBI taxonomy): domain Eukaryota; kingdom Metazoa; phylum Arthropoda; class Malacostraca; order Decapoda; family Penaeidae; genus Penaeus; species Penaeus monodon. The sequence goes on from NC_051422.1 coordinate 9,074,263, forward strand.
AACCCCCAAAACACCCCACACCCCACCCACACAACCACCCCCCCAACCCACCCCCACACACACACACCGCCCCCGCGCCCCCACAAAACCCCCCCACGAAACTAGCACCCCCACCCCCAAATCCCACACTTTACACACCACACACACACCCCAACACACACCCCACAAAACCACACACCCCACCAACACACCCCACAAAACACACCCCCACACACACACACACACACACAAAACAAAAAAACACACAAAAAAAAACACACAAAAACCCCATACAAAACATACATAAATAAAACCATCCCTCCCTTTCAAAACCATCATACATAAAAATACATCAAAAACAACATACATCCTTTACATACATACAACTTACATACTACATAACATAAATACATACATGCCCCCGCAGCATGTTTGTAGTGTAGGCGTAGGGTTTATTAAAATTTTAAAATAAAATTTATATATTAATAAAATATATAATATATATAAAACATACACCCCACATGCAAAACCCCCCAACCCCACGCACACACGCACAAAACCACCCACACACACACAAACCACACCCAACACACAACAAAACCACCCCCACACACCACAAAACACACCCCACACACACCCAAAACACACCCCAAAACCCCAAATATATATATATATATATATATATTATATTATATATAATATATATAATATATATGTATATGTATTTTGGGTATTTATATGTATATAATATTATGATGGAAAAAAAAACCCCAATCCCAAAAACTAAATTTATTGAAAATGAGACTATAGTTTGGGGAAAATCCCCCCTGGTTTTCCTTTTTCGGGTCAGACCTGAAAATGGAACCGGGGTTTTGAACCTTTTTCCCTTTTTTTTTTTTTTGGTTTTTTGGGTTTTTTTTCCTTTTTGGGGGGTTTTTTTAAAAATATTATGTATTTTTTTTTTTTTAAAGTATATATTTATTATGTAATTTTATTATTTTATATGTTTTATTTGTTTATATGTTTTTTTTTTTATATAAAAATTTTTTTTAATTTTATTTTTAAAAAAAATTTTTTAAAAAATTTTTTTTTTTTTTTTTTTTTGGGTTTTTTTTTTTTTTTTTTTTATTTTATTTTAAAAAATTTTTATTATATTTTTAAAAAAATTTTTTTTTTTATACCCCGTATTTAAATTATTAAAAAATTTTTTTTAAAAAAAAAATTTTTTTTTTTTTTAAAATTTTTTTTTTTTTTTTATAAAAAAATTTTTTTTTTTTTTTTTTTTTTTTTTTTTTGTTGGGTTTTTTTTTTTGGGGGCCCCCCCCCCCCCTTTTTTTTTTTAAAAAAATTTTTTTTTTTTTTGGGGGGGGGGGCCCCCCCCCCCTTTTTTTCCCTTTTTTTTAAAAAAAAAGGGGGGTTTCCCCCCCCCTTTTTCCCCCCCCCCCCCCTTTTTTTTTTTTTTTTTTTAAAAAAAAAAAAGGGGGTTTTTTTTGGGGGAAAAAAATTTTCCCCCCTTTCCTTCAAAACCCAAAAAATAAGCATTTTTCAAAATTCAAACCCCCCCAAAAAACGGGAAAACCCCCCCCACACATACACAATTTTAAAAAAAAAGGAAAAAAAAACAAGGCCCCCCAAAAAAAAACCCCAAAAAAAAAAAGGGGTTAAAAAAACAAAAAAAAAAAAAAAAAAAAAAATAAAATTTTTTATTTAAAAAAAAAATTTAAAAAATTTTTTTTTTTTTTTTATTTTTTTTTTTTTTTTTTTTTTTTTTTTTATTTAAAAAATTATTATTTAAAAAAAATAATTTAAAAAAAATTTTTTTTTTTTTTTTTTTTTTATATAGAT
>NC_051422.1:9083586-9086086 GCF_015228065.2 Penaeus monodon
TTTTACATTAATGGGATATTGTACAAGGAAGAACCTTTTATCTGGTATCATTTCCAGAATCATAAAGTGTGGGATTGTGTGATCCAAACCACAAGATTTTGTTAAGTAAGAATTATTAAATATTTTTTTTGCATTCAGAGATAATATTGTAATCTATTGGGAAGTGTAAATGTTTTGTGAGGGGATAATCTTGTTTAATGGATTTGCACAAGCAAATTGTCTGTGGTATATTTTTTGTGACGCCAGCTGTCGGGTCCATTTGCGCTAATTTGTGGTGGGATCGGGCTGTATCCTGTAATCTGATCAAAAGATTACAAACAAATTTTTTTTTTAAATACTGACAGTGTTTAGACTTTAATCGAAAATCTTATTACTGGAGGGCTGGTTGGAAACAATAACCATCACATTTATTATTTTTTTCTCTTTGTTGCAGGATGGATATAAAATTACCAGTAACTGGGTGATGGCCAGAAAATCCTGGCTGTTGATAGTGTTGTGGATGGCTGTTTCTCTTTCATCAGCAGACACAGGTTAGTACGTTTTAGGACATTTATCTTCTGTCTGCCGTGTTTCCTGTATTTCTGTTGTACGTACTGAGGTAATGCTCAAGACATTCCATTTTCAGTGGATTTTGTAGGATCTATTTCTTTCATCTGTAGCATATACCTAGAAATACTGCAGGCCTTCCATTCTGAGATAAGTTTATATTTGTATGTGCACTTGCAGAATCCTGTCATCAGAGTGCAAGGTTTTTTCCTTTCCTCTTGCATGGGTTAGTTTATGTGCTGTGCAGCCCTAATCCATTTTTATCTGTAGGCATAGATATCTCTCCACATACAGTGTTACTATGTTAATATTATGCATACTTCCATCTTTTTAAGATGTTTTATTTATTTTTATATATTTTTTTTTATTATCGGTACCATTATCATAATTTTAGTTGTTATTGTTAATGTTATTACTATCATCATCAATCATCAATCATCATCATTATCTCCACCATCACCCTCATCATTACTATCACATCATCGTCAGTGTCACCACCACTACCATCACATCATCATCACTATTGCTGTTCCTGCTGCAATTTTATTGTAATTATTATCATTGTGATAATGATGACGATCATTATTACAATGAAGACAATAATGATAATACTGATAATGATGGTGTTAATACTAAAGAAATTAAGTAATAGTTATGATGATTAAAAATAATGTGTATGATGACAGTTAAATTCATAAAATTGGCAATGATCAGAATAATTTTAATAATAATAGTAATAGATTATGACAATAATAATGATATACTCATCTTTCTTCTCATTATCAATGTTCTCTTCCTTTCATATTGTCAGCATGTTTTTTTTTTTTCTTTTTTTTCTTAATTGATTTCCTTCCTCTCTGATATGATTATAATTTGTAGCAAATGTAGAAAAAGAATGAATGAGTATGAATTACTAGAAGTTATTATACTGCATTTAGGTGCAAATAGGTACAAGTAATTCCTCATTAGACAAACAGAAACGCTTATAAACTATGCATACATTAACATACCCTGAAACCATATATATGTATATATGCAGTAGAAGTAGGAATAAGTATGTCATGTAACGTGGGGTGAGTGGAACTGAAGTGAGGGGAAATCAAGGTCCCACGACCCTGTTTGTGGACCTTGTGTGGGCATTAATTTTTGGGTAAAAGCAAGGGACAGGGGACAAGGGCAGGAGTGAGCTTAGGGGTAAGGCTAGGGGGTAAGAAGAAGAATATTTGGCAGAGGAGAAGGGGCAGAAATAATGGGTGCAGAAGTATAAGGTAAGGGCAAGGCCAAGAGCAAGGGTAGCAGTTGTGGATTTGGGCAGGGGGCATGAATATTTGGCAAGGAGAAGCAGCAGAATTATAAGGCCATGACAGGGACGTAATCGGGAGGAGCAGTATGAGGCTTGGGGGGTAGGGTATAAGACCAAGACAGGTACAGGAACAGGGGCAGCAATTTAGGATAGGAGTCAGGGGGCGCTGGGCATAGGGAGGGGGCAGAGGTGTAGGAGCACAACGGGGACAGAAGCAGGGAAAGTAGTGGGGTTAGGGCAGGATGGATGGGCATAGGTATAATGCCAGGTCAGGGTCAGGAGCAGGGACATCAGTGTGGGACAGTGGCAGAAGTGTAAGGCTAGGTCCTGGACCAGGGACAAGGGTAGAGACAAAACCAGGACCAGGGGCGAGGGACCAAGGTAGAGACAAAGCCAGGAGCAGGGACCAGGGTCCAGGGACAAAGAGAGAGAGAGAGAGAGAGAGAGAGAGAGAGAGAGAGAGAGAGAGAGAGAGAGAGAGAGAGAGAGAGAGAGAGAGAGAGAGGGAGAGGGAGAGGAATAAATTAATCCTGGCCCCGTTGGCTCGAACAAGAGAAGCATTAGAGCAATTGGTCCGAGGCTTCAGAGATGCACATTGCCAAGGTGTGTGTAGCCAGAGGGGAAGTACAGCGATTGTGCGAGAGAACGCGC
>NC_051422.1:9088586-9136086 GCF_015228065.2 Penaeus monodon
CGAAAGGAGACTAAACAAATGTAAAGAATGAAGTGACCGAGAGAAAGAAGTGATGAAGGAGAAAGCGAAGGAGGAAAGTGATGGGGAATAGAAATCAAAGGAAGGGGATGACCAGAGAAGAAAAGAGAAGAGATAGAGAGGGTGAAAGGGACTTAAGGAGCGGGAAAAAAGCGAAAGGAAGTGAGGGGAAGAGAAGATAAGGTAAAGAAGGTTCTTGTATATGAGGTAGGAAGAGAGAAGATAGTAATGAAAGGCAAGAAGAGGGGGAAGGCGGATAAAGGAAAGTGGGAGAAAGAAGAGGAAATTAACAGTAATAAGAAAGGAAATTGAAAGGAGAGAGAGAGAGAAATTTATATATATATATATATATATATATATATATATATATATATATATATATATATAAAAATAATAAATATATATAATATATATAATACATATATATATATATATATATATATATATATATATATATATATATATATATATATATAATTATATTATGTGTGTGTGTGTGTGTGTGTGTGTGTGTGTGTGTGTGTGTGTGTGTGTGTGTGTGTGTGTGTGTGTGTGTTTATTTAAATCTCTCTCTCTCTCTCTCTCTCTCTCTCTCTTATATATATATATATATATATATATATATATATATATATATATATATATATATATATATATATAGAGAGAGAGAGAGAGAGAGAGAGAGAGAGAGAGAGAGAGAGAGAGAGAGAGATAAGGGACAGCATGATGCAAAGAAGATACAGCACCGTTTAGTGCGCGTCAGGCGATCACGTTCAAGCCCCGTTTATTTTGATGTGGTTTATGAGAGGCGGAGTTGGAAGCAGCGAAAGGGGTAGATAGCTAGCGGGGAGGGAGGGGAACTCAGATCCTAATCCCTGGCTTCAGCGTGATGTCACGCGTGTATACTCGGCCGTGTGTACGCTCGGCTGTGTGTTCACGGAGCGACTGTGCGTGTAGGGAAACAGCGGCCTTGTTCAAATCGCATGTACTCTAGAGAGGCGTTCAAGACTAAGATCCCCGTCCTTTAATTCACTCGGGACGATGGAGGGCGAGGGGTCCCACTCGGGCAGGTACGGCGCTCTGCCTCGCGTCCTTCCGCGGTGCGCTCTCGGGTCTCTCGATCCTGCGGGCGGAAGTGACGTTGCTAAGGGAGGATACGACTCGTGGGCGAGGGCGATGGGGTGGAGGTTGACGCAAGTAATCTTGGATGCAGTTGAACCTCTTTGAACGGCGGGGTTTAGGTTCCTGAAAATGGCAACTTTAACTGAAGTAAAGTTAAGTGGAGCGTGGCTTGGGTAATGCCTGGGATAAAAGTACCGCAGGTTTCAATATCGTTTTCTATATCCCACGATGCCTGTCTAATACCATAGGAGGTTAAAGTGTTTTTTTATTTTCCCGGCGAGAGAGAAAGGGGAAGTAAGAGCAAAGGGAACAAGAGTGAGGGAGAAAAGGATGAAGAGAGAAAAGAATGCATTTGAAAAAAAAGAGGCGAGTGAGCGAATTTTTTATCCATTTTACCGTTTTCTCAATAATGTAACACTTTCCCTCCTTTTTATTTGTCTTTGCTGTTGTCTGTTGCTGATCAGTGTTTCAGCTCGTGCCCATTCATTTCCTCGAGTTCCAGAGTTCGTCTTTTGTTTTGATTTGTTGTTATCGTCCTGTTTCGACGCCGCAGTTGTTTGCTGAACTTCGTCCTCAATGAACTGCGAAGTTTAGCGGTGCGTTGTTTCGCTTTTCGCCGTAGTTTTGGGGGCTGGCCGCCAGGCAGTCGGGGTCCACTCTGGCTTTCCGTCCGACCACGGTGTTCTGGAAGCAGGTTCCTGTCCCGTCCCCCCTCCCCATTCCTCTCCTATCCCCCTTCCTCCTTTCTTTCTTTCCTTCCCCTTCCCTTTCCCCTGTATCATTCCCTCCCCCTTCCCCTCCTACTTTCCCATCACTCCACATTCCGCTACCCCCTTCTCCTACTTCCCCTTCGCTTTCCCCCATTCCGCTCTCCCTCTCCTTCTCCCTCCTCCCCCCTCTCCCTCCCTCTCTCCCCCTCTCCCTCCCCTCCCCCACCCTTCCCTCCCTGACTGACCAAGCTCTTTCAGCGGCCCGTAATTTGTTTGTGGCAAGGACGTGCGGCCATGTTTTTAGTGCGGCGACTCGACTTCGACTGGCCTGCATTTTTTTTTTTTTTTTTTTTTTTTTTTTTTTTTTTTTTTTTTGAGAAGGCTTTTATCGGGGATTTTGTTCCGTGCTTGCTGCTGGCTGTAGGTTTTTTTTTTTTTTTTTTTTATGGGGGGTGGGAGTGGGAGGGTCTTCGTCCGTTTCCCGCTGGTTGTTTCAGTCTTTTACTTTTACGTCTCTTTCTTTTTCTTTTTTTTCTTTTTCATCTTCTCCCTTCTCCATCTACTCCTCCTTCCTCCTCCCCCATCTCCACCTCCTCCTCCTTCCTCCTCCCCCATCTCCACCTCCTTCTTCTTCTTCTTCTTCTTCTTCTTCTTCTTCTCCTCCTCTTCCTCCTCCTCTTCCTCTTCCTCTTCCTTCTCTGTCTCCTCCTTTTCCTCCTCCTTCTCCTTCTCCTTCTCCTCCACTATCTAATCCACCCACTCTATATCCTCCTCCTCCTCCCTTCCCCTTCCCTTCCTCCTCCTCCTTCTCCTCATCCTCCTCCTCCTCCTCCTCCTCCTTCCTCCTCCTCCTCCTCCTCCTCCTCCTCTCCTCCTCCTCCTCCTCGTCCTCCCTTCCTGCTCCTCCTCCCTCTCCTCCTTCCTCTCTCGTCCACTGTCACCTCCTCCACCCACTTTATCTCCTCCTCTTCCTCCTCCTCCTCCTCCTCCTCCTCATCATCATCCTCCTCCTCCTCCTCCTCCTCCTCCTCCTCCTCCTCCTCCTCCTCCTCTTCCTCCTCCTCCACTTCCTCCTCTTCCTCCTCCTCCTCATCCCTCCATCCTCATCCTTCTCCCCTCTGTCTCTTCCTCTTGCCCCTCTCGCTCCTCCTCCTTCGTTTCCTTCTTCTTCTTTTTCTACTCTGCTCGCGTAATCGTTTTCTTTCTTCTTCCTTAATAACGGCTGCAGGTGCGTCCTATCCTGCCACAGGTGCGTTGGCGTAAGACCGCTGGTGCTGCGTGCGTGAGCGTCCTAGCTCTTGCCTTGAATTTTAAAGACTCCTAATGAATCTTTTTGAATTCTTTTTGATTTGTTTATTTTGTTTTGAGGTTTGTTAATGTTGTTTTCTTTCGTTTTTTGTCTGTTTGTTTGTTTTTTTATTAGCTTTTTATCCAAGTCGAGGATCGTATAGTGTGGGAAGGTTAATTGGGCCTTTGTCTGAGGTTATTATAGGTTTTGTTTACCGTACTCACTTTTTTCTTTTTCTTTTCTTTTTTTTCGTCTGAGTGTGGGCCTATTCTTTGGTCTTCTCCCCGCATACATTGGTCTTTTTTCCCGCATTTTATTTTTTTCGCCCACATTGTTTTTCTTTCTGTCGCATTGGTCTTTTTTCTCCTCACATTGGTCTTTTCCCCTTCACTTTGTTTTTTCCTCATTGTTTTTCCCCTCATATGGGTCTTTTTTTCCCCACGTATTGGTATTTCTTCCCACATAATGGTATTTTTTCCCTCACGTTTTTTTTTTTTTTTTTTTTTTTTTTTTTTTTTTTTTTCTTTCTTTCTTTCTTTCTTTCTTTCTTTCTTTCTTTCTTTCTTTCTTTCTTTCTTTCTTTCTTTCTTTCTTTCTTTCGCACTGGTCATTTCCTCTTATATTGATCTCTTTTCCTGTCGCATTATTTTTTCCCCTTGCCTTCATATTTTCTTCCTCAGGCATTGATAACTTTTTCTCTCGCATGGATCTCTTTTTCCCTCTCGCACTGGTCATTTTTCCACTTGTATTAATCTTTTTTTCCTTCCTTTCGTCTAGCAATGTTCTTTTTTTCTTCTTCTTCTTCTTTTCTTTTTTTAGCATTACACAAAAAATTTCACAGTAGCATTGATTATTTTTCCTCGCGTTGGTCGTTTTTTCCCCTCTCATTATGGTAATATTCTTTCGCATTATTATTGTTATTATTTTTTTATCCTTCTCGCATTGGTCATTTTCCTCTCGCGCTAATCTCTTCCCCCCCCCCCCCCTCACTGATTGTTAATTTCCCTCTCAAATTGACCGTTTTTCCCTCTCGCACGAGCCTTTCCCCGCCTTCTTGGCCCCGATTCCCAGCCACCACAGAAGAGGACTATTTCGGCGAGAGGGGCAAGAGTGCATTAGGTCGGCGCGCAAGGAAAGGATGTGAAAGGAGCGTAAGGAGCGCCTCCCCCGCAGGACTTCCCCCCCCCCCGGAGATGGGAAGGCCTAAAGGAAGCCCCCAGATAAAAAGGGTCCTGCAGAAAGGGGGGGGAGGGGCGTCTGGCGGGCTGGAGGGAGTGCGCGGGGGGTGGGGGTGTTCTGGAGGAGGCATAAGGGAGCGGCGCCCCATCTAAGATATTGGATCGAGGGAAGGTGTATACAATACAATTACTTCGCGGTGCTTGTTGGAACTCCCATCTCCCTACTCCGTCTCCTCCTCTCCTCCCTTTCCTCTCTCCCTTCCCCCCCCCCCCCCGTCCTCTCTCCTCTCTTCTGCTCCCTTCCTCTCCCGCTTCCTCTCTCCCTCCTCCTTTCTCTATCTCCTCCTCCTCTTCCTTCCCCTTCCTCTCTTCCTCCTCCTCCTTCTCTTCCTCCTCCTCTTCTTCCTCCTCCTCTTCTTCCTCCTCCTCTTCTTCCTCCTCCTCTTCTTCCTCCTCCTCTTCTTCCTCCTCCTCTTCCTCCTCCTCCTCTTCCTCCTCCTCCTCGTACTCCCTTTTCTACCCTTTTTCTTTCTCCCTCCTTTTTCCTTTTCCCTATTTCCGCCCTGATCTCTCTCACTCCTCTCCCCAACCTTTTTCCTTCTAACTCTCTCCTCCCTTCATCTCTCCCAATCCTCCCCCCTTGCTTCTTCCCTCTCTTCTCTCCCGTTTCTCTGCCCTTCCCTCTTCCCGCTCCTCTCTCTCCTACTGCTCTCTCCTTCCTCTCTTTTTCCCTCTCCTCTTCTTTTCTTCCACTCCTCTCCCCTTTCTGTCTCCCTTTCCCTCTCCCCTTCCTCTTTCCCTGTCCCTATCTCTTCCCCTCTCCCCCTCTTCTCCTCCTCTCATCTATTTCCTATCCCCTTCTCTCCCCCACTCCTCCCGTCTCCACATCCCCCTCTTTTCTCTCACTCCTCTCTCTCCTATATCCCACTCTTAGCGTCTTCCCTCTCTCCTCCTCCTCTCCCCCCTTCTAACCCTCTCCCCCCATCTAATCCTCTCCCCCTTCTAACCCTCTCCCCCCTCTCCCCCTTCTAACCCTCTCCCCCCTCTCCCCCTTCTAACCCTCACCCCCCACTCTCCCTCTGCCTTCGCTATCATGAACTCACGAAGGGTGATGGGTGAAGGGGAAGGGTGATGGATGTGGCCCACTAGGTTTTGGGGAGAGAGAGGTGGAGGCAGAAAAAGAAGATAGAGAAGGAGAGGAGAAAGAACGAGATGAGAAATGAAGCCAGACATTGTGAGTGCGAGTAAGATAGCGAATGGATGAGTTGGCAAATAAAAGGCATAATGAACAGATGAATGAGTCGGGAAGTTGAGTGATGGACGATAAGGGTTAAAGTGTGTGTGTGTGTGTGTGTGTGTGTGTGTGTGTGTGTGTGTGTGTGTGTGTGTGTGTGTGTGTGTGTGTGTGTGTGTGTGTGTGTGTGTGTGTGTCTTTGTATGTATGTATCTGGGTCTATTTATGCCAGTGTTTGGCTTTGTCTGTGTTTATGTGTCTGTAGGATGTATCTGTAGGTCTTTGTGTATGCGTGTATGTCAGTGTGTGTGTATATATTTTTTATGTGACGTGACCTGCTTCATTACATTTAATTGGTCCGGATACCGTCTTGCGTGTGCGCGTTTCTGCAGTTATTTGTTTGCTTATGTGCGTCGCAATTAGAAAGGCGGAGGGAGAGGCAGTAGTAATAAGGGGGTGAAGTAGGGTAAAAGGGAAAGGGAATAGGTATAAGAGGAGAGAACGAGAAGAAACTAGGAAAGGGAAAGACGTGAAAACAGAAAAAAAAGAAATAGCCTAAAAATAACGATAGAAAAGAAGAGGTGGAGAGGTAATAGGAGAAAAGAAAAAGAACGAAATCGAATATAGAAGGAAGGACAAGACACATTTGATAAAAAAAACTGTATGAAAAAAATAACATCAAGAGAAAAGAAGCAGAAAAAAACGGAAGAAAAAATAGAAATAGAAAAACGGTAAATGGAAAGGTGGTTGGAGGAAGGAGGGAAAGGAGGAAGGGGTGGGGTGGGGGATGGTGTGGTAGTGTGGGGATGGGGTGATGGGGGCACTATCGGGATGCTGCTCACGCCTCCGGGACGCACCTTCATCCCGCGGTGAGGAGAGCCCGGCCGGTGGATGTGGGAGGTGGAGGGGGAGGTGGATAATAAAATGGATAGAAGGCAAAATAGGCTGAGGAGGGGGAGGTGGAGAAGGAGGTAGGGTTGGGGGAGGTCGTAGAGGGGAGAATGGAGGATGAAGAGGTGGTGAAGGAGGCAGAAATGGAAGTGGAGTTAGAAATGGAAGAAGAGGAGATAGAAACAGGGGTGGCAAAGGAGGTAGCGATGGGAGGGGAAGGGGAGGCGGAGAAAAAAATCAGGATAAGAAAGATCAGAAGACAGTAAAAGAGGGAAGGCTTTGAAAAAGCGAATAAACAGATAAGAGATAGCAGTGATTAAAAAGATGAATATCAAAAAGAAGATAAAAAGGAGAACTCGATAATGAGATCGGGAGGATTAAAAAAAGGGTTTTACTGAAGTAGGCAAGGAGGAAGGGAGGGGAGGAGAGAGGCAGGGAGGGAGAGGCTAAAGATGGGAGAGGAGGGAGGGAGGGAGGGAGAGGAGGGAGGGAGGAAAGAAGGAGTAATGGCAAGGGGGGTTAAGGGTAATCAGGAGAAAGATTTCCGAATATCTCTGGTAAGTACGTGAGATTGGAGGTGATTTATCCGTTATCCGAAATGATTTATTTCTTATCCGGAACTTCGACAGTTGGCGAAGGAATGGACGGGAGGGTGAGGTGGAGGAGTACGGGTGTGAGTAAGGGTGAGGGGAAGTGAGAGTGAGAATGAGGGAAAGAGAGAGCGAGAGTGAGGAGAGAGAGAGAGAGAGAGAGAGAGAGAGAGAGAGAGAGAGAGAGAGAGAGAGAGAGAGAGAGAGAGAGAGAGTGAGTGAGTGAGTGATAGGGGAGAGCGAAGAGAGTCGAAGAAAGAGAGAAAAAAAGTTTTTCCATAGCCCCGGACGTCAGCATCACGGGGAGTGGGCGAGGGCTTTCAGCGGGGCGTGGGAATGGGCGTGGTTGGAAGACGTGGGCGGCTGAGAGTAAATGTATGTGCACGCGTGTGGCCTGAATGCGCGAATAGACTTGATCTGACTTCAGACGCGGGGCGGCGGGCGTTGGGAGTCGAATCAGTGGGCGTAGACGTCGATTGAATTTGGGCGTCGAAGGGGCGTGAATGTGGGCGGCGGCGAGGCACGACCTGGGACCATGGGTTTGGGTGGGTGGGGGTTAGGGGTGGGTGGGGGTTGATGGTGTAGTTCTGGTGTGAACTTCACTAATTTCAAAACTACTCTAGAAATGTCTCATCTCGGGAAGTAGCCGTGCAGTACATCCAGAGCACATTTGTACAGCCTGTGAGCAGTCTTACAGATTGTAACATTATTTTGCACTCTCCACACTCTGTAAAGCGCTCTTACAAAAGGCGGCATAATTTTACGCCTGGAACATTTACACCTACCCACCCCCCTACTAGCCCACCATAACACCTCACCCGCACCCACCTCTCACCCACCCTTGCTCACCCCGGGCTCACCTTTCACTTACTCTTGCCCCACCCCTCCTCACCCACCTCTCCCTCACCCACCCCTTGAACATTTACACTTTCCACCCCCCCCCCCCGCCCCAGCACACCGTTTGCCCACCGCTTGCCCACCGGCCGCCCACCCGGAGAGTATTTAGGGCCAGTTTTCCACACCTTGCATCTTGCGTCCACAGCTTACGAAACAGGAACGCCCATCGCGATTGCTTCGCTCGCTCTCTCACCTACCTCTCCCTCCCTCCTTCCCTCCCTCCCTCCCTCCCTCCCTCCCTCCCTCCCTCCCTCTTCCCCTTCTCCCTTCTTCTCTCCCTCCCTCCCCCCCTCCCTCCCTTCCTCCTCCCTCCCTCCCTCCCTCCCTCCCTCCCTCCCTCCCTCCCTCCCTCCCTCCCTCCCTCCCTCTGTAATAGCCATAATGTTTTAGATTATGTTGTAGTGGGTTTTCGCCCGAGACGTTCCTCGGGTGTTTCCTGGTGTTGGGAGGAGCTTTAGTGCGCTCGGTTTATTGTGGTTTATTTAGGACGTGTTTGCCTTCCTTCTGCTTCTTATTGTTATTTTTCCTCTTTTGTATTTGTATTTTTTTTTTTTTCGTTTTCCTTATTTTGTTTTGTTGTGTCTCGTTTTCGTTTTTGTCCTACTTCTTGCCTCTCCTTTCCTTACCTCCTCATCCTCATCCTCTTCAATCTAATCCTCAACATCCTCCTTTTCCTTCTCCATCTCCACCACCATCTCCACCACCACCACCACCACCACCACCTCCTCCTCCTTCACCTCCTTCTCTTGCTTCTGCTCTTGCTTCTGCAAAGACGGGACGGCCCAGAGACAGTCCTTTTTCGCTGCCCTTATATCCTTTAATCAGCCCGGAGACGTGAGGAAGGGAAGGAAGGAAGGAAGGAGGGGGGAAGGAGGAAGGGTGGGTGGGTGGCTTGGTTTATGGGTGGGTGGAAGGAGGGAGGGAGGGAGGGGAAAGGAAGGAGGGTGGATGAGTGTGATGGAGGGAGGCGAAGAGGGAGGGAGGGAGGGAATAAGGGGAGGAGTGTAGGATGGTGGGTGTGAGGGAGGGAGGGAAGGAGGTAGGTGGGTGGGAAGGAGAGTGGGAGGGAAGGAGGGTAGGTAGGTGGGTGGGAAGGAGAGTGGGAGGGGAGGAAGGAAGGAGGGTGGGTGGGAGAGGAAAGAAAAGGGTAGGAGGGGAGGAATGGGCAGAAGTGGAACAGAGAGATAAGGGGGGCGACTAATCAAGAGGGATCAAGAAAGGATAGCAGAGAAGAACGGAAGGAAGAGGGGGAGAAAGAGAGAGGAGAGTAAAGGGAGAAAGAGGAGGAAGAGGGGAGAGAAAAAGAGACAGGGAGAAAGATTGAGGGAAGGAAGGGAACAGGTAAGAAGAGTGAGAACGAGAAAGAAATTGAGTGTTAGAGTGAGATTTGAATTGAGAAAGAGAGAGAAAGAGGGGGAGAGATGAGAAATGAGAAAGGGTTTGGAGGGGGAGGTGGGACAGGAGGGATGGAGATAAAAATAAGGAGAGAGAAAAAGAAGAGAAAAAGAAGCCGACGAAGGTGTAGAAGAGAAGCACTTTGTTTCCCCCGTCGCGGCCGTGTCCTCGGCGGCGCGGCGGCGTGGTGCGAGGCCAATTATCAACCACACGAGAATATATCAACCTGCCATAACCTCGCCGTCGCTGTCTTCCTTTCTTTGTGCCTTGCCGTCGTTGTTGCCGTTGCTCGAGTTGTTTCGGTTCGTGGCGTTGTTGTTGTTGTTGTTGTTGTTGTTGTTGTTGTTGTTGTTGTTGTTGTTTTTTTAGGTCTTGTAGATTTTTTTTATGTTAATTAATTATTTCCGGGATTATTTTGATGATTTTTTTTTCTTATTTGTAATCATTGTGATTATTAATTTTATTATTGTCATCGTCATCATCATCATTATTATTAATATGATTACAGTGATAATAGTATTAATAGTAATAATTATACTACTACCACTACTACTACTACTACTAATAATAATTATTATTATTAATGCTGTTATTGTTTTTGCTGCTTTGGTGTTATTAGTTGTGGTGGTGGTGTTACTGTTAATATCTGTAAATATTTTTCTTTTCACACGTCAGCCTGTGTACGTTCTTTGGGTGGACGTTTAAATTTCCTTTGCTTTATTATTGCTACTGTTATGATTATTATTGTTGCTGTTGTCATTATTTTTGTTATAATTATTATTTTCTTTATTCTTACTTGATTTTATTTAATGCTACTTTCCCCTTCTGCCTTTTTCTACCTCATGTGATGCTGGATGCTCCCCAAAGTGGAGCTTCCTGAGATTTATGTAGATTGAATTACCAAACGCGACCCAAGAGGCCAGAGGGGCAGGTGCAGGGGGAGGGCAGGGCAGGGCAGGGCAAGGCAGGGCAGGGCAGGGCAGGGCAGGGCAGGGCAGGGCAGGGCAGGGCAGGGCTGGGAAAGGGGGAGGGAGGGGATGGAGGGAAGGAGGGGATGGAGGGAGGGAGGAGTAGTGAGAGGGGGTCAGACAGAAGAAGCGGTGAGGAGAGGGGAAATAGGTAGGGGGATGGGAGGGAAAGGGTGATACGGGGAAGAGGGGAGGGAAATGGGTAGGGAAAGGGGTATTGAGGGAAGGGAGGGAAGGAAGGAGGGAGGGAGGGAGAGAGGGAGGAGGGAGGAGTAGTGGGAGGGGGTCAGACAGAAGAAGCGGTGAGGGGAGGGGAAATGGATGGGGGAGATAGGTGGGGAAATAGGTAGGGGGATGGGAGGGAAAGGGAGATACGGGGAAGAGGGGGAGGAAAGTGGGTAGGGGAAGATAGGGAGAGGAATTGGGAGAGGGGAGGATAAGGGAGTACGAGAGAGTGGAGAAGACAGGGGATGGGAAGGCGGAGGATGGGCAAGACAAGGGGAGGCAGCGAGGGGAGAGGAGGGGGGTGGAGAGGGTGGTTTCCTCGACAAGGTAAAGTACATGGGTGTTTATAGCCTGGGCTGGGGAGGGAGTTGAACTTCATGAGAAATGTTATCCAGTCCAGGGAGTGTTTTATTAGCATGGAGAGACGGGAATAATTGTCGGACACTGAATTTAATGTCTGGTTATGTTATTTACATCGATATTGCGCACTTAGAAGCCATCCATTACAAAGGGAATTGCCGATTAGGGCTCGCGATTAAAGAGTGAAGTTGATAATCCTCTATGTCTTGTTTACACAGACATTGCCCGCCTCAAAGCAACGTGGAATTATCAGTCAGGCCTCAAGAAACTTTAGAAAGAAAACGCGGTTGGATATCTATATATTTTTTCTTATATAGAGCCGTCAATCCGGTTTTTATACGATCAGCAGAACAAAAGAACAGCGCCCCAGCACAGTCGGAAATAAGTCCCAAGTCGATATCCCGAAGTGCAGCTGTCACGGTATTGAATTTTATTTGCGGCGGAGAAATATTACGGTCCGGTGCCCGTGCACTGCAAATGGGCATACTTTGCAGCCGAGGAAGCAGCGGAAATGCGGCGGCGTTAGTGAAGCGTGAAGTGGCGGGAATTTTGGAGAAGCTCTCGCTGTGGGGGTTGCCTGCGACACTTTTCTTCTCTCTTTATTTCTCTTTATTGTTATTATTATTATCATCATCTTCATCATCATCATCAACATCATCATCATCATCATCATCATCATCATCATCATCATCATCATCATCATCATCATCATCATCATCATCATCATCATCATCATCACTATTATCATTATTATTGATTTCCCACTACAAGTACTACTTATGTTCATTTTTAGGGAAAGGGAGTCCTCCCAGGTCAAGGTTATTAGTAGCTTTAATTTTGCTCTGTGTAGGTTGATATAAAGTTGCACTATGTAATATATCTGCACGTCCGAAAGATATACTGCAGTTGCTTCTTATTGCATTTACCATATTTTCCCCGTTTCCAGCGAAAAAAGCTAAAACGTGGAAAATGTACTTTATGCCTGTACCCCCTTAGTATGCGAGATGAAGTCAGGAAGCTACTGTCGTTCGCCCGCCCTCACGCACGCACGCACGCACGCACACACCACGCACGCACACCTCGGCGTGGCGGGCGGGAAAGGGATTAGTTTAATGTCGCCCGGGATTTTGGAATATGCGGAAGTTGGGGCGCGTGTTTATTATCATTATTACGTTGCCGTGATGATTACGGTCGTTTTGTGTCTGTTAGTGTGATTGCATTGTTTGAGAGGGAATAAGGGGAAGGGGAGGGGGAAGGAGGAGAGTGAGGAGAGGGGAAGTTGGAAGGGGGAAGGAGGAGGGGGGGAGTAGGGCGCGGAGGGAGGAGGGGAGAAGAGGAAGAAGGAGGGAAGAGGGGGGGAGGAAGAGGAATGAAGAGGGGGAATGGGGAGTGGAGAGGCAGGGGGTATGTGGGGGAGGGAAGTAGTATGGGGAGAAAGGAATTGGCGTTGGATGTGGGAGGGGGAGTGGGGAGGAAAGATGCTGAGGGAGGGGATTGAGTTGCGCTGCATTTCCGCGACGGTTTCTAGGGAGCAGTTATTTTTACAACGTCCGTCACTGTCTCTAGTACAATATCCCGCCATGGTTCCGCCGCCGCCGCTCCTGCCGCTGCCATGACATCGCTAGCGGATACCACCGCCGTCGCAACCACCGCTGCCATTCCTTTCATCGCTTTCACCGCTACTCCCATTGTCATCGCTACAATGACTGGATTATTACTACCATCGTTTCCATCACTGCCGTCGCTATCACCGTCGCCGTTGCAACCATCGCTACCGCCTTTACCACTACAACACGCTTCCGCCGCTACTACCATTTCTACCGTTGATACCACTACTACCATCGCTGCCTCAGAGTACCATCACTACTTATCACTACCACCACAGCCACCCGGCGAGTTAGGATGATGATAATGACCAGAGCGCAGGCAGGTTAATTATGACTTACCTGCTCTCGCCGGCTTAATATTTATCAAACACGGACAGGCTTTATTGTGTGTACCCGGTGAGGCTGTGGGGAAGAGTGAAGGAAGGAAGGAGGGAGAGAAAGATAGAAGGAGGAAGGGAGAGAGGGAGGGAGGAAGAAGGAGAGAAGGAGGAAGGGAGAGAAGGAGGGAGGAAGAGGAAGCGAAGAGGAGAGGGAAAGCCTGAAGGAGGGAGGGAGGGAGGGAAGGAGAGAGGGGGAGAGAGAAGAGGGAGGAACGAGAGACGGGGACGGAAGATTGGGGGGGGGGAGAAAGACGCGGAGATGGTTGGAAGAGAGAGAGAGAGAGAGAGAGAGAGAGAGAGAGAGAGAGAGAGAGAGAGAGAGAGAGAGAGAGAGAGAGAGAGAGAAGTCAGGAGGAAAATTCAAGAGAAGAGGCACAGTGGTGGAAAAGTGGTGGGTGATAAAAGGAGTGAGAGGGAAACGAGGGATGATGCGGGGATGGCATACGTGATGATAATGATTCTGATGGCTTGGTGTTGGGCTGCGGTAATGTGATAAGGGTCACTTCTTTTTCTTCTTTAAAACAATGCTTTTGATACCATTTTGGTATTTCTTGTTATCCATCTTTATCTATGCATGTATGTATTCTGCTTGTCTTTGTAACTATTATACACACACAAATACATACATACATACATATATACATACAGACGCACACACACACACACACACACACACACACACACACACACACACACACACACACACACACACACACACACACACACACACACACACACACACACACACACACACACACACTAACACACACACACACACACACACTAACACACACACACACACACACACACACACACACACAGATATATATATATATATATATGTGTGTGTGTGTGTGTGTGTGTGTGTGTGTGTGTGTGTGTAATTATATATATATTGTGGGGTTGAAAGTATCATCATCATATTTTTGTTCATTATGGCAGGGATGCTTATTGCAGCTTATTGCATTTTCTCAACAATGAACTATTTGACTAAATCTTGATTTTTTTGCAGGTGCGTGTAGTTGCGAGCGTTGGTGTGCACCGTTCGGCGATCAGGTAAACAGTCCCTTGAGTGGCTAGAACAGCGTTCGCTTTTATCTCGTTATCGAATTCTCTGCTTTATCAGCTCTTTCCTTTCCTTCTGCGGTCAGTCCTCGCATCTGGAGCTTTATCTTAACATTTTACGTCCTGTTTTTCTTTCCTGTGTTTTCCACTTACCGCTTGCTTTCCTTCCTTCCCCACTTCTCCGTTTCTCCTTCCGTTTCCTCCCTTCTCACTTTCCTTCCCTCTCGCCCTTTCCTTTCTCCCTCCATTTCTTCCCTTTTCCCCTCCCCTTCCCCCTCCCCCCTTCCCCTCTACTTCCCCTTTTTTTCTCTTCCCATCACTCCCCCCCCTCTTCCTCCCCAATTCTTCTCCCCCTCACCATCTTCTGTTCCTCGTTCTCTCCCTTTCCTCTTTCTACATCTCCCTTTCCTCCTTTTCCTCTTCCTCCCCCTCCCGTTTCCACTCTTCCTCCCCTCTTTTTCCCCTTCCCCTCTTTCTTCCCCCCTTCCCCTTCCCCTCTCTCTTCGAAGTCCATCAGCCACTTCTACCCCTTAACATCATCTATCACGAAGCCTTGCGCATTGTTATATCGTAAAGTTATCTATGTCTCTTGCCAATAGTTGGTCGCTTTTCTCCCTAGAACTCGGAGCATTTTTCTTCATCCAGCCAATCTCCAGCTGGGGAGGGGGGAGGGGGGAGGGGGAGGGGGGAACCTCTCGTTCTTTCGTTAACTTTTGGCCTCGAGTAGAAGAAGGTATATTTTTTTTCTTCTTCCTTTTTTTTTCTTAGGTCTTTCCGTATTTTAGATGGAGAAAAAGTGAAGGTGGAAACTTTTTTTTTATGGGGTTTGTATTTTTTTAGACATTTTTTTTTCCTGATATCATTGATAGAAGTTAGGAGGCTATGTAATGGAGAATCTATGTAGTGGAGGTAGCCTGAATGTAAATGAAGGTGTAGTTGTAGCCTCGGAATGAGTGAATTTGTGGTAACGTCACTAGCACTGTTCTCATCGTAATCACCATCTTCACCATCATCGTCATCATCCTCAGCTTCGTCATCACCCTCACCATCGCCATCCTCCTCACCATCGTATCATCCTCACCATCATCATCTTCCTCACCATCGTAATCGTCTTTACCATCGTCTCCATCCTCATCTCCATCATCATCCTCACCATCGTCATCATCCTCATCCCCGTCATCCTCCTCCTCCTCCTCCTCCTTCTCCTCCTCCTCCTCCTCCTCCTCCTCCTCCTCCTCCTCCTCCTCCTCCTCATCATCATCATCATCATCATCATCATCATCATCATCATCATCATCATCATCATCATCATCACCATCGTGATCATCCTCACCATCGTCATCGTCCTCACCATCATCATCCTCACCATCGTCATCATCCTCACCATCGTCATCATCCTCATCATCGACTGTGGAGATTTTCAGCGCCGTCGCGTTAGTGGCGATGCCTCCCTCGCGTCCCGTCAATGGCATCTCGTTATTTGCCCAAAAATCGCCGGATTTAATAATAATGATATTCACGGGTGATTCATAGCGGCTTCTGCGGGATTTCCTTCGGTCGTCTTCCTTCGCGGCGAGTAGGGGGGAGGGAGGGAGGGAGGGTAGATTGGTAGGGAGGTAAGGGGGAAGAGGGGGGGGGGGAATCATTGGATTTGACGATTACGTAACCCCCCCCCAAAAAAAAAAAAAAAAAAAAAAAAAAATAAGTAGATAAATAAAAAGTAAATAAATGAATGAATGAAATAAAACTTGCATTATATAGCTAAGAGTTGGACAGACGGCATTTCCTTGAGAGCGCTTGCGCGTTCCGTGACGAATCGGGATTTATTCAAAGACGGCAAATAAGCCGAGGCGCTAATGGAAATGAACGCGGGATGGCCGGTCTTCGCTAAATGATGGCGGAGATAAAGAACCAGATGAGGGAAATGAACCGGTGGAGGAGAGATATCGCCCTGAATTGTGGGTTAAATGACAGCTACCTGGCGTTGCAACATGGCGTGAATGTGCCAGGGATGCAAGCGTGTTGACGGCCGGTGCGTTGCAGGTGTGGCGGGTCTCGAGGTGCTGCTTGGCTTGTCCGGGTTGCAAAGGCGGTGGTGGTGTGCAGAGTTGCGTAGATAGGCTGGCGGCGAATTTCCCCTTCCTGTTTGTTTTCCTTTTTTTCCCTTCCGTGTTCCATCTTGGGTGTCCTCCTCGTTCTCGCTCTCTTTTTTCTTCTCCTTCTCCTCTTTTCCCATATTCTTTTTCTTCTCCTCCTCCTCCTCCTTCTCCTTCTCTTTCTCCTCCTACTCCTCCTCCTCCTCCTTCTCCTCCTCCTCCTCCTCCTCCTCCTCCTCCTCCTCCTCCTCCTCCTCCTCCTCCTCTTCTTCTTACCCCTCCCCCTCCCCCACCCCCTCCTTATCCCCCTCCTCATCCTCATCCTCCACCTCCAGCTCCTCCAGCACGACTTCTTTTTTGCCCTATTTATCTCCTATCTTTGTAGGCTAACTCTCCGGATCCGCCTTTTCATCTTCCTTTCTTACTCCTTTTTCTGTTTCTTCCATTTCCTTCTATCCTCCTCCTCCAATTTCCTCCTTTTTTCTTGTCTACTCTCGCCTTGTCTCCCTATTTACCCTCTCCTCTTTTCTCCCTGCGTACTACTTATTACCGAGCTATTAAGGGTAAAAAGAAAAATACCTTCCCCTCTTGTATCCATCTCCTCTTTGCCTCATCCTTACCTTCCATTTAATTCCCTGTCATGTAAGTACCTAATGTAAATTTTCCTTCTTCGCACCTTCCCCTCCTCCCCTTGTTTCTGCTTCGTACCTTCCTTCCTATCCACTTTCTTTCCAAAACTTTTTATTTATAGCCACTCCCCCACCCACCCCTACCTCCCTTCCACCTCCCCCCCCGGCCTCCCTTCCGTCCCCTCCCCCACCCCCGCCTCCCTTTTCATCCCCTCCCCCACCCCCGCCTCCCTTTTCATCCCCTAACACCAAGGGTCGTAATTGTCAGACATCAATGTGATATGTGTACGCGGGCACGCACACGCACGCAGGCAAAGGGTGTCACTGGTGGAGGCATCAAAGTACCCTCTGCCGCCCCTTCGTGCTGCGTCTCCCGCTTTCCCTCCCCATCTTCCCCACTTCCCCTTCTGCCCCTTCTACTTTTGTGGTCTCTTTCCCCTTTGCTGCCCATCTGTTCGTCTCCCTTTTCCCCCGAATCTGTCCCTTCTTCCCCTCCACCTCCCCAACCTTTCCTCCATCTCCCCTTTTCCCCACCCTTCTTATTCACGTTTTAACCGCGTCTTCCTTCCTTCCCATCCCTTCTGTCCACCTATTACTCCATATCTTCCTATCCACCGTTTCCCTCATCACCCCATCTCCCTATTCCTCTATCCATCCCTCCACCATTCCCATTTCCCGTCTTACCTTTCTTTCTCCACCCTTTCCCCCACCACTTCTCCCCATCCGCCTATTCACCTCTTCCCTCATCCCCTATCAACCAATCCCCCTTCCGCTTATTCAGCTCTTTCCCTATCCCCTATCCACAAGCTTCCTTCTCTTCGTCCTTCCTTCATCTCTCCTCCCTAGTCCCCTATCCATATGCTCCTCCTCTCCCTATCACCCTTCTTCCTATCCTTTATCTACCCTTCCCCCCGCTACCTCTCCCCCATCTCCCCATCCGCCCCTCTTTCCTCTCCCTATCCGCGTCTCCCCCCATTCCCTATCCGCGTCTCCCCCCTCTCCCTATCCGCCTCTCCCTCTCCCCTTCCCCCCTATCCGCCTCTCCCTCTCCCCTTCCCCCGATCCGCCTCTCCCCCTTCTCCCCTTTTTATCCTTCATCCCCTCCCCTCCCTCTATCCCCGCCCTTGCCAACGCGAGTGTAAAGCGCGCGCCGCATTAACCGCCTGTCTGTCCGGTCACTCTCGTGTGAGTTCGTGCGTGCGTGCGTGCGTGCGCGTCTATCGATTGCGTTGAAGAAGAAAGGAATACATTCGTCAAAAGCCCGGTGACGGCGGCGGCGGTAACGGTTTGGTGGGCGTCACTACTGACCTCTCGCGGGCGTGCAGGGAGGGGCGGAGGGAGGGTGAGGGGTAGTGGATGTCTGCTTGCGGTGTTGAGTTGCACTGGGAGAAGGTAGGGTGGGTTTGGGAGGTCGGGGGAGGGGGGTTTGAATGTGAAATGTGGCGAGACGGATGCCTAGAGTTTGTGCATGTGGCAGGGAAAAAAAAGATTGCGTTCGTATGTGTGTGTGTGTGTGTTGTGTGTGTGTGTGTGTGGGTGTGTGTGTATGTGTATGTGTGTGTGTGGTGTGTGTGTGTGTGTGTGTGTGTGGGAGGGAAGGAGGGGGGGGTGGGAAGGGAAAAATTTGGGGGGGAGGTGGAGGAAAGGGAAGGGTGAGGGTTTTGGAAGGAAGGGGGGAGAAAGGGGAAAGGACTTTGCTTTTTTGGGGGGGGGGGAGGTGGGGGGGAGGTTGGTAGGAAAAAAGGAAAAAGGAAAAAAAGGGAAAAAAGGGGGGAAAAAGGGAAGGAAAAAGGGGTTTTTTTGGTGGTGGAAAAAAGGGAAAAAAGGAAAAAGGGAAAAAAAATTGAAAAAAAAGGAAAAGGGTTGGGGTTTGGGGACGGTGGGGGAAAAATTGGGAAGAAATTGGGTTGTCCAAAAAAAAGGGTTGGTTTGGGAGGGTTTGAAAAATTTAAAAAAGGGCGATAAATTTATGGTGGAAGGGAGATTTGGAAAAATTGGAGGAGATGAAAATCTGGGGAGATTTTGAGATTTGGGAAGGGGGTTGGGGTTATCAAAGTGGTTTGGGGATTAGGGGATAGAAATTGAGTTGCAGGGTGGATGTTGGGAAATTGGGGAAAAAGGGGAAAAAAAGAAAATTTTGTTTTGGTTTTCGGTGAAAAGGAAAAGTAAATTTGGGAAAAGAGGGAAAGGGAATTGGGGGGAGGAAGGTTTTTTTTTTTAAAAATTTAAAAGGCCCGGGGAAGGGGGAGTGGAGAAAGGGGAGGGAGGGTTAAAAAGGGTTCAAGGGGGAGGGAAAGGGAAGGGGAAAAAGACGGGGGGGGGGGGGGGGGGGAGGAAGGGAGAAGAGTTTAAAGGGGAAGGAGAGGGGAGAAAAGTATGAGAGAGCGGGGGGGGAAAGGGAGGGAAAAGGAGGAGAGGGAAAAGAGGGAACGAAGAAGGAAAAAGGAAAGGGGAAAGGGAAGGGAAAGGGAAAAAAACAGAAGGAAGGGTTAAATTAGGAAAAAGGTTTGAAAAGGGTAAAATAAAAAGGGAAGGGGGAAAATAAAAGGGGAAAAAACCAAAGTGTTTTAAAATAACAGCCAACAAATATAAAAGGGGGAAAAATTTTAAGGTTTTTCCAAAATTTCCCCCCCCTTGCTTCCCTTAATCAAAACCCCAGCCGGTTTTCCCCCCCAGTCCCCAATTTCTTTCCCCTTTTCCCCCTTCCCCCTCTTGGATTTTCCCCCCTCCCCCCCCCCTCTCCCCTCCCCCTCATTCTCCCCCTCCCCTCTCTCTCTCTCTCTCTCTCTCTCTCTTCTCTCTCCCCTCCCTCCTTTTCTCTTTCTCTCTCTCTCTCTCCTCTTCTTCCCCCTCTCTTTTCGGGTTTTCTCCTTTACCCTCCCTTTCAGTTCTCCCTCTCTCCCTCCTCCTTTTCCCGTCTCTTTTCCCCTCTCTCCCCTTCCTTTCCTTCCCCCTCTCTCTCCCCCCTCTCTCTCTTTTCTTTTCCCCTCCTCCTCTCTCCCCCTCTCTCTTTCATCTCTCCTCTTTCCCCTCTCTTTTTTCTCTCTCTTCTCTTTCTTTTCAGGGCTCCCCTCTCCCCTCTTCCCCCTCTTCTCTTTTCTCTCCCCCTTTTTTTCTCTCCCCTTTTTCTTTTTTCTCCCCTCTCCCCTCTCTCTCTACTCTCTCCTCATTCGTCTCTCTTTCCCCCTCTATTTCAGTTCTCTCTTTAAACTTTCCCCCTTTTTTCTCTCCTTTTCCCCCTCCCTCCCTTTAAAAATTGGGTCCCCCCCCTCTTTCAATCTCCCCTTTCCTCTATTTCCCTCTCTCTTTTCTCTCTCCCCTTTTCCCCCCCCCTTTTCCTCCCCCTCCCCCTCTCTCCTCCCCCCTCTCCTTCCCCTCTCTCCCCCTTTTCTCTCTCTTTTCTCCCCTCTCCCCTCCCCTCTCTCCCCCTCTCTCTCTCTCTCTTCCCCTTGCTGCTTAAATTTAACAGCAGAAAAATATACCATTTTCCTTTTTCAGTTGAAAGATCCTCTTAAGGATTTCCCCCCCCGGGCCCCCCCCCCCCCCCCCTCTCTCCCCCTCTCTCTCTCTTCCCCCTCCTCCTCCCTCTCTCTCCTCTTCTCCCCTCTAATCTCTCTCTCCCCTCTCCCCCCTCTCTTTTTCCCCCTTTTCTTTTAGGGCTCTCTCTCTCTCTCCCCCTCTTTCTTTTTCTCTTCCCTCTCTCCTCTTTCAGGGGGTTTTTCTCTTCTCTCTCTCTTCTTTCAGTCCCCTCTCTTTTAGTTTCTCTCTCTCTCTCTCTCTCTCTTTTTTTTCCTCTCTCTCTCCCCCTCCCAACTCTCTCTCTCCCCTCCCCTCTTCCCCCTCTCTCTCCCCCTCTCTCTCCTTCCCCTCCTTTTCCTCCTCCCCTTTCCTTTTTCTTTCTTTTTTCCTCTTTCCAAATCCTCTTTCTCTTTCTTTCAGTCTCTCTCTTCCCCTCTCTCTTCTTTCCCGTCTGTCTCTCTCTCCTTTCAGTCCCCCTTTCCGTCCTCTCTCTCCTCTCTCTCTCTCTCTCTCTCTCCCTCTCTCCCCCTCTCTTTTCTCCCCCTCTCTCTCTCTCCCCCCTCCCCCTCTCTCCCCCCCCCCCCCCTCTCCCTCTTTCTCCTTCCCCTCCTCTCTTTTTCGGCCCCTCCCCTCCCCCCCCTCTCCGGGTCTCCTCTCCGCCCTCCCCCCTCTCTCGCTCTCTCTCCCCTCCCCGCTCTTCGGGTCTCTCTCTCCTCTCTCTCTTCCCCCCCCTCTCCTCCCCTCTCTCTCTCTTCTCCTCTCTCTCTCTCTCCCCTCTCCTCCCCTCCCCCTCTCTCTCTCTCCCTCCTCTCTCTCTCTTTTTCCCCCCTCTTTCCCTCCCTCTCTTCTCTCTCCCCTCTCTCTCCTCTCTCTATCTCTCTCTCTCTCTCTCTCTCTCCTCCCCCTTCTTATCTCTCTCCCCTCTTCGCCCCCCTCTCTCTCCCCCCTTTTCGCTCTCTCTCTCCCCCTCTCCCCCTCCCCCTCTCTCTCTCTCTTCTCTCCCCCTCTTTCACCCCTCTCTCTCTCCCCTCTCTTTTCTCTCTCCCTCTCTCTCTCTCCCCTCTTCATCCCCTTCTCTCCCCCTCTCCCCCTCTCCTTCCTCCCCCCTCTCTCTCTCTTCTCTCTCTACCCCTCGCTCTCTCTATCTTTTCTCTCTCTTTTTTCCCCTCTGTTTTTCCCCTTTTCTCTTTTTCTTTTTCTCTCTCCCCGCTCTCCGCTCTCTCTCTCCCCTCCTCTCTTCCTCCCTCCTCCCCCTCGCTCTCTCCTCTTTTCTCCCCCTCCTCCTCCCCCCCCCCTCCCTTCCCTCTTTCAGGCTTTTCTCTCTCTCTCTCCCCATCTCCCGCCTTTTCCCTTCTCTCTAACCCCCTCCCCCTTCCCCGTTCTTCTTCTATCTCTCTCCGTCTTCCTCTTTTCGTTTTCTCTTTCTCCTTTGAAAGGCCCCTCTCAACTCTTCTTCTCCCCAAGCCCCCCCCCCCCTCCCTTCCCCCTTGGAGTCTCCTCTTTCCTTTCCCCTTTTCCCCCCTCTCTCTGCTCTCTCTCCCCTTCCCCCTAAAAGATCAGTTTTTTTCTTGGCGGTTTGTCCCTTCTCCCTATTTTCGTTTTCCCCTTCTGTCCCCTTCCCCCTCTCTTAAACAACGGGCTTTTCTCTCCTCTCTGCTCTTTTTAAATTTAAACCTATCTCCATCAGTCCCTCTCTATTTAATCTTTTCTTCTTCTCTGCCCCTCTCGCCCCCTCTCTCTCTTCCCCTCTCTCTCTATCCTTTTAAACTCTCTCCCTTTTCCCCCCTCTCTCCCTTTCTCTCTCCTCGCTCTCTCTCCCCCCCCCCCCCCCTTTTTTCTTCTTACTTCCCTTTTTCTTCCTCCTATTCTCTTTCTTCTTTCTCTCTCCCCCTTTTTTTTTTTCCCTTTTTTGTTTTATTTTAAAATTTTCCCCCTTTTCTCTCTTTGCCCCTTTCTCCTTCTTGTTTTGATTTCCCTCTCCCTTCTCCCCCAATTTGGGTTCTCCTTTTTCTTTAAAAACCTTTTGGCCTTAACTTTTACCTCCCGCCTCCTCCTTCTCTTTTCCCCTTTTCCTCCCCCCCCTCTGTCCCTTCCCCTCCCCCTTCTCCTGCCCTCCCCTCCCTCCCCCCACCCCTCCACTCTTCCCCCCCCCTCCCCTCTCCCTTCCCTCCCTCTTCCTTTGCCCTCCCCTCTCCCCCCAACCCACTCTCCCTCTCCCCTCGGGCCTTTCCCCCTCCCCTTTTGCCCCCCCCCTTTCTCCTCCCCACCCCCTCCCTTTTCGACCCCAAATCCTCCCTTTCCCCCTCCCCTTCCCTCTTTTCCCCCCCCACTCTCCACCTCCCCCCTCGCCCTCCGCCTCTCCTCCCCCCACTCTCCACCTCTACGTCCAAAATCTTTTGTTTTTATGAGATTCCATATTCTACTCATTCCTCTTCTCTCCTCTTTCTCGCTCTCTCTCACCCTTTTCTCTACCCCGTCTTTCCATCCCTTAATCTGCTCACCTTGCTACGTGGAGAGGTAGTGCAGGGGATTAAAAAGAGAGGAAGCGAAGGAGGGAGGAAAGATTAAATGAAAAAAAAATATGAGGGAAAGGGAGAGAGGGAGAGAGCGAGAGGGAGTGGGAAAGAGAGAGAGAGAGAGAGGAAATTAGACAGTGGGTGCGTAAGGGTATAAGGGCATAAGAATATAAGAATAGAAGAATAGAAGAGTGAGCGTGAGAGTAAAAATAAGAATAAGAATAAGAATAAGAATAAGAGTGGGAATGGGAATGGGAATGAGAGTGAGAGTGAGAGTGAGAGTGAGAGTGAGAGTGAGAGAGAGAAAAGAGAGACTGAAGAGAGAGAGAGAGAGAGTGAGAGAGAGAGAGAGAGAGAGAGAGAGAGAGAGAGAGAGAGAGAGAGAAGAAGAAGAGAGAGAAAGAGAATATAGCGAAAGAAAGAAAAGGAAAGGTAGGACGGAAGATACTTGAAGTGGCCCTTTTGGCAGTCTTCTCCGCCTTCTCCTCTTTCTCATGTGACTCCTCCTGTGTTATTTTCCTCGTTTCTTTCCCTCTCCCCTCCGACGCTTGCATCTTTGGCTTCTATTTTCCTTTATATATCCCCTTTTTTTTCTAACAATCCCCTCTTTTCTTTCCTTTGCGAGGCTGGCGTGAAGGAGCGACCTCTCTCATAATCTTGTTTACTCTCGTAGGCACTCCCTCCCTTAGCATCTCTCTCCTTCCTTCCCTTCCCCTCTCCCTCCTGCACTTCCCTTCCTCCGTGTCTCCTTTCCACTCTTTCTTTCTTTCTTTCTCTTTCTCACTTTCTTTCTTTCACTTTTTCTCCCTCTCCCTCCCCCCCTCCTCCCCCCTTTCCCCCCTCCCTCCTGCGTTTTCCCCCTTTTCCCCTTTCCTTCCCCTCCCCCCTCCCCTTCCCCCTCTCCCTCCCTCCTCCTGCGCTTCCCCCTTAGTCTCTCCCTCCCCCTCCCCCCTCTCTCCTTCCCTCTCCTCCCTCCTGCGCTTCCCCCTTAGTCTCTCCCTCTCGCTTCTCATCCATCATCAGCTCTTCCTCTTCTCCATATGGTTCCTTCAGGATGGCCACCGAGTTGTGTATGTAGGCGTCTTGGTTTTGTTTGTCTGTGTGTGTATGTGTAGATGTTTATGCAGTTGTCTCTCTTATCTGTTTTTCTATCTAGCTAACCATATTGTATGTGTATATAGGCCTATGCATGTGTGTAAGATGTATGTAGTTATTGTGTATATATGAATATTTGTATGTGCGTCATCCATCCAATTATTATATATATATATATAATATATATATGTATTATATATATTATATATATATATATTATATATTTATATATATATATATATTTATTTATTTATTTATTTAATAATAATAAATCTATATATTTATTTTAATGATAAATACGATGTGCATTGTCTCATTATTTTGATAACGTTTATCAGTCTGCATTGGACCGGAAGTAGCTACGATTCTACGGTGGGGAGGGAGCGTTGGGTGAGAGTAAGGGGGGTTGTGATATCACTGTGTAATATACTGAGGCGAAAATTTCTATTTCTATTACAACTTCCTGCTCGCAGTAATTATGACGGTGTGAGTATTCGAAGTAATATGTAACCAAGTGATGTTTTTTTTTTATATAAAATGTTCCAAAGATCAGTCAATGAGCGTGAACAAACGGATAACCCGAAAGGAAACTCATATTCAGAGACTGTTGCTATGGTTCTCGGTAAGTCGAGTGGCCACAAGAGGCGCGAAGGTGAGAACAAAAGCCGGACTCAGTTATGATGATTTGGTGGAGAGGGAGGGAAGGAAGGGGAAAGAGAGAGGGAGGTGGGGAAGGGAAAAGAGGGAGGGAAGGGAAAGAGGGAGGGAAGGAAGGAAACAACAGGGGGAGAGGGATAGAGGGAAGAAGGGAGGAAGACGAAAGAGAGGAAAAAGCGAGGACGGAAAGAAACCTGGCTATCTGATGATTTGGTGACAAGCGCACGTATCTATGGAGATCCCGTTCGCGTGTAAAGTTTTCAAACATTTTCGTTGCAATGCCATTTCGTTTTCATGCTTTTGTATTCGTTAACCCCAACATCTCATAGTTACTTCACTATTTGTCATCATCATCGTTGTCGTTATCGTTATCTAATATTATTATTGTTATTGTTGTGATGATGATAATGATGATTGTTGTTATTGTTGTTGTCATTATTGTTTTTTTTTTGTTATTATTATTATTATTATTATTATTATTATTATTATTATTATTATTATTATTATTATTGTAGTGGATAATCAAACTCCGTAGAGTTTGAGATGTTGGTTTGGTAGCGTGTTACCCAACTACAGGTAATGTCCATGTGGTTTGGCGTATTCTGGGGATGACTCTCAGGTGATTTCAAAGCGATATTGTATTCACAATAAAAAATAGCATAAAATAGCATCACTAGCTGACTAAAAAGGTAACATAAAAAGAGCATCCATATTATACATTTAATACGCACAAATCTTTCGAACGTAACCAATACACGAGACCACACCATACACTTACTTGGTACAACAGAGGCAACCCGCCACAGCACGAGAAGCACCAGTCAGCCAGCTAATAATCCGACGGTCTGTCATCACACAAGATAAAAAGCCTCTCCCTCTGTGACCGACCTGGCTTGACCTTTTATACTGGGGCTTCCCGCGCTTGGTGATGTTTTTACCCACAATGAAGTTCATTTGATTTATTAAATAGTGTATGGTGAGTTTGAAATGAGTTTAAACATACATAAAATAAAATGAATAAGGGAAAGAAGGGATCCGCGAGGGAAAACGGGAAAACTAAGAGAAAAACGAGTGAGAAACAGAACTAAGGTGAATTAGTCGAAGGAAAAAAAGGCAAGAATAAGACAAGGTAAGTATAGAATATAAGGTAAATAGTGTATAAGTAGTATTCCGTGCAGTAGAAATAGTGTTGATGTAGATCACGGATCAATGGGAAAGGTAAGTCAGAGGATATAAAAACACAAGTTTATTCTTATTAAAAAACACAAACAAAGAGGAAAATGGCAAAGTCACGTAGTCCGTAGAGTTTCTATACAGATCTGTAAACGTCAGAGGAACAGGCGGGCGGCCCGAAAGCCTGCGGGGTGGCCCGCCTGACGCCAAGGGAAATGTGGATTAGTCATTTCCGCTGAGAAAACAATGGCTCTAAACCCATGTATCATACCCCCACCCACTTTTCGCATAGGTGACCAGGAGCTTGACATATGCCACAAGTTAAATATCTCGGGTGAATGTAAATGACAGACCTGGCCCTCCAAAAGAAGAGACTCTGGGAAGATTAAAACCCTTTTGAAATTTCTTGTGGGAAAGAGCTGGCATCGATTTAAGCTGTAGACTTTTTTACTTGGCTTTTATAAGGTCAGTTTTAGACTACCATGCACGACTTGTTTGCAGTGAAAGGGAAATCAGAAATAGGTAGTTTGGGGGTAGTGCAAATGAAGCTTGAGGATTATCCTCGGCCCCCCGGGGGAAACAGCAAGGATAGAAAACGAAAGAAAAAATTTACCATCCTTTTCTGATAAATAATATTTATTTCCACCATATTTGGGTAAAAGCTCTGAGGGAACCCTCTATCTCTCGATTTCCAAAAAAAAACTGAAACAAAAAAATCACGAAAGTAGACTGAAAAATCACACACACCGCGCCCCCTCTGAAAAACCCAAAATCTCCATAACATTAAAAAACTCAAGTTAAATTTAGTAAAAAATCCCAAAAGGTCGCTCCTCCACCATGGAAAAATTCAAAACCCGTCGTGCACCTTTTCATGTCCCAAAAAAAACAGGGGCTAACTGTGTGTTGAAACAAATTGCGCTAGCAACGAACGGAAAACACAGAAACTATGGGTGATGATGCATATGAGGTTCGCCCCGGATCCACAGTCTGGATACAAAATGGTTGTGCTTGCGCTGTATCAAAAATGGCTTACTACAACATAAGTTAAAATGAGAATACAAAACTGGGCCAGCACTACACAAACGGGGCTGGAGGTATCCCTCGCAACGGAATTCTTAATGTCTAGGGGGTCTGGAGTGTTTTCGTGCTCCAAAGTGCTCTTCGGACGCAAATTCTTTCAAAACAGGGGGCGATGAAAAATTGTGAGTTCATTTAAACGTAAAGTAACCTATGCAACAGAGCGTAATTTCAACATTCAGTTTTGTATGGATACCATCTAGTCTACGCAAACACGAACCCCTGAAAAATTGGGGAAAGAAACCTGCAGCAAGGATATTGTGAAAATAGATCTTGGGATGCCCCTTGCTGGGGTTGCACATATATTGAAAAGTTCTCATAAGGAAGAACTAGTAGATCTGATTAACACTCAAGGCCTGAAAGCTGTACCATAAGGCACTACGATCAGTATAGGGATGGCAAGCCTTCCTATGGGTGGCACCGAAGTCAAACCAGACATTGTGACGTGGTTATTGCCAGAATACGTTTAGGTTACAGAATGTACTGGCAACTGCACGGTGCAAGAAGTGCAGATGAATCTAGATGTAGACTGTGTAACGAAGAAAACAAACGAACGCTTGAGCACTATATCTCGGAATGTCATGTGATACAGCCTTTCAGACCACCTAACATGAGGTATAAAGAACTATGTGAATATTTCATTTCATCTGATACATTGGAAGATATACTCGTACTATACCCTAAATTTACTATGTGATAACTCCCGTATGCAAATAACAGTGTTATTCAAACACAGTGGCAAAGCATATGTAAGTAATAATTTTTGTATGATGTATGATTTATATTTATATTTTACCTTGTACAACTACAGTAGTTACAGACTACTGTACAATGTCAGACATATGTAAAACTGTAATCATGATTGCCCACGCCTGAGCAGATAGCCAGGGTGGTAAATAAACTTACTTAACTTAACTTAACTTAATTCACTACAATTATTATCATCATCATTATTGTTATTATTTTATTAATTGTAGTTTCAATTATAATGATAACAAAATCAGTGATTATGAAAATGATAATAATTCTAATACTGAAACTAATGATAATAGTATTAATAATAATAATAATAATGATGATAATGATAATGATGATAATAATAATAGTAATAATGATAATAATAATGATAATAATAATGATAGTTGTAACAATGATAGTGATAATAAAAGATAATAATGATAATAATAATAAAAAGATAATAATGATAATAATAAAAATAATCACAGTTGTAATAGTCGTAAGAATGATAGTTATTTTTTTAGTTTGATAAAACATGAAACTGTTAATTTAGTTCTTTTGCTATTTTTCTTTTTTCACGCTGTCCGACACGGCTAGCTGAACATAGTCTCTTAATATCGTAATACCCATTTTGATTAAAGATTTTTTCAGGAAAACGGCACTACACAGAAAATAGGCTACCATGTAATGGATTTTGCTATTATTCGGTTATTTGTATATATATATATATTTTTTTTTCTTCATATTCCCATATGCTAATTTTTTTGTTCAGTTTGTGGTTACCGAGTGTATGTCCCATATTTCCTAGTAAAGTTCATAGGCCGTATAGTTAAGTTCCCCCCTTGAAAGCAACAGAAAACGGCATCTCTCTCTCTCTCTCTCTCTCTCTCTCTCTCTCTCTCTCTCTCTCTCTCTCTCTCTCTCTCTCTCTCTCTCTCTCTCTCTCTCTCTCTCTCTCTCTCTCTCCGTCGAACTCGCAGTGCTGAATGGAATCCTCATGCTCGGTGTCGGCGAAGAGTCACACACGGCGCGTTCTCCTTTGCGACTGAGGCGAAAGTACCTGTTTATTCTACAGCTTCCGGTTTCAGTGGTGATAGGCCTCGTTGGATAAGTAAGTTTTGTAGATAGGCAATTGTCTTTTTTCTTTTCTTTTCTTATTTCATTTTATTTATGCATTTATTCATTTATTTATTTATTTTTATTTATTATTATTTTTTTTTGTGAGCCTAGATTGGGGCTTCTGGTAATGGAATTGTTAGGAGGGGAGCACGAGGAGGGTTCATATCTCCGATGGTCTTTTTTTATTATTCCTTTATTTCTTAAAAAAAGGGATGAGGGATAGGCTAGTAGGCTAAGGGGTATGTTCGGTGTTTATGTAACCAGTAACTGCGTACCCGAAGGTGTTTTTTTTTCGTTTTTGTTTATTTATTTGTTTGTTTGTTTGTTGGATGTTCATTCATTCATCTGTTGATTTATTTACATATTTGCTTGTTACTTTTAGGGTGTGGGTATCGCAGAGTGAAGCGTGATAGGCATAAAATGATAATTATAGCTTTTTGATTTCAGTGTTGCCAGTGTGATACACTGTTTCTCCAGATGCTTTGGTTCTCGCTTGCAGAATGGTTCTTATATAAGGGACAGGCGTGGGTCTTTATTCTCGGAAGTACATGTAGATATATAGATATGTGCTGTAGTTAATGGTCTAGAAGGTGACGTGTAAGGCCATGGTGTATTTGTAGTAGATGTCTAGATAAAGGTAATTACTGTTTGGTACACGCATCTGTACACACATGGCCTACACAAACGTACCAATCTACCCATCCATCCTCCCGTCCGCCCTCTTACTCACTCTTTCTCACACTCACTCACTCACTCACTCACTCACTCACTCACTCACTCACTCACTCACTCACTCACTCACTCACTCAACCCACTCACTCACTCACTCACTCACTCACTCACTCACTCACTCACTCACTCACTCACTCACTCACTCACTCACTCACTCACTCACTCACTCACTCACTCACTCACTCACTCACTCACTCACTCACTCACACGCACGCAGGCACCTCCCCCCACAAACACGTACAAACACAAATACAAATACGAACACAAACAAGCACAGACACCTACACAAACAAAACAAATGCACAGGCACACACATACCCTTTCCTCGTAAACCTCCACGCACACGGACGCAGACACGGACACGCACACGCACACACGAAGTGAAGAATGACAATATATCGATTGCGGATAGTTAGCGGAGTTGACGTCACCGGCCGCACCCGATACGCATTCCGCACGTCGCTCCGTCTGTCCGTCGATGTCCGCACGGCACCGAGTGGCACTCCGGGGTGGCACAGTGCGACCCTGGACGACACGCGGCGGCAGTGGCACTGTGCGGACGAGCATCGGTGGGAATGCCGAGGCGGCTGCTCTCCTCTCTCTGGCCCTGTGCCTCTTTCGCTATTTTCTCCGTTTTCTCTTTCTTTCCTTCCTTCTTTCTTTTCTCATCTTTCCTCTTTCTCTTTCTTTTTTTTCATTTTTTCTCATCTTTCTTCTTTCTCTTTTCTCTTCCTTAAACTCTTCTCTGTCTTGTTTCTTGTTCCAATTGTTTCACTCTCTTCTCCCTTCTCTCTCTCTTTTCTATCCCTTCTCTCTCTTTCCTCTCTCCTCTTTTCTCCCCCCCCCCCTCTCTCTCTCTCTCTCTCTCTCTCTCTCTCTCTCTCTCTCTCTCTCTCTCTCTCTCTCTCTCTCTCTCTCTTCTCTCCTCTCTCTCTCTCTCTCTCTCTCTCTCTCTCTCTCTCTCTCTCTCTTTCCTACCGCCTTCTTTTCTTCCCAGCCCCCTCTCTCCCTCTTCCTCCCCCCCTTACGCTGTCCTTAAACGCCCACCGCACACGTCTTTCACACTGTAAAAACAGGCTTTGAAAACCTCCAGAGCCGGTATTAGGGGCGTGAACTAGTTGACAGCTCCTGTACTTTCCCCATTTCCCCTTTATTTTTTTTTTCGTTTCCTCTCTTCGGTTTCCCCACCCCCCTTTATTCTTCTTTCCTCTCCTTTTTTTCTATTCTTCGTTTCCTTGTTTTTATATAATTCCTTCCTTCTTTTTTTTCTTTCGGTATATCCGTTTTCGTTCATTCTTTCCTTTTCCTTTGATATTATTATCTTCCTTCCTTTCTTTCTCTCTTTTCAGTGTAGCTGTTATTCTTCCTTTATTTCATTCTTGCTATACAGGTTTCTTCCTTTGTTCTTCTATCTCCCTCTTCTCTTCCTCCCTTTCTCACCCAACCTTTCCATGATCTCTCTTTTCCTTGTTTCCTATCCGTTTATTCCCTCTTTTCTAACCCCTTTTTTTATCCCTTCCTTCATTCATTCTTTCTCCCTCCTTCCCTTCCGTCCTCACGCTCGAAGAAAGAGGAAAAGGAAATGGTAGAAATAAATGTTGGATAGAGGAAACATGTTGATAAGAAGTCGTAAAACACAACAATGTTATATACTGAGAGAGAAAAAGAGTGAGAAAAAGAGAGAGAGAGAGGGAGAGAGAGAGAGAGAGAGAGAGAGAGAGAGAGAGAGAGAGAGAGAGAGAAGAGAGAGAGAGAGAGAGAGAGAGAGAGAGAAGAGAGGGAGAGAGAGAGGGAGAGAGAGAGGGAGAGAGAGAGGGAGAGAGAGAGAGAGAGAGAGAGAGGAGAGAGAGAGAGAGAGAGAGAGAGAGAGAGAGAGAGAGAGAGAGAGAGAGAGAGAGAGAGAGAGAGAGAGAGAGAGGAGGTGGGTGGGGAGGAGATTGACATCATGAAACTCCTCCAAACTTTGAAGGTTTTCGTCCGTATTGGAGGAACATCTGTCCATTGTTGGCTCGTCTCTAAGGCCAAGTTTTTCCATGAGGCCCTTCTTTGTGGCGCTGTGTTTACTTCCTGCGCGTGTTCCGTTCCGCGGTCCTGTGTTTATTGATGTATTCCTTTCTCTGGACTTTTTTTCTATTTTTTTTCTTCCTTTTTTGGGTGGGATGAAGCGTTTCACGTCTTTTCGAAATAAAGTATTTTGGGATTGGTATTTTTTATGGACTCGTATTTTTTTGTATGATTTTGATTTTACCTTTTTACGAGTTTTTTTATTTGATTTAATTAATAAATGTGTTAATATATTATCTGGTGATTGTGTGAGTTCGTTCTGTATTTAGATTTTATTATTATTATTATTCTATTTTTCTTGATACAATAATTATTTTTGACTGTTCGTTTGATTTTATGATTTTATTGTCTTTTTTTATTACTTACCTCATAACTACCAGACCTGTGGCGATTGTCGAATTGCTTTGAATATATATCTCTTTTGTTTACATATTGCCTCCAGCCGTCCTTTCTATGCCAACTCTATTCTCTTTTCTATTTTGTTCCCTTTCCTCTCCCTTCTGCCCCCCCCCCCCCCCCTAACGCACTGGCAGCGTTCGCGATGCAGAGCCTAAAGTGGTGTTTTTTTGTTTACGTCTCCCCGTATTTCTAGCATGTGGCACTCAAGTAAAGTGAATAAAGTAAAGCGGCGATAAAACACTGAGAATAGTCCCTCCACGCAGCACAAACACACGCACAGCATAGATCGCAAACATAACATAGGGACTCCCGTAGGTGCATGCAGGAACACGCACACGCATACACACACGACCACGTCACAGGCTTACGTACGTCCGTACCCACAAAGACATATATTCGTGTGATGATGATGGTGGCGGTGATGACGACGACGGCGATGATGATAATGATGATGATAATGATGATGATGATGATGATGATGATGATGATGATAATGACAATGGTGATGATGAGTGTAACGATGATAGTGGTGAAGATAATGATATCGATGACGATGATAATGCTACGATGACGTCAACTTTGGGTTTGCCCCTTGACGGAGGCCTGGACCCCGGCGGACGAAAAGGGTTTCCCTCTCACGGCGGGAAACCTCCGTTCCTCGCGACCTAGCACGCAGGGAGATTGCACTGGCAGAATTTCCTCCCTAAACATTTTTGCTGTTTCTCTTTCTGTTTTGTTGTATTCATTTGTCTATTCATTTTATAACCCTATCGTGCTTCCCCCTTTCCCCTCCCGTCTGGGGGAAAATTGGATTCTTTCTCCTTTGAACGTACTATAAAAAAAGAAGAAAAAAAAGATCAGTCAGAGCAAATGGTGATCCCAAAATTGCTTCGTTCAAAGTGGTCGGATGAACCATTTACAACTTGATCCACTTAAATGATCGATTGAAAGAGAAATTCTGTTTGCTGCTTCTTTTTTGAGGGATTTTCGCTTGTTCCTTGCATAGTTTCTTTTCTTCATTATTACTCACTCACTCACTCGCCTACTCACCCACCTATTTACTCAGATACACACGCCTCTCTCTCTCTCTCTCTCTTTCTCTCTCTCTCCTCTCTCTCTCTCTCTTCTCTCTCTCTCTCCTCCTCTCCCCTCTCTCTCTCTCTCTCTCCCTCTCTCTCTCCTCTCTCCCCCCTCTCCTCTCTCTCTCCTCCTCTCTCTTCTCTCCCCTCTCTCTCTCTCTCTCTCTCCCCCTCCTTCCTTCCTCCCTCCCTCCCTCCCTCCTCCCTCCTTCCCTCCCTCCCCCTCCCTCCCTCTCTCTCCCCCTCCCTCTCCTCCCTCCCTCCCTCCCTCCCTCACACTTCCTCTTCCTCGCTGTTCCCACTCCCTCTCCCCCCACTACTCCATCTTCTTCCCCACCCTTACCTCCCTTTCCTTCCTTCTTTTCCTTCCTGCACTTCCCCTCTCCTACCACCCCCCCCTCTCCTCCTAACTCTCATCCCAATCCTTCTTATGTTCCCACTCCTCGCTCTTCTCCATCTCCCCC
Source organism: Penaeus monodon (assembly GCF_015228065.2). Taxonomy (NCBI): domain Eukaryota; kingdom Metazoa; phylum Arthropoda; class Malacostraca; order Decapoda; family Penaeidae; genus Penaeus; species Penaeus monodon. Next base: position 9,121,872 of record NC_051422.1, read on the forward strand.
CACACCTCCTTCCACTCTTCCCTCTCTTCCATCTTCTCCCTCACTCATCACTCTCGTCCCTCTCCTCCTACTTTGCTCCACTCCTCCCTCTTCCTCCCTCTCCTACCACTCCTCCCTTCCCTCCCCCTTCCCCCATCTCCTCCCTCCCTCCCTCTCCTTCCACTCCTCCTTCTCATATCACACCTCCCTCCCCTCCCCCTTCCTCCCCCTTCCCCCTCTCCTGCCTCTTCCTCCCTCTCCTCCTTCCCCTCTCCTCCCCCTCTCCTCCCCCTCCCACTCTCTTACGGGTAGAGTCTATTACATTAGATTCCACTTTGCTGAGCCTTGTTAGTGTCGACGATTTTCCCGGATAGTCTCCAGCATTGTTTCCAGGACATTTATGTGCGTACGCGGACCTCCGTAAGCTTCCCGTTCGCCGGTTCTGCTGGCTCCCGGTTCCTGGTTCGCGGGCCTTGCGTTTTTTTTTTCTTTCTTTTTTCACGAATGATTGGTTCAGGGGTCGCGGTTTTGGTTCTTGGTTGCAGCGCGTGATTGGTTCTTGGTTCGCGACTTGGGTTCTGGCGCGTAATTGGTTCTTGATTCGCGGTTATATTTGCAACTCGTGAATGGTTCTTAGTTCGCGATTTTGATTCTCGGTTGCAGCGCGTGACTGGTTCTTGATTCGCGGTTTTGCTTGCTTGTTTTGCGTGAGATGTAGACCGGCAAATGGGAGGCTTGTGAGGTTAGGCGTTTGTAGGGCTCGGGTCAGTTCGGGACGATGCTTGGGCGCGGACGTTTGAGCTGGTCTCGTTAGTTGGGGGGGGGGGGGTCGCTGGTTTGGATTTCTCATCCTGTTTGCCCCTCCCCCCACCCCTCTCCTTTCTTGGCCTTTCCCCCCTCCCCTTTCTGTCTTTCTCTCTACTACTACTTTTTTTTTTTTTTTTTTTTTTTTATACTCAGTTCCTCTCGTCTCTCTTTCCCTTCCTTTTCTTTGCTTCCTCCTTTCCTTTGCTTATTTTCCTTCCTTCCTTTCTTTCTACCTGCCTGGCTTCCTTCTTTTTGCTTCTTTCCGTCCTTTCTTCCTATTCCTCTCTTCATCCCTTCACATCCCCTCCACCTTCCCGCTCCCTCTCGTCCTCCTTGTACTCCCTCCTTCCCACCCTCCATTCTTCACCTCCCTCCCTCCCTCCCTCACCCTCCATTCTTTAACTCTCCCTACTTACCTCACTCTCCATTCTTCACCTTTCTCCCTCCCTCTCTCTCCCTCCATTCTTCACCTCCTTCCCTCCCTTCCTCACCCTCCATTCTTCACCTCCCTCCCTCCCTCCCGCTAACCCTTCTCTTCCTTCCCCCACCCCCTCCTCCCACCCAAGCCCTTCTCACTCCATCTGCACGTATGTTCCAATATATTCCAGGATGGCTTTGTCGCAACCCATCCCCAGGACGCTTAATCTCGGCCCTCCAAAGCCCGGCCGCGACCGTTCGTTCGTTCGTTCTCGGGCGGCGGTCTGTCCCGTTCCGTTCCGTCCCGCGGCGTTCCGGATGGACATTGCCGTTATGTTTTCCGTTCTCTGTTCGTGGTGCTATTATGTGTTCTTGATTTTCTATTCTATTTCTATTTTATAGGCTGTTCTCCTTTCGTCCCGTTCCATTCGTTCTTTTCCCTCGCCCGTTCCCCTCGTTCCTGCTGTATCATTTTCCCTTATTCATTCCCATTGTCCCGACCTTCTCGTCCGTCTCATGTGTTCCATTCCGCCGTTCCGTCATCCAAATCCCAGGGTCGCCGAGTTCTCCGAATTTTATCACGGCCGCCAACTCTATAGGATGATTATGGAGGATAATGATGGTTGATGTTATTAGGTTAATTCTCGCCCCTTACGCATGCTGCGGTATAATGCCAGATTATCTCTTCAGTGTAAGAATGTTAAAAACGAGCATTCCACAGCTGGAGTTGGTGTTTTGGTTATGTGTTGCTTTTTTTTATTTTATTTTGTTATTTATGTTATTATTATTGTTTATGCTGATACGTCGCGTCATGGCTTTTAGTCACGTGCGGATATGTATTTTTTGACGATGATTAAACCCGGGTCAGGAAATTAGGTTTCTGCTGACTTTGGATAAGATTGCAGTAAAAACGAATACCCGCACCGGTTGAGAAGTGGCCTTGTAGTCTTGTAGCCTTGTAGCACTGTAGCCTTACAATCCAAAAGCCTTGTAGACTAAAAAACTTGGGAGCCTTATAGCCTCACAGCCTCATAGCCCTATACCCATGTGACCTGTAGCATTACAGTTCAGTAGCTTTGTAGCCTTGCATATGGGAGAACCTACTCTACCACTGCCCTCATCTGGACCTCCGGGTTATTTTCTTACCCCCCCCCCCCCTCGCCCTATACATCGTCGAACTCCTTTTCGCCTCCCCCCCCCCCCCACCTCCCTTCATTAGCATCAAAGTCGGCCCTCCATCGGATACGATAACCAAGGCCATTATCGGGAGGGAATCATTATCATTCCCAGGTGCCATCTCCATAAGCATCAAAGACGCTAGATTCCAGATTCCGAATTCCGGATTTCAGATTCCAGATTTCCTCGACCCCCGCGCTCCGCCCGCGGCTGTTTAGAACAACACCTTCCACGTTGTCTTCCAAAGGTTATGTTTGCGTTGGTAGCGTTGGTAGTGGTATCGACCATGGTAGTGGTATCGACCATGGTAGTGGTATCGACCATGGTAGTGGTGGCAAAGGAGGTAGCGACGGTAGCGGTGTTGGTGGTGGCAGCGGTGACAGCGGCGGTGGCTGTGACAACGGTGACGGGCCGTTGTTAGAGAATGAGAACGGGAATTTAAATGGCCAGGAAGTCTCCATTATTATTTAATCCTCGGGGCTTCCCTCGTTTCGTATCGATCCCGCGAGATTCCACACTCATCGATCTCTATACAAAACAACAACATGCAGTTATTGCTCACCATCCCCCTCGTCACTCCCCCCCTCCTCATCCCCGCTCCCCTCCCCTCTCCCCTCCCCTCTCCTCCTCTTCCTTCCCCCCACCCCTCCATTCTCCCTCCCCTGCTCCCCCCTCCCCTCCATTCCCCTCCTCTCCCCTCCCCTGCCTTCCCTTCCCATCCTTCCTCCATCCCCATCCTTCCCCCACCCCTGCTCTCCCCTCCCCTCCATTCCCTTTCCTCCATTCTTCTCTCTTCCCCTCCCCTCCCTTCCTTTCCCATCCTTCCCCCACCCCTGCTCTCCCCTGCCCTCCCCTCTTCAGATACATGACCTACGCGTGTCCCATTCCTACCATACCTACAGGTCTTAACTTTACCATTCCTTCAAGTCTGTTTGCGTTGTGTATATTGTATGTGCGCGTGCGTGCGTGTGTTTCCGCGGGCGCTGCGCCATTTGTGATGATGTCTGTATTTGAACCTCGTGTATTTCCTCTCTCGCGTTAATTTCCGTAATATTCCCTATAGATAAATCTGACCACTCGCTGTCTCAATTCCTTTCCCCCTCTCCGCCTACTCCTCTCCCCTCCCCTCCCTCTTCTGCCCCCCCCCCCCGATGGATTACCGTGCGCCGCTGTCGCGACAGTACCGCCCGTTGCGAGCACAAAGGGCGTAAGCTCTGCGGGAAGCATGCGAGAGGCATTCCCTTATTGCCTTGAATACTCACAACGGAATTGCGAAGGTGGAATTATAAATACGATCATCACAGCTCCGCCACAGCTCTGCCACAGCGCCACGTTGGGAACTGGATCTTGCTGATTGTGAAATTGCAAAGGTGGTATAAGACATAATGGAAATAGAGAAGGAGGGGGAGGGGGAAAGTGAGGGGGAAGAAAGAGAGTTGGAAGGGGAGAAGGGAAGGAGAGGTAGGGGAGGGAGTAACAAGGGAGGAGGGTTAAGAGACGGAGAATGTAGGGAAGGTGGGAAGGAGGTGAAGGGCAGGGGAGGAAAAGTTGTGGGAGATGAGGGGCAGGAGAGGAGGATGGAAAGTGCACGGTGAAGGGAGGGAAATGAGAGGGCAGGGGAACACGAGGGAAAATTGAAGAGAATAAGGAGGTGCGGGGGAAAGGTAAAGGAAGAGGGAAAGAAGAGGAAAGAGAAGGGGAGAGTGAAATGGGTTAGAAAGAACAGTCGGTGAAATTGTCTTTTGTACATGAAGGATTGCACGTACACGTATCTTTACAAGAACAAGTTTCTCCTTGAACTGTCTATTTGAGTTTCTCTCTCTCTCTCTCTCTCTCTCTCTCTCTCTCTCTCTCTCTCTCTCTCTCTCTCTCTCTCTCTCTCTCTCTCTCTCTCTCTCTCTCTCTCTCTCTCTCTCTCTCTCCCCCTCTCTCTCTCTCTCTCTCCCCTCTCTCTCTCTCTCTCTCTTCTCTCTCTCTCTCTCTCTCTCTCTCTCTCTGCTCTCTCCTCTCTCCTCTCTCTCTCTCTCTGCTCTCCCCTCCTCTCCTTTCTCTCTTCTCTCTCTTTCCTCTCTCTCTCTCCCTTCCTCTCTCTCTCCCTCTCTCCTTCCTCTCTCCCTCTCTCCTCTCTCTCTCTCTCTCTCCCTCTTTCTCTCTTTCTCTCTCTTCTCTCTCTCTCTCCCTCTCTCTCTCTCTCCTTGTCTCTCCCTCCCCCCCCCCCTCTCTCTCTCTCTCTCTCTCTCTCTCTCTCTCTCTCTCTCTCTCTCTCTCTCTCTCTCTCCCTCTCCCCTCCCTCGCCTTTACCTTCTCCCTCTCCCTTACCTTCTCCCTCTCCCCTTCCCCGGCTCCTCCCTGTTCCTTACCACCCTCTACCTTTCCCTCCCACTTCCCCTCTCTCCCTCCCCCTTTTTACTGTTGTAGTGCATCAGCTTGTTTCATATTATACGATGTGTCTAGTCACTATCAACCCGTTTCTTTGGGATGTTCCGTTGTCTATTGTACTCGTCATGTCCAATCGCCATGTTAATCTTGATGTGTCACGTCTGTCTGTCATGCAGCTCGCAGTGACTAGACTTTAACATGAGGACTTGTTGCTTCAGCGTCTTCGGCAATTGCATTTCTCTGTATACTTTGTGTATTTATATGTGTGTGTTTATGGGTATTGGAATGTGCCGTGTGCGTGTGCCAATGTTTTCTTTTTATCTTTCCGTCCGTTGCATTCTATATTGGTTTACATACTGTGTGCAGATTCTTTGTATACGCACGTATAATATCTTACACATGCTCAATATGTGTACTTGTGTGGCATGTAAGTACCGTAGTGTGGAGTGTTGCACATGTGTGTACGTGCGTGGCATGTAAGCACTTTAGCGTGGAGTGTTGCACATGTGTGTACCTTTGTAGGCATGTCAGCTTGTCGGTACGGATAATCCGACCTACCAGCCCCCAATAAGTATTCGTTTGTGACGTGTAATGTGACACGGGGCGCGCCGTGCCCTTGCTCGCGGCAGTATAGAAGTATTGTGTTCGCATTTTCAATATATTCTGACAATTTTGTGGCCAGAAATATCGGCTACGGCCCCCTCCCTCTCCCAGTGTGCCCCCCTCCCTCTCCCCTCTGTGCCCCCGTTCCCCTACCCTCCAGCATCGCCCGTGAAACGTTGAAAAATGTGATCCGAGATGCTTTGGGAGCTCTGCGACGGATGCGATGCCACCGCCGGAGTTCTTTCCCTTCCGCTGCTTTTTCACGCGCTCTGTTTCGGGGTCGTTGCTATTTTTCTTTGTGTCTCTCGAGTTTTTTATTTCTTTTTCTTTTTCATTTTTCTTCTTTTCTGTTTTTTTTTCTTTTCCCCTTTCTTTACTTTTATTTACTTTCTCTTTTCTTCCCTTCCCTTCTTTTCTCTTCTTTTCTTTTCTTTTTTTCTTTTCCATTCAGTTCCCTTTCCTTCCCCTTTCTTCGCTTCTCTTTTCTCCTTTGCCTTTCACTTCCCTTCCACTTCATTCCATTCCATTCATTCCATTCCCCCTCTTTCCCTTTTCTCTCTTCACTTTTTCCTCTCCCATCCATCCATTTCCTCTCTCCCTCTGCCTTTCCTAGTCCTCCTCCTCCACTTTTACACCCCCCCCGCCCGCCCGTCCGCCTGCCCTCCACCTCAACCTCTGTAATAAACTTACGTCCATCCCGCCACTTTATCATCTTTTGCCTCCCCTCCTCCCCTCCTTCCACCATTCTCTCTCCTCTCCATCCCTTTTGTTCTTCCGTCTCCCTCCCCCTCCTCTCCATCTCTTTTCTTCTTCTGTCTCCCACCCTTTCCTCCCCTCCTCCCCCCTCCTCCTCCTCCCCTCCCCCTCCCCTCCTCCTCTCCTCCCTCCTTCCCTTTTCTATCCTCGTTTCCCCCTCCTCTTTGTTCCCCTCCTCTCATCCTCTGGATCACCTACCTCTTCTCCAGCCTCCTTTCCCCTCCCTCTCTTCGCTCTCCTTGCCTCTCCTGGCTCACCTAACTTCTTCTCCATCACCCTTTCCCCTCCCTCTTCGTTCCCTTCTTCCCCTCCCCTCTCCCCTCTTCCCTCTCCCTTCTCCCCTCCCCCCTCCCCCCCCCCCCACCCCCCTAGCCTAGGATCTCGCGGAGGATCCCCGACAATCATCAAATTAGCGCGAGGTTGATTAAGGGCGAGTCATGACGTCATTAACAAAGCCAGTTTTCTCGCCGCTGAAAATTAGTATGAGGGAGTTTTCAAGGGGGGGGAGGGGAAAGGGGGGAGGGTACAGGAGGGTGATGAGTGTCAGAGGTTGTTAGAGGGTGTCAGAAGGTGTCAGGGGGGTGTCAGGAGAAGAAGGGGAGAGGGGGAGGGGGTGGAAAGCGCTGACCATCATCACTCGCGTACTGAGTAGCGGTAAGAGGAAGAGGGGGGCCCCCCCCTCTTCCTCTTAGTAAGAAGAAAGGGAGGAAGATGTGTGTGTTTGTGTTTGAGTATGTGTATGTTTATATGTATGTGCATGTGCATACACATGTACGTACGCGTGCGGTTGGCGATGTGGGTGTAGGTGCGTGTGTGCGTGTGCGTGTGCGTGTGCGTGTGCGTGTGCGTGTGCGTGTGCGTGTGCGTGTGTGTGTGTGTGTGTGTGTGTGTGTGTGTGTGTGTGTGTGTGTGTGTGTGTGTGTGTATGCTTGTGTATGTGCACGTGTACTTATATGTATGTATGTATGTGTATACATTTATGTATGCACGTGAGTATATATATATGTATGTATGTATGTATGTGTGCTCTGTTATATGTCGTCATTTCTTTCATTTCTTTCTTTATGCCTGGGAACGAAAAACGGATGCTCTCTCCTCGCGGCCATCGCTCATGCCTCACCTGAGCGTCTCGCTGTGCTGGTGCCGCGTCTTTTCTCCTCTCGTTTCGCTGCGTTTATTCCCCTTTCAACATGTCTCTGTATTCCCTTTCTTCTTTTTTTTCCTTTACCCTTTTTTTCCATTCATCTCTTTGGCCCGTTCTTTCCTCCCTTTTCCCTTCCAGCATGATCCAATCATGGGTGCCAGCTTACCCACAAGGGAAATCAGGTGTGCCATGCAGGAGGTGAAGGAGGAGGAGGAGAAGGTGGGGGAAGGAGAGGAGAAGGGGAGGAGGAGAGGAGAAGGGGAGGAGGAGAGGAGAAGGGGAGGAAAGGAGAAGGGGAGGAGGAGAGGAGGAGGGGAGGAGGAGAGGAGGAGGAGGAGAAGAGGAGGAGGAGGAGAAGAGGAGGAGGAGGAGAAAGAGAAGAGGAAGAGGAGGAGGAGGGAAGAGAGAGAAGGAGGGGAGGAGGTAAGAGTAAGAAGAAGTAGAGAAGGAGAGGTAGAGGAAGAGGGAGAAACACAAGAAGGAGAAGGAAAGTGAATAGAAGACGAGGGAGAGGGAGAGGAAGAAGCAGGAGATGAAGGAAAATGAATAGGAGAAGGCGAAGAAGAGGGAGAAGCAGATGCAGAGGAACGAGAAGAAGAAGAAGGAAAAGGAGAAGGAGAAGGGGAAGAGGAAGAGTAACGGGAACGAGAATGGGGGGGAGCTTAAAGGAGAAGGAGGAATTGGAGCGGGAGGAGGGGTAGATGTGAGGAAAGAAGGAGGGGGAATAGGAGGAGATGAAGGAAAAAAGGGAGGGAAGGGTAAGCAAATATGTCATGCACGACGTCACATGACCGCGGGAGAGGGTGAACGAGAGTGAAACGCGAGAAACTACCCATAAAATCCAATATATATTTTTTTTCTTTTACTTTCTTTTTCCTTTACTCTTTTTCTTGTCGTTTGTCTTTTCTTCTTTTCGCTGTCATTGTCATCCTCATCATAATCACCTATCTATCTATCTATGTATCTCTCCCTCTCCCTCTTCCTCTCCCTCTCCCTCTCCCTCTCCCTCTCCCTCTCCCTCTCTCTCTCCCTCTCCCTCTCCCTCTCTTCCTCTCTCTCTTCCTCTCTCTCTCTTCCTCTCTCTCTCCTCTCTCTCTCTCTCTCTCTCTCTCTCTCTCTCTCTCTCTCTCTCTCTCTCTCCTCCTCTCCTCTCCTCCTGTGTGCAATATATTTTCCTTTTTTTGTCTCCGTCGTTGTCGGCATATGTGTTTAGCCTTTTCGGTTGCCATCCCTCCCTTCGCTCCCTCTTTCCTCCTCATGTCCCTCCGACGGCAGATAGGTTACACGCGGTCTTCGGGGACGGGGTCGTAGCTCGGAGGGTCGGATTAGAAACTTTTGATTAGGTTAATTCGAGGTGATTCGGTCACTGCGGCCCACTCTCACCGGTTCGGGTAACATTCGGGCGCCCGAGGTGATCTTCAGGTGGCCCAGGATGCTTTAGGTAGCCTTGGGGAGCACTAGGTGGGCTGGGATGGTTTGGGTGGCCTTGGACGCTCGGGGTAGGCCTGGACGGCTTGGGTGATCCTAGACGTTTTAGGTGGTCCCTGGCGCATGGAGTGGGCCTGGACGTCTTAGGTGGCCCTGGATGCTTTAGATGGCCTCGTTAGGCGCGTTAGGTGACGTCTTCCTGGTGCCCCCGACACCGTCTCGGAGTGTCTGGAGACGGGCAATTTGCTTTCATTTGTGCCTTTGTGCCTGGTGGCTTCGCTGCGAGACGTCTTAGACAGTACTCTCTATTGTTCGTTGCCTGTGGATGTCTTTTACAGTCTCAAGATAAAAAAGAAGTGAACGTGCTGGCAATGAAAAAACAGGTATTTTATGATTGCATAATGGCATCCGGCAGGCAGGAGGTGGAACTTGAAAGAAAGGTGAAAGGATTGCGAAGACGGCGCCGACGGAGGCAGGAATGTGGCGCGCAGGAATATCGAGGGTATATTGGATGGCGGGAAAACTGGATGAAGGAACAATCTTGCGTCTGGAACGTAGGGGATCAAGGTGGGGGGAGGGGAGGGATTGGCAGGATAAGGGAGGGGAGGAGATTGAACAGATAGCAGATTCCCCAACTCCAACCCCCTTCACGCTTCCATGGCCCTCCTCTCTCCCCAGTAGCCCCGCCCCCTCCCCCTTCCACCATGCCAGGCCATCCCAGAATACCACACCAGCCCTGGAATGTCTTTATTGGGGTCTGGCGATGATACTGTGGTGGATCCAGGACTCTTGTGCGGGTCTCTACGTCTTTGAGAGCGTAACTGTGTTCGTATGTCTGTGTTTTTTTCTTTGTACTTGATCTATGGTGTACATTTTTTGATGTGAGTGATTGTCCCCTTATGTATGTATGTGTGTGTGTGTGTGTGTGTGTGTGTGTGTGTGTGTGTGTGTGTGTGTGTGTGTATGTGTGTGTGTGCGTGTGTGTGTGTGTATGTGTGTGTGTGTGTGTGCGTGTGTGTGTGAGTGTGAGTGTGTGTGCACTCTTGTACTGTTTGCACTCTTGTATTTCTGCGTGTCTGCTGTCCTTCTGTACTTCTGTATCTGTCATTTTCTGCGTTTTTGTTTCTGCAGTTCTTTGTCCGCGACTTTGGTTGCCTTTTTCCTCGAATCGCTCGTGATCTCTTGACGAATGGCTTTTCTCCGAGTCCGGTAGGCCTAAGGCATTATTATCCGCGGAAGTAGATTTCAAGCCTCCTCATGCGCGGAAAGGGTCCTCTGTGGACGATTGTGGCGGAAGTAAGTTGCTACTTTGAAGAGCCGCGGGGTTGGTTGCTACGAAGTTTGATTTTCAGTCGGGACAAATATACAGACGTGAAGCAAGGCGGACACTAACACAGCAAACACAGAATAAAAGTAAAGGCAAGCGGGATGCAGGACGGACACTTACAAAGACAGCTGTCCGGGCTATCACACGGCAAGACAAATCACGGAATAAAAGCAAAAGATGGATGAGAAGCACGGCGGATTCTTACACGGGCAGTCGCATAGCAAAACAAATCAAAGAATAGCATTAGGGTGGAGGCGGAGCAGACACTCGGGAAAACAGCTCTGCATTCAAGCACAACAAAACAAAGCACGGAACAAGTAAAGCGGATTTTTTAAAGACAGCCATGTAGGCAGTTACACAAAAAATAAATCACGGAATAAAAGTAAAAACAACTCGAGGCAAGGCGACCATTCAGAAGCCAGCTCTGCATGCAAGCAATCGCTCAGCGAAACAAATCACGAAGCGAAAGCTAAGACGGACAAGAGGCGAGGCGGACTGTTATAAAAAAAAAAAATGTGTAGGCAACCACAACAAAACAAATCACAGAATAAAAGTGAAACACAGACTCAAGGTAAAAGCGGACACTCGGCGAGACACGCATGCAATCACCCAACCTGCTAAACAAGCAAGCAGGGGGATAAGCAGGCAGAGCGGACATGACAACGAGCGACAGTCACGTCGGCCGCGGGCACGGGGGAGACGGCGCTCCTCCAAACCAGGCCGGGGCAGCAGCGCATTTACGTGGGTTTTCAATTACAGTCTGATAATTAGTAGTGAAGCAGGGCGTAAATTCACAAAATGTGCGAGTCGTTTCTAGTGCGCCCCGGGGGAAGAGCGAGGGGTGGGGGGAAGGGAAGGAGAGAGAGGAGGGAGATGGAGACACGAGAGGGATGGGTAGGGGAGGGAGGTGGAAGGAAAAGGTGGAAAAGGAGGGAGAGAGGAGAGGGATGGGGAAAATAGGTAGGTGGAGGGGAGATGTTTGGGAAAGAGAGTAAGGGGATGGGTGGGGAAAATAGAGGTGGGGAGAGAGAGAGAGAGAGAGGGGGGGAGAGGGATGGGGAGGGCTATGGACAATAGAGGATGGGGAGGGGATGGGTGGCAGGGGAAGGGAGAAGAGGAGAACAGAAGAGGGAGGGGAACGAACGAACAGGGAGTGAGGGGGGTAGGGGCGGCTATCCTAGGCCATTAGGGTACTAATGCGATGAGAAAGGTCATTTTGAGGCTCGGAACAGCGTAGCGGGCGTCAGCTGCTTTGACGACTTGCCCGGCCTAATGTTTTCTGTTGCTGAACTTTTTCTTTTTTTATTGTTATTGTTGTAACGATGCTTGTTACCATTGTTGCAGGGAATTAATGCAATTGCAGAGGTCGTGGCGATTGGGAAAATGGGTCTGCAATTGCTCTCTTGTTACTAATGCTGCTAACACGTTGAGTTTTTGTCGGTAATTATGATAATGGTGGTAATGATTTCATCAATAGCAATTAAGGTTAGGTTATCATTCTCGTAATTCTTGTAACTACTTTTAAAGTTTTTTGTTTATGTCGGAGCACGGTTTTAGCCCACGGGTAATGACTGGTAATAATGGTGATTCTAATGATAATGATGGCAGTGATCATGGTGATTAAAAGGATATTGATAACACTATCAATGTATTTAATGTCATTGGTCATAATAAGACTGATGATGAAAATAATAGCAATATAATTTTATTATTATTATTATTATTATTATTATTATTATTATTATTATTATTATTATTATTATTATTATTAGAAAATAGTATGATAATGAGAATAATGATGTTGATGAGGATGACAAGATCATGATACTAGTAACTCGCAAAAACAAAGACAACAATAAAAAGTCACCATTATTGGAGAACGAGTGGATGGATGGATGAGTAGGTGGATGGATTGATGGGTGGATGGATTGATGGGTGGATGGATTGATGGATGAGTGGGTAGGTGGATAAGTAAATGGTTGGATGGGTAGATATGCAGATAGATGGATGGAAAGGTGAATGGATGGATGGAAGGGTGGATGGATGGAAAGGTGGATAAGTGGATGAAGAGAATGAGATAAAACGAAGGGAGAAATGAACCGAGAGACAGACAGCCAGACCTGCAACCAGACTGAGACGTAAGTGATATGAAAGTCGTCTGATGCCGACAGTTATCAGCTAATGCATCCCATTAAGCTCAGTATCGTTGTTGGATGCAGTTGCGAAATGGGCGCTGCGGACCGCCGTTGCGAGAGAGAGTTCGCGCCCGTTCTTTATGTGGCGCTTCGGTGTCGGCGTTCATTTGGGCGGTTTTATTAGCGGCGCATTCCAGCGTCCGTCAGTCAGTGCCACGGCATTGGGGAGGAGGGGTGGGGGCAGGAGGGAGGGGTGGGGGCAGGAGGGAGGGGTGGGGGCAGGAGGGAGGGGAGGAGGGGCAGGAAGAAGGGGAGGAGGGGCAGGAAGAAGGGTAGGAGGGGGCAGGAAGAAGGGGAAGGAAGGAGGGGAGGATAGGAAGAGAGTGGGGGGGGGTTAGAGAGGAGAAGTGGCCTGCGAGGTGAGGGGGAAAGGGAGGAGGAGAGGTGGATGAAGTAAGGATAGGGTGAGGGAGGGGTGTAGGTAAGGGGCCAGGGGCGGGGGTTGCTGGAGGGGATGGAGATGCAGGGAGGGAGTAGGAATCGCGGGAAAGGGAGGGGGGGGGTCGAAAGGTTGAATGATAGGGGTACGGGTAGGGGAAGGCTGATTGATGACCGCGATGGATGGATGATCAAACAAACGAGGTCAACTGGGCTACTGCGAGGGAGGGACGGAGGGAAGGGGGAAAGGGGTAATGAAGGGGGGGAGTGCATGATGACCTGCGGGAAAAAGGGGAAGTGTACAAATGACCTGAGGGAAAGAGGGGACGTTGCATTATGACCTGGGGAGGAGCGAAGACCACTTTGACCTGGAGGGGACATTGCATGATGACCTGAGGACGAAAGAAGGGCAGTATGACCCCGGGGGGGGAGAGGAGGATATATATGAGGGAAAACAAACTAGACATGTTGACCTGGAGGAAGAAGAGGAAGTGAATGTTGACCAGTAGGAATAAGGAGGGACGCATGATAACCTAGGAAAAGATAGCGGACTGTGTGAAGACCTCATAGAAACGCGGAAGATTGACATGATGACCTGAAGGAAAGGAGAGGGAAATACATGAGGGAAGGAGAGAGAGAGAGAGAGAGAGAGAGAGAGAGAGAGAGAGAGAGAGAGAGAGAGAGAGAGAGAGAGAGAGAGAGAGAGAGAGAGAGAGAGGGAGGAGAGAGAGAGAGAGAGAGAGAGAGAGAGAGAGAGAGAGAGAGAGAGAGAGAGAGAGAGAGAGAGAGAGAGAGAGAGAGAGAGAGAGAGGGAGAGAGAGAGAGAGAGAGAGAGAGAGAGAGGAGAGAGAGAGAGAGAGGAGAGAGAGAGAGGGAGAGAGAGAGAGAGAGAGAGAGAGAGAGAGAGAGAGAGAGAGAGAGAGAGAGGGAGTTAGTATCTGATCGGCGCTTGATTCCATTTTCGTCGGTGAATTGAGTCGAGAACATAGTGTCCACATTGTGTATATTAAATTTGCTGTGTTTTTTTTTTTTTTTGTTTTTTGTTAATTAGCAAAACAAATTGCTCCGTATATTTTATTACGGGGACGAACGAAGACTGACGCCCTTGTAAAGTGTCCGCAGATATCCCCCCTCCCCCCACTTCTCTCTCTCTGTGTATGCGTGTCTGGCTGTGTACCTGTGTCTATGTCTGTGTGGCTGTGAGTGTGTCACGTCGCAGTTTGAACTTGCAGGTATTTTTCACCATAAATCATAGGCAGTGTGATATCTGTATGTCAGTATGACCTGCCATTATCATATTTATGTCCCGTAAAATGCATCTAATCAAATTTTGCCAAATGAATTGTGTCCGTAAATTTCTCGAAAATCTTTCTTTTCTTTTTCTCGTTCATTAGATATTACACGGATAAATAGAAAAGCAAAACATACGCTTCATTATTGCCATCACCATTACCATCAAGCATCATCACTATTATCATCAATTATCAGTATCAGTCATCATCATCATCGTCAATCATCATCATCTTCATCTTCATCATCATCTTCATCAATCATCACCATCATCATGGCCATCAGTCATCATCATCACCATCAATCATCATCATCATCAACAACATCAATCATCAT
>NC_051422.1:9141086-9151086 GCF_015228065.2 Penaeus monodon
TTGACGACGTGTGTGGGGAATGTTTGGCCTCATTAGCTGGCATTGTTGTGGGTTGAACGGGGTGACCTTTGACCCTGCGCTGGGAAGGGGACGCGGTTGATGGATGGAATTGTGATTATTTTTATTTCTCTCTCTCTCTCTCTCTCTCTCTCTCTCTCTCTCTCTCTCTCTCTCTCTCTCTCTCTCTCTCTCTCTCTCTCTCTCTCCTCTCTCTCTCTCTCTCTCTCTCTCTCTCTCTCTCTCCTTCCTCTCTCTCCTCTTTCCTCTTTCCTCTCCTCTCCTCCTCTCCTCCTCTCTCTCTTCCCTTCCTTCTCTCCTGCACCCTCTTTCTTCTTACCCTTTTTCTTTTCTTTCCTCTTTCGCCCTCCTCCCTCAAGCACCTTCTTCCTCCCTGCCTCCCTCCCTCTTTCCTTTCCCCTTCTTCCTTTCTTCCCTCGTGCACCTGTTCCCTCTTTCCCCCTTTCCTCCCTCCCTCCTTCCCCCTTTGCTCCCTCCCTCCTTCCCCCTTTCCCTCCTCCCTCCTTCCCCCTTTCCTCCCTCCTCCCTCCCCTTTCCTCCCTCCCTCCTTCCCCCATTGCTCCCTCCCTCCCTCCCCCTTTCCTCCTCTCCTTCCTTCCCTCCTTCCCTCCTTTCCTCCTTCCCTCCTTCCTCCTTTCCTCTCCGCGAAAGAAAGCACAAAAACACACACGAAGAGTCGGATGCGATCACAATTAACTCCTTAATACTCTTGAGGAGGTTAAATTAGTGGTTATTAATTCAAATTACAGATTATTAATTCATATTACGGGGTCCGGAGAAAGGGGTTGAGAGGGGGAAGTAAGGCAGGGAGAGATAAAGGGGGAATAAGAGAGTTCAAGAAAGAATATCCAAAGGGAAGGTGGGAGTTAAGTTCTGAATTAGAAGTTGAATTCGAGAAGATGTACATTTCATTGGTTAAATTCTAGGGATATAATTATAAGTATAAATCTAGATTAAATTGACAGAGCAGATAAATTCTAGAACATAAGTTTCCAGAGGACTGTTGTAAAAGCATTTTGCTTCCGGTGTTATGTATGTATATTTTTTTTCATTCAAAATTATTTTCACCCGTGATATTTTTGTTACTTAGTTGAGATTTATTGCCATTGATGAAAGCATGATTGTTATTGTATCACCAAATACGAGGTTGGGCATCGACGTTGTAATTAGCGTTAAGTGCGCTAATTTTCCCCCTCGTATCGTATCGCCGCCTGGGTAATGATAATCATTTAGATATCATATTACTTAGGCGCTGGGTGGGGTCTGGTTATGGGAGAGGCGGCGAAGGGGAGAGGCTGAGCGGGAGAGGAAAGGGGGCAAAGTGTGATGGGAAAGGGGGAATAAGGTGTGATGGGAAAGGAGGGGGGAGGGCGAGGTGTGATGGGAAGAGGTGGCGCAAGGTGGGATGGAAAAGGGGAGGGTAGGCGTGGTTGGATGGGTGGGTACAAGGCGGGATGAGAGGAGGGGGGATGAGAAGGGATAGGATAGGGGGGTGAAGGAGGGGTGAGAGGGGGCAGAACGGATGGGGGGGGGGCAAGAGAAAGAGAATTTTCCCCCGTTTTCTTTCAAGTCACAAGCTTGCTGGAATGATCAGGCAGCCAAACGGGGCGGCAAAATTTAATGAGGCCGATATCGAGGTTGAGTCTTTTTTGTGGGTAGGCTGTGCGTGCGTGCGTGCGTGCGTGCGTGTGTGTGTATCAGCGTGTATGGAGGAGAAAATGGGTTAGGATGTTTTTGCATTCCGGTGTGTGGGTGTTTGTGTGTGTTTGTGTTCGTATTTGTGATGTAAGTGTGTTTATACATGTACGCATGTTTGTGTATTTATTTGTGAAATAAAGATGATGAGTACTGCGAAATGAAAATAGAATAGTGATAAAAGTAAGTAATTTGTAACTATTCGTGTAAATGAAAAAAAAAAGTTATTTGTAAGTATTCGTGTAAATAGTAAAAATAAGTAATTAATAAGTATTCGTACATTAAATTCCTTCACTCTAACCCATCTTTTCTCCCCGCAGGATTCTTGGAGTCTATAGAGGTCCAGCCAGACCCCACAGAATCTCCCTCCACAGGTAAGTCTTAATAACTTCGCAATTAATCTTGATTGCAGGTAGCAGGCATTTACGAGCTCTTTGTTGCTCGTTAACAACTTTGTTGCCGACTTTTTAATAATCTCGCCTCTCCCCCGCCTGGGCTTGTTTGCAGTCGAGAGCCGTTGGTGAAAGTTTAACAGCTGATGATGAGAATTCTGATAGCAGGTAAACTACCTAGAAGTAGCTAAAAACGTCATATACAAAAATGTATTTATTGAAAGATCAAGAATTATCTGCGGCCAGGTTTTGGCTAATAAGTTTCGGGTTTGGAACGAGATTCGATGAACTGGAATAGAAATCGCGGCAACTCCAATAATGATCATCTCAGGGATGGAGGAAGTCATGCAAAAGAAGCTCCAGTGAAATTGAACAAGAGAATCAAGAAATATCCCTGAAGTTCCAAAACTTTTTGAAAATCTGAGACGTCTTCTTGACAAAATCCTTGATACAATCCCAGCGGGTGACTCGAGTCTTTATAGCGGAGATCTTTTGTCTGTCAGAGGAAAAGGATTTCGGGCATTCCTTGCAGAGAGATTCATAGGAGAGGCATGCGGGGGAATAGGACCTGAAGGAGGCGCGCGCGGAGCAGAAAGCAAGACGCGGTCCTACGGGGATGGGGGAGGATAGCGGAAAATAAGGGGGGGGGGTAGGATAGGGGAATATGGAGTGCGGATGAACAGTCCCCTTCAGAGAAATGGGTTTGGGCGATATAGGTAAGTGCGGCGGTTCCATCGAGATAAATCCAGAGGCACAAACACCAAATTCCTCTATAGTGCGCCAATCCGGTCAGATCAAGAAAGTCAGTGCGCGACTCTTGGTAACAAGTCTAGCATAGATCACAGTGCAAACCGAAAAAAAAAAAAAAAAAAAAAAAAAAAAAAAAAAAAAAAAAAAAAAAAAAAAAAAAAAAAAACTGCACTTTTAACGTCGCTCGGTAACGAACGTCAACCAAAGCAAGTGCGATGAGGACCGTGGCATACGCAGCTCATGTACTTTCCAGACCAGGATGAAAGGATGTGATAGAGACTCCCTCCTCATGACTCGAAAGTGTGGCGGAGCAGGATGGGGGAAGGTCGTGGAGTGGGGGGGGGGCTGCACATGATTGGGGTAATTCTTGACTCGAAAATGTAACGGAACTATGTGGGATTTGAATTGGTAGGGGGGGGGGGGCTCGACAGTGTGGTGGAGACGGGTGGGGGAAAGTCGTGACTGCACGTGATGTGGCTTCTCATGACTCGAAAGTGTGGCGGAGCAAGATGAGGTCGCGATAGGCAACAGGGCTGAAAGCGGATTATAAGTTACTGAAGAGGATGAGGATGAGTAATTAAGGGTCTCTTATTAAGGATGAAGAAAGATAGGACGGCGCAGCTCAGGAAGATAGAGACGCTGAGGATTTAAGATAGACGATAGAGGAGAGAGTTTCAGGACTGGTGGCCAGGAGGTACGTGAAGAAAGGTGAGGATAGAGAATAGGGATAGAAGGGAAATGACTGGCGAGAGGGATAGGGGTTCCCTCAAGTTAAAAAAAAAGGTTTAGGACGAGGATAGGTGAGGAGATGGCGTCCCTCCAGGTGAAGATCAAGACGAGGATAGAGGGTAGAATCTCTTAGGCCCCAGACGGAGACAGTGAAATAAGAAAAGAAGGTGAGGATCGAGTGAAGGTAGTCTAGACATGCGAAAAAGTGAGAGGGCACGGTCCTTCGGGAATGGGTCGGGAGGCGGAGGCCAGGCAGCAGGAGGAGATGAAGGTGCAGGGGAGCCGAGGGTCACGCGTGGACAGTCCCGCTGATTGAATTAACCTCAAACACACACGCGGGTTTGTTGCAAGGATGGGCAGGGAGGGAGACTGGATATAGAAATATATTTTTATTTTCATGTGAATTTGGATTTTAACTTTATACATACGCGAGCACGCTCACAGCGTGTACACACGCATGTACACGCACACGCACACGCATACGCGCACACACACGCACACACACACGCGCACACGCACACGCACACGCACACGCACGCACACACATACGCACGCGCGCACACACACGCACACACACGCACAAACACACACACGCACACACACGCACAAACACACACACACACACACACACACACACACACACACACACACACACACACATATACACACATATACACATATGCATGTATATATATATGCATATATATATGCATATATATATGCATATATATATGCATATATATATGCATATATATATATGCATGCATATGTGTATATGTGTGTGTGTGTGTGTGTGTGTGTGCATATATATATGCATATATATATATATATATATATATAATATATATATATATATATATATATATATATATATATATATATATGCATATATGCATATATAATATATATAATATATATATATATATATATATATATATAAATTATATATATATATATATATATGTATATATACTATATATATATATATATATATATATATATATATATATATTTGAATGGTAAAACACTCTATCGTGTTGATATTATGGTGAAAAAAAAACACAATGCACAAACTATATTTATTGAAAACGAGACAACAGTTTCGAAATGTATGTATGTATGTATGCGTATGTACGTATGCATGCGTGCGTGTATGTGTATTGCTTTCTTCTTTTATATAATGTAACCCTTTTTCTGCTGCTGCGTTATGTTGTGGAAGTGAAAGGGCCGTGCAGAGGGGAGGGCTGCGAGGACGCTGGGAAGATTGGAAACAACGCAGGACGGAGAGGGGCAAGGAGGGAGAGGGAGAGGGAGAGGGAGAGGGAGAGGGAGGGAGTGGAGGACTAGTAGTCGCCGGCGATGGTGATGATGACGATGATAAAAGGCGCAAAGAATAGGTACGAAGGGAAGGGAGGGCATAAGGGAGAGGGAGGGGGGGGGGGGGGGAGGGAGGGTGGGAGGGAGGGAGCGCTTCGGGGCAAGGTTTTCCACTCTTCGTAGGGGGAGAGAGATTGCCTCGGGGGTTGGGGGATGCGGGGGGTTGGGGGGGTTCGTACATTGTTCCGTATCGTGCATTATTGTCTACGGCGGAGGATGGGGTAGTGTATGGTGGGGGGGGGGATAGAGGGCGAAGGAGGGGGAGGTGGTGGAGGTGGAGGTGAGGGAGGATGTGGTGGAGGTGGAGTTTAAGATAATGGTGGCGTGAAAAAAGAAAAAGAAATGAAGATAAAGTGGAAGAGGACGAGTGAAAGAGATATAGGAAAGGTAGAAGTAAGAACACGGGGGGAAGGGGGAGAACTGTTGAGAGCTGTTGAGGAAGTAAAACGAAGAAAAAAAGTAAATATGGAAGGAAGAGGGGGGAAGAGATGAAGGTAGGAACAGACAGGCAGATAACCATAAAGACACGCATACAACAAAGAGGGAGACATACACTCAGACAGACAAACAGACACAGAAACAGACAGAGAGCTTGCGTCTGAGATTGGGGAAACGAGTGGGTTAAGTTGAAGGAAGACCCGCTGAAAATGCGATCGGGAGCGAGAACAGAAAGGCAATAGAAAGGCTTCCAAGAGCGGAGCACCCGGGAAGGAAGGGAATCCGGAGCCCCTGCTTTGTGTCGCTCCGAAGAATGCTCTTAATTGGACAGTTTTACTCGCCGTTTCCGCCCGGGCATGGGTGTCGCGGCGGGGCGTTGGGCATTTGCGAACGTGGAGGCCGAGGCTGTGGACGAGGAGCCCGGGCTAGGGTTTCTGGGGAGGGTTTCCTTGTGAGGGGGACCGGCAGTCATGGATATGGCCATATGTGCTTTACGTAAACCACGTGCAGTGGAGGCATACATGTTAAATATGCATACATATGTCTGTGCATTACATACGCAACATATGTCGCATGCATATTTAACTAGGATACATACAAACATAGTTACACTCAACTTTTTACGCTGAAGTTTGTGATTATGTCATTTCTCGAGTAAAAGTATGTTGTTCACTGGTTTTATGTCTCTTGGGTATACAACAAGTGTTTGTTACAAAAAATAGTAATTCAGAAGTTATATCGGCGAAGTGTGGTAAAACATATTACTATAGGAGAAAAAGATGCAGCTCTATGTGAACCACTTAGCAGAAGAGTTTTCAATATTGCTGACGCAAGCTTCGTCAGCAGAGAAGGTGCTCGAACCCAAAACATGTACCTTCGAGTCAGGATCATACAAGTGATGTGAAATTTGTACGTGCACACGCACACGCACACACACACACGCACACACACACACGCACACACACGCACACATACGCACACACACGCACACACACGCACGCACACGCACGCACACGCACGCACGCACACGCACGCACATGCACGCACACGCACGCACACGCACACACACACACACATATATATATATATATATATATATATATATATATATATATATATATATATATATATTTATATATAACACACATATACACACACATACACACACACACTATACACACACACTACACACACACACTACACACACACACACTACACACACACACACACACACACACACACACACACACACACACACACACACACACACACACACACACACACACACACACACACACACACACACACACACACACACACAAAATACACGCAAACAAACTTCACGTAGAATAAACCAAAAAACAATAGCCCCAGAGTAAGAAGCCTCTTCTGGGCGATGGATAAATTTCCACCTTCTGGCCTTTTGAGCTCTGGTGGCCTTCGTTCAGATATGGACGAACGTGTTTCGCTCTTCAGGTAAAATGTCAAGTTTTACGCCATGTTGCGGGAAGAGGGGAGCTGGAAGGGGAGAGAGAGAGAGGGAGAGAGGAAGAGGGAGAGGGGGGGAGATGGGGAAGAGAGGGAGAGATAGTAGACAGAGAGAGAGAATGGGAGGGGAGCTAGGCAGGGAGGTAGACATGCAGGCAGACAGGCAGGCAGGCAAGCAAGCAGGCAAGCAAGCAAGCAAGCAAGCAAGCAAGCAAGCAAGCAAGCAGGTAGGCAGGCAGGCAGACAGACAGACAGATAGGAAAAGAGGAAGGCTTAGGGAAACAGAGCTAAAGGAAGGGGAGCAGTGAGATGGAAAACCAATAAATGGGAAAGAAACGGAAAATGGACGAGCGAGCGAGCGAGAGAGAGAGAAAAAAGAGAGAGAGAGGAGAGAGAGAGAAAAGAGAGAGAGAGAGGAGAGAGAGAGAAAAGAGAGAGAGAGAGAGAAAAAGAGAGAGAGAGAGAGAGAAAAGAGAGAGAGAGAGAAAAAGAGAGAGAGAGAGAGAGAAAGAGAGAGAGAGAGAAGAAAAGAGAGAGAGAGAGAGAAAGAAGAGAGAGGAGAGAAAGAAAGAGAGAGAGAGAGAGAGAGAGAGAGGATAGAAGAGAGGGAAAGAGAAAAGAGATAGGGAAAGAGAAAAGAGATAGGGAAAGAGAAAAAAGAGAGGGAAAGAGAAAAAAGAGAGGGAAAGAGAAAAAAAAAGAGGGAAAGAAAAAAAAAGAGGGAAAGAAAAAAAAGAGGGAAAGAGAAAAAAGAGAGAGAGAAAAAAGAGAGAGAGAGAGAGAGAGAGAGATAGGGGATATGAGGGAATGTTAGGAAAAAACTCAAACAAATACCGGGAGAGAGTACTGCACAACACGGGCCGCCCCAGAAAACCTCTACCTCTTGTATTTTCCAATTAGGATAATGGCAGCAAGGTGAGGGGGCGGTCGACCGGTCGGTGGGGGTGAGGGGGAGGAGCCAAGGGGAGTGGGGGAGGAAGAGAGGGAGGAGCAGTGGGGAAAGGGAGGATGAAGGGGTGGGGCCAAGGGGAGTGGGGGAGAAAGAGAGGGAGGGGCAGTGGGGAAAGGGAGGGTGGGAGGGAGAGAAGGAGGGCATGGTCAGGGAGTGAGGGGGAAAGGAGGGAGGGAGGAGCCGTGGGGAAAGGGAGGAAGGGAGGGAATGATAAGGGAGCGAGGAGGGAAAGAGGTAGGTCCAAGGTAGAGAGCGTGAGGGGAAGGGAGAAGAGGAGGGAGGGGATGGGGGGGAGGGAGAGGGGAAGCGGAAGGAGAATTCGTGGAGTAGATAAAAAAAGGGAGGAAGATAAAACTGGTGACGGGGCGCCTCTCTTACACTCGAGTTCATACTAGTTGGTCCGCTACGAGGAGGGGAGACGGGGAGGTCTTCAGGGAGGAGAGAAAGAGGGAGGAAGGAGAGGGGGAAGGAGGGAGGAGGAGAGAGGGCAAAGGGAGAGAAAAGGAAGAGGTGGAAGAGGAGAAAGAGGAAGAAAGGGAAAATGAGAGGGGTTAATGGAGAAGGAAGGGGGAAGAGGAGGAAAAGAACGAAGCGGTGAGGAAGGGAGAACGAGGGAAAAAATAGGATGAAGAGGAGGAAGACTAGCTTGAAGTAGGCGAAAGAGGAAGAAGGAAGAGAGAAAAAAAATAACAGGAAGAAGCAGAAACGAAGTAAATAAGACTCATGGAAATACATACAATATGAGTGTACAGGAATAGACGGGTAAAAGGAGAAGAAGAAAAGAAAAAGAAGAAAAAAAGAAAAAGACGAAGAAAAAAAGATAACCTAGAAGACTAACGGAAGGTCGAATGAAGGCGACTCAGATTCTCGCTGCACAGCTGGAATTTTTTTCTTTCTTTTTTTCTGGAAAGGTTTGGCTTTATATTCTTCGTATTGGATCTAGTTTCAGGAAATCGCTTTCGCAGGGAGAAGAATCCTCATGTTAATGGGATGTATTAAAAAGGAAAGAGGTGAGGAGAGAGGGAGAGGGAGAATGGGTATGAGAATGGGGGAAAAGGCGAGAGAGAGAGAGAGAGAGAGAGAGAGAGTGTGTGTGAGAGAGAGTGAATGAGTGAGTGAGAGTGAGAGTGAGAGTTAGAATGAGAGAGAGAGTTAGAATGAGAGTGAGAGTTAGAATGAGAGAGAGAGTTAGAATGAGAGAGAGAGTTGAATGAGAGAGAGAGTTAGAATGAGAGAGAGAGTTAGAATGAGAGAGAGAGTTAGAATGAGAGAGAGAGTTAGAATGAGAGAGAGAGAGAGAGAGAGAGAGAGAGAGAGAGAGAGAGAGAGAGTGAGAGAGAGAATGAGTGAGAGTTAGAATGAGAGAGAGAGTTAGAATGAGAGAGAGAGTTAGAATGAGAGAGAGAGAGAGAGAGAGAGAGAGAGAGAGAGAGAGAGAGAGAGAGAGAGAGAGAGAGAGAGAGAGAGAGTTAGAATGAGAGAGAGAGTTAGAATGAGAGAGAGAGTTAGAATGAGAGAGAGTTAGAATGAGAGAGAGAGTTAGAATGAGAGAGAGAGAGTTAGAATGAGAGAGAGAGAGAGAGAGAGAGAGAGAGTGTGTGAGAGAGAGAGTGCATGATTAGAATGGGAGTGATGAGAGAGAGTAGAATGAGGAGGAGAGAGTGAGAGAGTAGAAGAGAGAGAAGAGTAGAGAGAGAATGAGAAGAGAGAAAGAGAGAGAGAGAGAGAGAGAGAGAGAGAGTGTAGTGTGGAGAGAGAGAAGAGAGAGAGAGAGAGAGAGAGAGAGAGAGAGAGAGAGAGAGAGTTTGAGAGAGAGAGAGAGAGAGAGAGAGAGAGAGAGAGAGAGAGTAGAATGAGAGAGAGAGCAGAGAGAGAGAGAGAGAGAGAGAGGGAGAGAGAGAGAGAGGAGAGCGAGAGGAAGGAGACAGAGAGAGAGAAGAGAGAGAAACAAAAGGATAAGAAAGTTACTTTCGAACTGGACAATCGTTTGTGGAAAGATCCTTATGCAAGCATAGAAGAAAAAAAAGCGAATGGAAGAGAAGAATGGATTTCATTTTTACTCTCCTCTCTTGTTCCTTTTCGTCGTCGGCGCGTTGTCGTTCTGTGGAGGGACGAAAGAGGCGACAAAGGATCAGAGGAAGACGCTTCAAACAGAAACCAT
>NC_051422.1:9156086-9161086 GCF_015228065.2 Penaeus monodon
TCTCGTTTTATAATGTATCCAGGGATCTTTCTCTCGACTTATTATATATCCGTTTCTCGTTCTTTGTATTTCTCCTGTAATTTTTTCTTTGTATGTATGATATTCCCTTGTGTATTTTTTTTTACTTCTTATGTACCCATTTATCTCTTTGTATTTCTTATGTACCTGCGTATCTCTTTGTACTACTTATGTACATATGTATCTTGTGTACCCATGCATCTCTTTGTATTTCTGATGTACCCATGTATCTCTTTGCATTACTTATGTACCTATGAATCTTATGTACCCACGTATCTCCTTGTATTTCCTATGTACCTCTGCGTCCTGCCTAAACTCGGCTATTATTCCCCTTCGCCTTAGAAACGGGGTTGGCGCTTTAAATCTCGCAACTCCTCCAGAATGGGATAGTTCCGTGATTTACGGCGGTTCGCTAAGGACAGGTGAACATGCTGTGTAATAGATCAACGGGAGTGTGTTTTATTTGCTTTGTTTTTGCTCTCCCGTCATGTCGTTCCTCTCGTTTGTCAGCAATTTATTTTCCTTGTTTTTTTTCTCTGTTGTTTGTTTGTTTATTTCTTTCCTATTCCCTTCCCTTTCCCTTTCACCTTACTTCTCTTTCTTTTTTCTCTGTCCTCCTCCCTTTCCTTCCCCTCTTTTGGGGCTTCCTTCCATTCCCGCTTTCCGTCTTCTCTCTCTCCTCTTTCCGCTCTCTCATTCCTTTCTCGCTGTCATTCACCTCTTACCTTTTCTCCTCTTTTTCCCTTCTCTCTTTCCTTCCCTTCTCTCTTTCCTTCCCTTCTCTCTTCCCTTCCCTTCTCTCTCCCCTTCCCTTCTCTCTCTCTCCTTCCCCCTTTCCTTCCTCTCTCTCCTTCCCCTCTTTCCCTCCTCTCTCTCCTTCCCCTCTTTCCCCACTCTCTCCTTCCCCTCTTTCCCCTCTCGCCTTACCCTCTTCTACCCTCTTCTCTCTCCCCTCTCCCTCTGCCCTCGGAATACTCAAGTTGCGGACCGAGAGAGAGAGAGAGAGAGAGAGAGAGAGAGAGAGAGAGAGAGAGAGAGAGAGAGAGAGAGAGAGAGAGAGAGAGAGAGAGAGAGAGAGGGGGGGGAAGAATAGTACAGCGCGATGATAACCCTAAACGCGGTGGCGGCGGTGTATTAGGCTCCGGTACAGCGCCACACGTCTACATTACACCTCGCCCCCTGTCATCCCCTGCCTTTACGCCTGTTCCCTGCCCTTGCTCCGTTACGTGCCCGCTTTCCCTGCCCCTCTTCCTGTCCCTACCCCTGCCCCTGCCCTTCTGTTCCAGTCCCTGCCCCATCCCCCTGTCCCTTCGCCCTGTGTATAATGCGTTTACCATTGTTCTTTATGCGCGTGTCGTGTGTGTTTATATACTCTATCCACTGTTTAGTTTTGCATGATACTACATCGTCCCTAGTCGTAAGCACACGCAGATAACGACCGCCATGAACAATTTGTTGTTTCTATACACATACAGAGAGAGAGAGAGAGAGAGAGAGAGAGAGAGAGAGAGAGAGAGAGAGAGAGAGAGAGAGAGAGAGAGAGAGAGAGAGAGAGAGAGAGAGAGAGAGAGAATGAACGTACCGTAATGCATGTATCGTAATACATGATGTACCATAATGCGTACGTTTTGCACTTTGAGGGCTGCGTTTTCGTCGGTGATGAACTATAATCTACGGAACCGAGCTGCCGTGTTTCACATACTCGCTGTTTGAGTAATTGAATTTTTTTTTTTACAGCAGCATTTATAATGAGCTACGCTAAAACATGTAGTCTTAATAGTTCATTTGCATTCATGTGTAGGTTATATATATATATATATATATATATATATATATATATTATATATATATATATATATATATATATATATATATATATATATATATATATTATATGAGTGTTTGAATATGTATGTATATATTTTTAAAAATATATTTATGTGTATATATATATTTGTGTGTGTGTGTGTGTGTGTGTGTGTGCGTGTGTGTGTATTTGTGAATGTGGGTGCGTGTGCGTGTGTATGCGTGTGTGTGTGCTTGCATGTGTGTTTTTTGTTTGTGACTGCGTGTCAGCACGGGTGAGCAGGTGACGGGAATGTAATTGCACAGCTGACTCTGCCGAACACACGAACGAAGGATAGAGATCGGGGGAATCAGGGAGCGTAATTGGAGAGTTTGAAGTTTTCTGTCCCGCTTTTTCAGTCGCGAGAAAGGTTTTCTAATGGTTTCGATACCTTCGCTTGTAAAGTGTTCTCAAGGAAGGGAAAAGAGAGGGAGAGAAAAGGGAAGTGAGATGGAGGGAGAGGAAGCGAGAAGGAAGGAAGGGAAATGAGGGGGAGAGAGAGGGTAAGGAAGAGAGAGAGAAGGTTAACTGCTAGAGAGAGAGAGAGAGAGAGGGAGAGAGAGAGAGAGAGAGAGAGAGAGAGAGAGTGAGAGATAGAGTGAGAGAGAGAGTGAGAGAGAGAGTGAGAGAGAGAGAGAGAGAGAGAGAGAGAGTGAGAGATAGAGTGAGTGAGTGAGAGTGAGAGTGAGAGAGAGTGAGTAGTGGAGATGAGAAGAGGAGTGGAGAGAGAGAAAAGGTGAGAGAGAGAGAGTGAGAGAGGAGGGAGTGAGAGAGAGAGAGTGAGGAGAGAGAGTGAGGAGAGCGAAGAGAGAGAGAGAGCGAGCGAGAGAGCGAGAGATGAGAGAGTGAGGTGAGTGAGGTGAGTGAGGTGAGTGAGTGAGTGAGTGAGTGATGTGAGTGAGTGAAGGAGTGAGTGAGTGAGGGGAGAAAAGAGAGAGGAGAGAGAGAAGAGGGAGAGAGAGAGAGGAGAGAGAGAGAGAGAGAGAGTGATATGTATATATATATAATATATATATATATATATATATATATATATATATATATATATATATATATATATTATATAAGAGAAAAGGGGAGGAGAGAGAGAGAGAGAGAGAGAGAGGAGAGAGAGAGAGAGAGAGAATCATCTTGGGTGTCAACAGCTCCCGTAATTGTCAGCGAGTTTGCGGTTATCTCGGAGTTGCAGAAGCGACCCTTAACTCTGCCCTTTCCTTTCCTCTCCCTCCCCATTCCTCGGCCTCCCTGCTTTGCCTCTCTTCTTCTTACCTCGACCTCTCTCCCTTATCTTCCCCTCCTGTTTCCTCAGCCTCCCGCCCTTAAATCTCCCTTCCTCCCTTTTCATCGGCCTTCCTCTCTTACCACTCCCTTTCCTCTCCTTAGCCTCCCCCTTCTCCTCTCCTTTCCCTTACCTCTCCCACCCTTACCTTTCCTCGGCCTCCTTCCCTTACCTTTCCCTCCTTTTTGCTCGACCTCCCCTCCTCCCTTACCTCTTCCTCAATTTTCTCGACCTTCCTCCCTTACCATGGGCCTCCCTCCCTTACCTCTTCCTCCTCCTACCTCAGCCTCCCTTCCTCTCCTCTCCCTCCTCCTCTCCCTTTCCTAAATTTGGCCTTCCTCCTCCATTTCTCCTCCCTCCCTTACCTCTCCCTCTCCCTTTCCTCGGCCTCCCTTCCCCACTCTCAAGAGATGTAGAATACCTGCGGGAACCCTATGGGATAATGATTCTCCCTTTCCTCTGCGTCTTCATTTTCCTCGTCCCTCACCCTCCCTCCCCTTTCCCTCATTCCGTCGGGCTAAGGTGGTTGAGTTTTCTTGACAGACAATTTTATTAATCAATTTTATATCGCTTTTATATCACTTTTCGTTCTGTAATCTTTCGTTCTATTTAACTACTTCATTTTCTCCTCGTTTTATTCGGTTTATTGTTTTCTAATTTATACGTTCCTCCATTTGTTCTTCATTCTCCACGTCTGTTTTTTTCTTGTTTTCTTTTTTTTCAACAACCTCTCCTATGTTTATGTGAGTTTGTCTAAATAATTTTATTAATTCAAATGTTAAATTCTTCATAATTATGATTACTTTCCTCGTTGTCGGCACTTTTCTCACACTAAATTCTCGTCACTTCGTGCCGCGCCTTTCGTGTCAGTGCGCGTTTATAACCTCTGAGTTTCTATACAAATTTTATTTAGCTGTTTATTTTTTCTACCACCGACACTTTAAAAAGCGATTTGTCCGGGACACTTCCGGCATAATGGTCCGGTTTACCCACCATTAAGGCATAATTGCTTCCGCCACGCGATTAAAGGTACCCCGTCCCCCTCTGTCTCTCTTTTCTCATTTCCCCCCCCCCCCCTCTCTCTCTCTCGCTCTCTCTCTCTCTCTCTCTCTCTCTCTCTCTCTCTCTCTCTCTCTCTCTCTCTTTTCTTTCTTGTTTCTTTGCCCATTCTTCTTCTTCTATTTTTCTCTCCTTCTCCGCTATCTCTTTCTCTCCCTCCCTTCTCCTTCCCCTATTCTTTCTCCCTCCCTCTGTGCCTATTTTTCTCACTCCTTCCCCCCATTTTCCATTGCCCATATTCTCCCCTTTCATCTGTTTTCCCTTTTCTACTTTCCATTTCCCTTTCCCCCATCTCGCCGTTCCCCCTTCCACCTCCCGCCAATCCCCCTCCCCCCTCCCGCCATTCCCTCACCCCCCTCCGGCCATTCCCTCACCCCCCTCCGGCCATACCCCCTCCCCCCTCCTGATATCGCCCCTCCCCCCCTCCCGATATTGCCCCTCCCCCCCTCCCGCCATTCCCCCTCCTCCCTCCCGCCATTCCCCCTTCCGCGCCCCTCCCTGACCTCGTATCCCCCCCCCCCCGTCTAACCACCCCCTCCCACAAGAGGACAACTGCATTAAAAGCCGTTTTAACCCATACAGCCGCCCTTGCTTCATGGCAGTGCTTTGATGGTAGAAAGTGAGAGTGAGAGTAGGAGTAAGAGTGGGAATGTGAGTGAGAGTGAGGAAGGGAGAGAGGGAGAAAGGGAGAGAGAGAGAGAAAGGGGCGAGAGAGGAGAAAGAGAGAGAGAGAAAAAGAGAGAGAGAGAGATTTTCGAGCGGAGACGGTAGAGAGATGAACGACGAGAGAGAGAGAGG
>NC_051422.1:9166086-9168586 GCF_015228065.2 Penaeus monodon
GAAGAGAGAGAGAGAAAGAAGAAAAGAGGAAGAAGATAGGGAGAGGAAAGGAAAGAGGAAGGCGTGAAGGAAAAAGAGAGTGGAGAAGAGAGAAAGAAAATAAGCAGGAGGAAAGAAAGTGATGGAAAGAGGAAGGTAGGAAATTGAAGAGAAAGGACGACAAAAGCGTAAAGAGAGAGGAAAAGGGGAGGAAAACAGAAATGGAAGAGGGGGAAAAAAGAATTTCCGAAGTGACTGACTATGCATGATGGGCCGGCCAGGTGGTGACGGCCAGCTGTCCCGCCCGTGCCCTGGCCTGGCCCTGGCCTGGCCCTGGCCTGGCCCGGCCCTGGCCCTGCCCCGGCCCTTTCTCTCTCCGCGTCTTCTACCTTCGCTCTTTGATGGGGTTTCGCGTACTCTTTCTCTCTCTCTCTCTCTCTCTCTACTCTATCATCTCTCTCTCTCTATATCTCCTCTTCTCTGTCTCTCCTCTCTCTCACTCTCTGACTCCAATCCCTTCTTTTTCCTTTTCCATTCTCCTTCCACTTTTCCCTACTTAGCATCATTTCCCCCTTTTCCCCCCTCTACAGCTCCTCCTCCCCTCGCCCATCATCTCCTCGCACGCAACTGGGTGTCCTTTCCCGAGACATTTAGGATGGTGGCGATGAATGTTATGTGACCAAACCATTGTAAAGGTCCCCCTTCCCTCCCTCCCTCCCCCCTTACATGCCCCCATTCCCATCCTTATAAACTGCCATCCTCTATGCTTCTCTGCCCTTCCCCCACCTTCCTCCACCCCCTCTGCCCCCTCCTTCGCCTTCCGTTGCCCTTAGTGATCCAACCTCACCCTCCTTTGTCGTCCTCCACTTTTCCTCACCCTTTTGTATCGCCCTCCCCCCTCCCCAACCCTTCTGCATCGCCCTTCTCCCTTCTCCACCCTCCTCCACCCTCCACCCTCCACCCTGCCGTACCTTTCTCCACCCTCTTCCACCCTCCACCATCTGTCTCGTACTACCGTATGACAAACATTCTACGAGCTTGTTGCGTGGGAACGGACGATAGGGCTTTGGGCGATTCTTCTTAGTATCGTACATTTCTCTCGTCTGCTTTGTGTCATATTTTTCTTTCATCTTCTTTGCGTTATGTTTTTATCTCTTCTTCTTTTTCCTTTTTTGTGTAATCTTTCTTCCCATCCCTCTATCCTTCTTTGCTTCCGTTTATTCTTCGCTCTTGTGCCTGGCTGTTTTTTCTGTTTGTCGCTGGGGGTCATTATCTTTCTTATTTCGTTCCTGTTTTTACTCTATTTGTACGGTTCCTTATTTTGCAATTTGTAGTTGGATCCTTTTTATAGAAAAGATGCTTTCGTTTCGTGTTTTGACTTCTCCTTCTTCTGCTTCACCTCCTCTTCACGGCCCTACTCATCCTCGTCCTCATTTCCCAGCCACCTCATCTGCCTTCTCATTTCCCACATTTCATCAGTTTCCTCATTTCCCAGCTACCGCATCTTCTGCCTCTTCATTTCCCACATTTCATCAATTTTCTCATTTCCCAGCCACCTCATCTTCTGCCTCTTCATTTCCCAGCCATTTCATCTATTTCCTAATTTCCCAGACACCTCATCTTCTGCCTCTTCATTTCCCAGCCATTTCATCTATTTCCTAATTTCCCAGACACTCATCTTCTGCCTCTTCATTTCCCAGCCATTTCATCTATTTCCTAATTTCCCAGACACCTCATCTTCTGCCTCTTCATTTCCCAGCTACCTCATCCATTTCCTCATTTTCTCCTCCTACGCCTTCACTTCGGTATTCTCCTCTTTTTCACCCCCCCTACTTCCCCTCTTTCCTCATAGTCCTCATCTTTCCACTCATTCTCATTTTTCCCCTTTCCTCCTATTCCTTCTTCTTCTTTTCTTCTTCCACCCTCACCATCATCATCATCACCACCAATAATCAAACTCACCATTAGTCATCATCACCATTATCATCAACATCAACCATCAATAATCAAACTCACCATCAGTCATTATCACCATCATTATCATCATCCACCATACACCCTCCCCCCCCCCCCCTTCCTTTCGTCATCATCATCATCATCATCATTTATCTTCATCATCATCTTCATCATCTTCATCATCATCATCTTCATCATCATCTTTTCCTCTCCTTTTCCCCCGACTCGGCAACAGTTCGGGAAGCCTCGAAGGGCCTCGGTGTGTCCGATATTTACGATGTCTTTACCCAAACGTGATTAATGCCCCCTTCCGCTAATTACCATAATTATCATTTTTAAGCCCCATTTTCCATCTTCTCCCGCGCGCCCATATACTGTACTCTCTCCCTCTCCCTTATCTCCCCCTCCTTCTCAATCCCTAGTCTGCTCTCTCCCCTACTTGTTTGTCCTCTTTCTCTCTCTTTCTCTCCCTCTCCTTCCTCTTCCTTCCCACCCCCTCCCTCTCTCTGTCACTTTCCCTCCCCACTTCCTCCTTCGCTCCCTTTCCTTCTCTCCCGCCTCTCCC
>NC_051422.1:9173586-9174590 GCF_015228065.2 Penaeus monodon
GGTGGAAATGATGGAGGAAGAGGAGGAGGAGGAGGAAGAAGAAGGAAAAGAAGAAGAGGTGGAGGAGAAATAGACGAATTAGAGAGAAGAGGAGTGACAAGACGATAAGAGAAACGAAGTGAATCAGGGAGGAGGAGGAGGAGGAGGAGGAGGAGGAGGAGGAGGAGGAGGAGGAGGAGGAGGAGGAGGAGGAGGAGGAGGAGGAGGAGGAGGAGGAGGAGACGGCTGCAGCCGAAGGGGACGGGGGAGAGAGGGTGGAGCGAGGAAGGTGCATAATTACTGCAATAAATCGAAACTATGCGCGTCAGTTGGCGATCCAGTCGACGACAGGGAGTGAAAGAGGGACTGAGAAAGAGATCAGCTGGCCAATTCTGGGCTCAGTTGGTCAGTTTAATTATTAGTCGTTTTGTGAGCAAGCTGGTCAGTCAGTCAGTCGGTCGGTCATTTGAACGTTTATTGCATTCATTTAGCTCTTTCGTTCGCTGGCGCACTCACTCACGCAGGCAAACAGACAGTCGGTCGGTCATGGTTTCTCAGTCCTTAAATCAGTCTTTCAGTCAGTCAGTCAGTCAGTCAGTCACCCAGCCAGCCAACCAGCCAGAGCGAGAAAGACAAGAGCTAAGTAATCGAGATCTGACACAGCTGTGCCGAGGCGACGAGAGGCCGATGGCGTCATTCGCGAGGCCGTTCAGGTATGCCCACTCCCTCAGGAGGAGGAAGCGGGAGAGGCTGATGGAGACGCCGTAAAAGACAAAGACGCGGAGGAGGAAATTTTCGCGGGGAGACAAGGCAGTGAATAATGATGAGGCGAGAGAGATATAACGGATAATGAGCGAACGGCGAGCGAAGAATAAAGAGAGTTCGAAAGTGGGAAGAAATCACGAAAGTCAAAGAGAAAAAAGGGGCAGTAAAAAGAAAGAGAAAAGGCGCAAGTAGTTTGCGAAAATTGCATTGCATTGGGCCAGGTTGGGAAAGTTGTTCGTGGCTTGCGGAATGTCCTCCTT
>NC_051422.1:9184690-9199690 GCF_015228065.2 Penaeus monodon
AGGGAGAAGCAGAGGAAGGGGGGAGGGGAAGGGGGAACAGGGGGGGAGGAGGAGGAGGGGGTAGGGAGGAGAAGGGGGTGAACCACGAAGGGAAGGTAAGCGTGAATGAAGAGGGAGCGACCCAAAAAGAGGAGAAAGGGATAAGGAACCAGTGAAGGGGTAAATGTCAGAGGAAGGAGGGGAGGGGGATAGGATGGGATGGTTAATGGATTTTGGGTGAGGGAGAGGAAAGAGGACAGGGAGAGGGGGAAAGGGAAAGGTAGGAGGGAGGAAATCAAGGAAAGGAAGGCAGAGGAAGGTGGGGAGGGGAAGGTTGATGGGGGGGCTTGGAAAGAGGAGGGGAAGGGGGGGAGAGGAAGAGGAGGGAGTAAGGGAAAAAAGGGAGGAAGGCGGGTAAGCTAGAACTTTGCAAGATGCATGAAGGGAAGGGGGGGAAGGGAAGGGAAGGGGGAAGATTAAGGGATTGGGGATAGGGGAAAGGGGAGAGGGAGAAGAAGTAAAAAAATAGGAGGAGTGACATAAAGATCGATATGGATGTACAGGTAGAGATGGAGACGGAGAAGGATAATAAAAATAATAATGATAATAATTGTAAAACAATAATGATAATAATAATAATGATGATAATAATAATAATAATAACAATAATAAGAATAAATAGATGTATAACCAGAAGTAGAAGAAGTAGAAGAAGAAGGGAAAAAAGGAGAGACTAGAGATCATGAAGAAGAAAAAAGTAGAAGTAGAAATAAACGCGGCAAATAAGGAAAAAAGAAAGTAAGAAGACGAAGATGGAAAAGGAGAAAAAGCAAAATAAAAGAGGGAAGGAATGAGGGGGAAGAGCCGGAGAATCGTTTTTAGAGGGACTCGGGCGGCTGCCGCTTCCCATTTTCCGCAGAGTGCATATTGTATGCGGCGATCGCTGCTGCAAATACTTAGTTTTGTTGATTCTTTATTTCCCCTTTTGGTTATTTGTTGGTGCTGCATTTCTGAGAAGCGTTTGCGAGAATATATTTGCGTGTGCGCCACACACACACCAAAAAAAAAAAATCAAAAAAAACCCATACTAACCTAAATACAACTTAACATATCTATCCTGAAATACTATACTTATACCGAAAGGCCAAATTGTGTCCTCTCCTCCTCTCTCCTAGGTCTCTCTATCCTCTCCATCTCCTCTCTCCGCTCAACTCATCCTCTCTCCTCGGACAGCATCCTCCTGAACTACTCGAAACTTCTTCTTACCAATCCCTCACTCGCCACCTCGTCTCTACCCCTTATCATCTCGGTTTCCTCTCCTCTGAGGGTCGCCACCGACTCTCCTCTCACCTTCAACTTCGAAAGCCCGAAGACCGAGTCGTCCACGTTCCCTCTCCTATCAACTCCCGCGTCACAGCTCTCTCCTCTTCTTCTCCCGGTAGAATCTCGAACGTCCTCGCATCCTCTCTCCCTGCTCCATCACGCTCGAACTCATCTACAGAAAACTCGTCTTTCCGCGCGTTCCCTCTCCTAACATCTCTCCTACCATAACATCTCTCTCCCGTCGACGTCTGTATGCTTCCAGCTCTCACACCTACTCCCTCACTCCAGCCTCATCTAAGGCGTCACACACGACCATGTCTCCATGTCCTTCGACCTCTCCTCGTCATGTCTAACACTCTAACCGCTCCATCTCCAATAGTCCTTCTCAACCATCGAGGGCGTGCTTTTCTAAATGTCGCTCAGGGAATTCACTCCTTCCGCGTTACCCTCTGCTCACTCTTCGGCATTCTCTCTCGACATCCATCATCGCGATCTTGCGTAGTCATCTCGCCTCCCGGACTCTTCGAACGTCCTCTCTCCATCTTCAGTGATCCCTCCTGGCGCACGGACTCTACCCGCTCGCCCTCCGACAATAGTCCAATTTCCTCTACGCGTCAGTCTCCTCTCTCTCTCACTCCTCCTAAAAATCCCAATTTCCTCTCAGACTGCCAACTCGTCTCGGGTTAATCCTCTCCGCCCTTCAAATCAATCTCATTGCTTTCAATCTCACTCACTTCCACAAAAAAAAAACTCCGGGTCCCCCATTCTCTCCTCCGTCCTCCTCGTCTGCCTGGTCCGTTCTCGCCTCTCTCTCTCTCTCTCCTCTCCTTCTCCGGTCGTAAGTCTCTCGGCTCTCATCCTCTCTCGTCGCAATCTCTCTCTCTCTCCCTCTCTTTTCCCCTCTCTTGTTCCTCACTCTTTCCCCTTCTCATCTTCTCTTCACAACTCTTTCTCTCACTCTCTCTTCTTCTTTCCTTTCTTGTCCCCCTTTTCCTTTCCGCCTCTTTCTTCTTCTTTTCTTTTCTCTTCTTTTTCCCCTTTTCCCCCCCTCCTCCTTTTCCCCCCCCTCTCCAACCTCCCCCACTTTGTCCGCCATCCATTTCTTTCTTCTCTTATCTTCTTTCTCTGCTTCTTTCCCCACCCCCCCTTTCTCATCTCGCATCTTCCCCCCCCCCTCTCCACTCTCTCACCGTCCTCATCTCCCGTCCACCCATAAAAGCCTCCCCCCGCCCCCGTCATCATCAACCCGTCCCTACCCCCCTCTCCAACCTGCCCCACAGCCCCCTCTCCTCACCCCCCGTGCAGGGATCCGCCCCTCCCCCCCTCAGTTACCCCTCCCTATCACCTCCCCTCATTCCCCTTCTCGGCGTCAGAAAGCGGATGGATCGCCGTCCGTCACAGCGCCGCTGCCCCGAGATAACAACCGGACTGGGGGGGGGGGGGGGGGGGGGGGGTGAGGAGAGGAAAAGTTGCAAGAATTTTTCGCTATTCAATTTCCTCGTCGGGTATATAGGCTAGGGAGAAGTGTCACTCGAGGTAATGGTTTTTGAATCGGTTTTTGTTGTTTTTTGTTCTGTTGATGATAGTTAACCTTGTACTGAATGTGATTCAAATGCTTTACAAAGAGAAAAATAAAACCTGTTGCTATAGCGCATGGTTGCTGAATATCCCGGAATATAACACTTTTTAAAGATTTTGTTTATGTATATATATTTTTTTTTTCTATCTTTTTTTTTTTATCTTTTTTATCTTTCCGGTTTAAAAGCTAGGGAAATCTACGGTTAGCCAACGGATATTTTCACTGCCGGCTCTCGCGGAAACGTATTTTAAGGAACCGGTTTTTCGTTTTATGGCTTTTGGGAAGGTGAACTTAACGATCGGGGAAATCGAATCCGCGTAATCGACCCCGCAGAAAGGGATAAAGGACGGCGTTGGTGTACAGGCGGAGGGAGAACAGGTGGTCCTCTCCCAACACGTATAGTCCGCGTTGGGTCTAGTGGTGGCACTCCCGGTTGGCACTTGCATGGGCGTGGGAGGGAGGGTGTTACTCCTGCTTGGTACTCGCGAGGGGATGGCACTTCTAAGGGGTTAAACGGATGGTTTTTATATAAGTGTGATGGAAGCCTACTATTTATAATGGCTTATTTGCGCTCGTTTGGAGCACAACAGCATTACTATAGCGTTTCTGTGTTCCGTCGAACGGGCTATTAGTGCGGCTTAAAGAATACCACGTGCGCTGCAGGCGATATTAGCTCTGGAGGCGGTACGCTGTAGCGCGGAGGGCGATTGTAAACAAATACATGATGGGGAGAAACCGCAACATTTTACAGTTTCGCGTTTTTGCAACAGATTTTTTTTGTTAGTAATACTCGTTGCTTCTAACTATGCACCGTCAAATGATTCAACTAATGGTATTTGTTATTCGAAATTCATGAGTTCTGTTTCTGTTCCGGCGGCCGTATTGGGGAGTTTGTTTGCCTGGTTGATGCCTGCGCGGTATGCTGTTCGGTCGCAATGGTCGTAGCTTGTGTGGAGGTTAGCCTCCGTCGACCACTCGTTCGCAGGGTAGCGTTGCGCAGTGTGGCTTAGTGTTGGGATGCGACTTCGAACGGCGGCTTGTGATCGTCTGGAACGTTCTCTCTCTATATCTGTCTATCTCTCTCATTCCATCTCTCTCTCTTTCTTTCTTTCTTTCTTTCTTTCTTTCTTTCTTTCTTTCTTTCTTTTCTTTCTTTCTCTCTCTCTCTCTCTCTCTCTCTCTCTCTCTCTCTCTCTCTCTCTCTCTCATTCTCACTCTCCTTATCCTTTTCTCCTCCCTCTCGTTCTCTCTCTCTCTCATTTCTACATCTTCCCTCTCTCTTTTCTCGCTCTCATCCTTCTCCTCCTCCTACTCTCTTCTTCTCTCTCTCTCTCTACTCTTCTTCTCTTCTCTTCTTCTCTCTCTCTGTACAGTCTCTTCTCTCTCTGCTTTCTCTTCTCCCTCTCTCTCTCTTCTCCTCTCCTCTCTCCTCTCTCTCTCTCTCTCTCTCTCTCTTCCTCACTCTCTCCTCCCTCCCTCCCTCCCTCCCTCCTCCCTCCACTCCCTCCCCCCCCTCCTCCCTACCTCCCTCCCTCCCTCCCTCCCTCCCTCCTCCCTCCCTCCCTCCTCCCTCCCTCCCTCCCTCCCCCCTCCCTCTCTTCCTTCCTCCCCCTCGCCTTCTCTCTCTCTCCCTGTGTGTGTGTGTGTGTGTGTGTGTGTGTGTGTGTGTGTGTGTGTGTGTGTGTGTGTGTGTGTGTGTGTGTGTGTGTGTGTGTGTTTGAATATACCTGCATTCCTAGTTGAGTCATGTTGTTTGCGGTTGAAGTTAAGCATATTTTTGTCTATATGTATTTTGAATTAGTCAAGTAAAACCGATGTGGCGTGCGTATGTAAACATTAATTGTTATTGAATTCCGACGAATTGTTGTCGAATGACAAAACGTGAACAGACGAGGCAGACAGACAGACACAGAAACAGAGAGAGAGAAAAAAGAATAATTCCAGCAGCATGTGTTGTCGGTGTTCGTGCTGTGGCGCGGTCATAAAGTTTTTGTATATGCGGTTTTGCTATGGCATACTACGAGGGTTCAGGAATCACACAGTTGTTTGTGGGAATGCCGCTCCCCCTCCCCCTCCCCCTCCTCATCCCCGCCCACGCCCCTACCCCCACCCACACCCTCAAGCGATGCAGATGTCCGATTTGTGGATTGTCTGTTTATTTTTCCTGGTCAATTAGCAGTTTTGTTTACCTCGCTTGCAACGCCCAAACTTTCCCGCGCATTCCATCAGGTGATTGATAAACGTTTGGTTGCGTTAGGAAAAAAAAAACGTTTTTTGCACGAGATTTTAGGACCCCACACGTTTTTTTTTTTTCAGGGATGGAGGTTGATTTAGTTATAGATTAACTAGACAGTAAGGCCGGGGAGGACCGGTAAGTGTTCAATAATTCGGGTATTGGCAACGTTCAACCGGGCTCTTGTTATGGTGGAGGGAGGTAGGGAAGAGGATTTTCTCGTGTTATATTATTTATTTATTTATCTATTTATTTACTTACTTAGTTATTATTTGTTTATCTATATTTAAATATTATCTCTACATGACTCAGAAAATTGCCATAGTCTCGATCAGAGAGGTTTCAAAAAGCGTCCACGTCCGCAAGGAAATGGGCGGACTCGTCGAGGGTGACAACAAGGGCGTGGGGGAGGGGGGTGGGGTGGAGACGCGAGATGCAGAAACCAGAGTGCAAAGTTCCCGAAAAGGAAGGACAAGTTAACCGCGCGATAACTTGGGGTTTCCTGTTTTGTTTTGTGTTTATGCGTTTTTGTTGTTGTGTTGTGTGGTGTGTGTGTGTGTGTGTGTGTGTGTGTGTGTGTGTATGTGTGTGTGTGTGTGTGTGAATGAGTGAGCGAGTGTGAGTGTGAGTGTCTGTCCTCGTGTGTCTCTGTGTGTCAGTGTATTTATGTCAATGCCTGTGTGTGTATGAGACGAACACTCGTAAAGTGATGGCGAAAGAGAAAAGAGAAGGAAAGGGAGAACAGAATATTGCAAGAAGAACAAGACGAAGAAGCAGTGGTTAAAGATGAAAAAAAATCGTTGCAGTTGTGCATTGCAGGTGGAGGCGAGCTCACTGGCGTTGCATATTGCACATGGCAACGAGGGACAGTGAGACAATTGCCGTTCGGTCCCCGGCCTCTTTGCTCTCGGTCTCTCTCCTTCGCCCCCGGTCCTTGGCTCGTCCCGGCGGCGCGGCGACCTGGCTGAGGGGTCGCGGCCGCAGACGATTCGCAGGTGGTTGGTATTGATTGCACTTTGGGGTAGAAGTATGTCGCTGTTATTGATTTAGATGTATTGTTTGTGTGTGCTTGCGTCCAGATTCGGATTATTTGCGTATTTACTTGGCGAGACGCTTTTTACTTTTTTATACTTGAAAAGGCTTTCACCAAATTTTTCACGGGTGTCTTGAGGCAGCAGCAACCGATGTTTTCTTAAAATATTCCCACGTCCCTCTCCCTCCTTCCCTTCTCTTCCCTTCCCCTGCCTCCCCTCTCCCTGTTCATCTCCCCCTCATCTCACCCTTCGGCTCTTTAGCCCTCGCTGCTGGAAGGGTCCGCAGGTCGACGCAGGAAACATTATTCGCTAGATGTCGCTTTTTGGTGTTTTTCCCCTCGTTTGTTTTCTAAAGGCCTTGTCGCGGCCTGGGCGTGGGTTTGGGCGCGGGCGTGATGTGGGCGGCGAGGGTCCTTCCCCTTCGGCCTCAGCCTGTGGTGTTTGGCGCAGCGAGCCCTTCTGGAGGCGGGGACGAAACTGGAGGGAACGAAGTCCTTTATTGTATTCTGGGTTTTGCAAGACTTTTGCATATGCATGTTGCAGCTCTCGTCGGTAGGGATCGAGGGCCGGCGACGTCAGCGAAAATACGGAATAGAGCTTGAGTGTTTGCCTGCCGGAGGGAACGGCCGTCCTCCTCCCCCCGCCGCTTCCCCTCTCCGATGCCTCCGCGTCTGTTGCCCTTTTGTTTTTATCTTCGGTGCTGCCGCCTTTTCCGAGCCTGCGGAGCCAAGTCAAGTAACTCGTGAAAACGCTTTTTCTCATTTTCCACCCCCGGGCCTTCCCCTGTCTCTCTTCTCCTTCATCGCCACGCTCCTTCAACTCCCTCGGCCTACCTTGCCCGGCGTCCTCCCCCCCCCCCGCCGTACCCTGCCTTACCCTCACCCCGATTCGACCCCTTCCTACCCTGTCCTACCCCTACCGTACCCCAACCTTACCCCCAGAGGGCGACACTTGGCACAAAGTTGTCCAATTAGTCGTGTGTCCCGAAGGCTTTTTTTCCCCTCTCTCTCCTTTTTTTTCCCTTTTTCTCACGACGCACTTTACTCTCGCGCGACGCTCCTGCCGCTCGACCTTCCCCTTTTTGCCCTTCCGGCCGCCCGCCCTCGCCCGCCCTCCGCCCGCCGCCCGCCCGCCGCCCGCCCTCCGCCCTCGCCCGCCGCCCGCCCTCCGCCCGCCGCCCGCCCTCCGCCCGCCCGCCGCCCGCCGCCCGCCCTCGCCCGCCCGTCTGGGAAGAAGTCACTGCGTTGATAGCGGAGGAGGGGTAGAGGGGGGAGCAGGGTGGAGGTAAGGTTGGGGATGAGTTTATGGGGAAGGATGTGTCAGAAGGGTGTGGGGTATGGGTGAATTAGGAAAGGAAGGCAGAGGGGGTAGGTAGGGGGCTAAGGAGGGGGGGAGTGACAGAGGGATGGGCAAGGCAGAGGGGAGTGGGGCTGGAGAAGCGGGAAGGGAAAGTGTGAGGGGAAGGTAAACGGAAGAGGCAGAGGCAGTGGGGTAAAAGGAGGCGGATAGGTAAAGGTAAAGATAGGTAAAGGGGAAGGCAAGGGATAGTGGGGGGAGTTAGGTCAGGGATTAGGACATTGAAATCTTTCTTTGAGTAAGATATATAGCTGTTGTTATCGTAATCTTAGAGCAGAACGGAAAGAAAGTGGTAGTCCACAGTTCACAGTAAAAGCGAAAAAGGTGCTGTTAAAATAACGAAACTTAATTACTGCTCTACTCATACTTCCTTTTTGCTGGCACATTTTCTGATCCCTTGGGAGGTTAGGGTAAAGGGGGAGGTGGGAGCAAATGGGAGAGAGGAGAGGGCTGGGGTAAAGAAGGGGAAGGGGTGGGGTGATAGGGGGTAGGTTAGGGGTAAAGGAGGGGAGGAGGGATTGTCAGAGAAGGTGGGGAAGTGGTAAAGGGAGAAGGAGGGATTGGGATAGGGGGATAGGGGAGGGTAGATGGAAAGGGGGAGAGAAGGGATAGAGGGGGATGGGCAGAGGAGGGGAGGCGAGAGTGCTGATATCTGTGTCTCCTTTGTTTACCTGTTGGCATTTTGTTGTCGTTGTGTTGTTATGGACGGATGGATTCACCGTTGTTGTTTTTAGTCTTTTTGCCCTTTATTGCCGTTTCTTTTACCCGAATATCAACATTTCTCTATCTTCGTTAGCGCTCATATCGTTGATGTCGGTTGCCGTGTCTGCATGTGCTTGTTTGCTCGCCTCACGTGTTACAAAAGTTGTGATAACTCGTTTGCTGATTTGGCTCGAAGTTTTGTTTACCTCAGCGGCCTAACTAAGGTGGCTAGATATTTCGTTTACTTAGTGCGAGGATATTTTTGGTCTCTCTGATATTACCAAGTTGTTGGGCTTATTTTATATGTGCCACGGATTTATTATGTATTATTGACAAAGTTTTACCGTAGTTTGTCTGGTATCCGTTTTCTTTAATTCAAGCTATTAATAATTTGCTCTTCTCTCCTCTCCACTTTCATCTCCTTCTCCCTCCCTCCCTCCTTCCTTATCTCTCCTTCTCCCTCTCCTTACCCTTATCACTCTCCCCCCCCTCCATCTCTCTTTTTCCCTCCCTCCCTCTCTCTCTCTCTCTCTCTCTCTCTCTCTCTCTCTCTCTCTCCCTCTCTCTCTCTCTCTCTCTCTCTCCTCTCTCTCTCTCTCTCCTTTCCCTCTCTCTCTTCCTTTCCTCTCTCTTTCTCTCTTTCCCCTCTCCTCCTCCTCTCCTCTCTCTCTCTCTCTCTCTCTCTCTCTCTCTCTCTCTCTCTCTCTCTCTCTCTCTCTCTCTCTCTCTCTCAATCTTCCTCTTTCTCTCTCTTAACCCCCTCCCTTCCTGTCTTCCTTCCTCTTTTCGTCCCTCCTTCTCCCTCCGTCTACCTCTCCCGCGGATTGATTGATTTGTATCTGATTTGTATCTGTTGCTAAATCGAGTAGAAATTCCATCTGTTTGACTTTCCTCAGACAGAGTAGATAACCCTCCGCCCGTCTGACCGCTTCTACCATTTATCTACCTTTTGCTCTCGCTCCCCTGTCGGTTATCGCTCCCTCTCTCTCATCTCTCTTCTGCCCCGTTACGAGTCCCTGTCTGCCGTACCCCTGCTCTCCCTCACGCACTCTGTCTCGTTCGCTCACTATTTCCTCTCTCTCTCTCTCTCTCTCTCTCTCTCTCTCTCTCTCTCTCTCTCTCTCTCTCTCTTGTTCTCTCTCTCTCTCTTGTTCTCTCTCTCTCTCTTGTTCTCTCTCTCTTCTCTTGTTCTCTCTCTCTTTTGTTCTCTCTCTCTTTTTTGTTCTCTCTCTCTTGTCTCTCTCTGTCTCTCTCTCTTGTTCTCTCTCTCTCTTTTGTTCTCTCTCTTTTGTTCTCTTAAGCTTTCTCTCTCTCTTCTGCTCTCTCTCTCTCTCTCTCTCTCTCTCTCTCTTGTTCTCTCTCTCTCTCTCTCTCTCTCTCTCAATCTCTCTCTCTGTCTATCTATCTATCCATCCATCTATCTATCTACCCGCTACCCCTCCACGTCGACTATCGCTCCCTCTCTCATTTTTCTCGCCCAACCTGTTATGAGTCCTCTCTGCCGTAGCCCCACTTTCCCCCCACTTTTCCCCTCCCCCTTCCTCGTCATCGTCCTATCAGCGTGATGTTTCCCTCGCCACATCCCTCTGGGTTGGCCCTGCGTACCCGCTCGCCACCGCACCATGTGTTTGTTTGTCCCATGCCACTTGTTCGTTCAGATATTCCATTGTCTTCGTGTGTTTCCCTGTGTTTGCTTGCCTCTCCCCCCCCCCTCTTTGCGAACTCTGCCTGTCCTCTATCTCACCGTGGGCTCTGTTCTTGTCTATTCATCACCCCTCTTGTGCGCACACTCTGCCTATCCCAGTCCCCTGGTGCGGACATTGCAACCCCCTCCTCCTATTTACCCATAGCCTCAGCACAGCACTCAGGCAACCCCTTTACCCTCACGCGCACTCTGACAGCCCCCTCCCCTATTTAGACTCCGTCAGACTCTCTACTTAGACTCAGCCAGGCTTTCTCCCCTATTTAGACTCAGCCAGACTCTCTCTATTTAGACTCAGCCAGACTCTCTCTATTTAGACTCAGCCAGGGTTTCTCCCCTATTTAGACTCAGCCAGACTCTCTCCCCTCTTTAGACTCAGCCAGACTCTCTCTTTCCTATTTAGACTCCGCCAGACTCTCTATTTAGACTCAGCCAGGGTTTCTCCCCTATTTAGACTCAGCCAGACTCTCTCTCCCCTATTTAGACTCAGCCAGACTCTCTCCCTCTTTAGACTCAGCCGGGCTTTCCCTACTATGTGTACTCTGTCCTCCGAGCCAACCACATTCCCCGTGGGTCTCTGAGGTTGGCGTGTTGTTATCACTAGAGTTTCCCCTTTTGAAAGTTGCTCTCCTTCACTTCCGCCTCACTTCCTCCCCCCTCCTCCTTCTGTCTCGTAAATATATCGGTCACTCACCCCATCGGGCACCCCCCCCCCCCTCCTACTCCCCGTGGTTTCCAGACTCGGTACTCCACTATGTTCCGGTCTTTCTCTCTGGTGTTTGTTCGCTGCGCTTTTTTTTATCGCGTGTTTATTCTCTCTCTCTCTCTCTCTCTCTCTCTCTCTCTCTCTCTCTCTCTCTCTCTCTCTCTCTCTCTCTCTCTCTCTCTCTCTCTCTCTCTCTCACTTTCTTACCCTTCATTAACCCGCCGTTCCGCTCGCTCTTCTTCTCCCTCCTCCACCACTTACCATTCTTCATTCCCATATTCTACGTGTTCCGTCCACTTCACCTCCTCTTAGATCTCCTCTTCTCCTGCCCTCCCTCCTTCAGTTCCTTGCTCAGTTCTACCCTCCTCCATTCCCTCCTCCCTCCCTCCGTCTCTCTCTCTATCTATCTATCTATCTATCTATCTATCTATCGTCTTTACTACTCTCTCTCGTCTCTCCTCCCTCCCTCCTCTCTTCCCTCCCTCTCGATACACGTACTTCGTTCCCGACGTTCCTGTCCTCCGACATTCACTCCTCTTAATTCCGTTTTCCATAAAGGACCGCTCCCTTCTCATCCTTGCTGTTCTCCCTATCTTCCCCCTTCCCCTTCCCTCCTTCCCTCCTTGTCTCTTTTATCCTTGGCGCCTTTCCTCTCCCGTATTCCTCTTCTCTGCGCTTCTTTTCCTCTTGCTACTCCTCTTTTTTTTGCCTTTCCCCTCGTTCCGGATTCCTTACCGTTTCCTGTCCTCGACGTCCGTCATTTTTCCTCCTGTTTACCTTCTCAAACCCCCTTACTCCACCTCCTGCTTTTTCCTCCCCTTCTCCTCCTCCTTCCTCCGGCTTCTCCTTCATCCTGGCCTCTTCTCCTCCTCCTCTCTCCTCCTTCTCCTCACTCCTCTCTTCCTCCTCCTCCTCCTCCTCTCTCCGCCTCCTCCTCCTCCCTCCTCCTCCTCTCGCCTTCCGGCTTTCCTCCTCTCCATCTCCTCCTCTCTCCTCCTCCTCCTCCTCCTCCTCCTCCTCCTCCTCCTCCTCCTCCTCCTCCTCCTCCTCCTCCTCCTCCTCCTCCTCCTCCTCCTCCTCTTACACCCCCGGCCTTCCTCTTTCCCCTCTCCCGGCTTGGTCATTCAGGCCCACATAATTAGAAAAATAGAGAAGCTGCTGTTGATTTTTCTCCTTCAAAAGAGCAAAGGCTGAGCGGGGTC
The DNA here is from genome assembly GCF_015228065.2 of Penaeus monodon. Lineage (NCBI taxonomy): Eukaryota > Metazoa > Arthropoda > Malacostraca > Decapoda > Penaeidae > Penaeus > Penaeus monodon. The sequence goes on from NC_051422.1 coordinate 9,196,507, forward strand.
TTCCCAGCGGTATATTTGTGTGTGCGTGTGTGTGTGTGTGTGTGTGTGTGTGTGTGTGTGTGTGTGTGTGTGTGTGTGTGAGTGTGAGTGTGAGTGTGAGTGTGAGTGTGAGTGTGAGTGTGAGTGTGAGTGTGTGTGTGTGTGTGTGTGTGTGTGTGTGTGTGTGTATGTGTCTGTCTGTCTGTCTCTCTGTCTCGCTCTGTATGTTTGTATATATATGTATGTTATGTTTGTTTTTCATGTTTATTAGTAAGTGTTCCACGTAGGAGACCATATTAATCATTGTGACTTATGGACCCAAAAAGGCACCCATTAATAATACGTCTTTCCTTCCTTCCACAGGTGAGTACCGCTTGGCTCGTGGCTCTTCCCTCGGGATGGATCAGTGAGTAACGTTCACATCCTCATGGCGGGAGAGAAGGATAGAGGGAAGGGGGGGGGATAGGAGAAGGAGAGGAAGAGTAAAGTTTGAAAATGGGGGGGGGGGAGGGGAAGGAGAAAGGGTGGGAAAGGGAAGGGAGGGAGGGGGGAGAAGTGAGGAGGAGAGAGGTAAAAAGAGATAAATTAATAGATAGAGATTTTTAAGATATAGAGATAGAAAGGTAGATAGGAAAAAGAGAGGAAAAAGATAAAAGAGAGAGAGCAAAAAGGAGACAGACAGGCAGGCAGGATGGCAGACAGACAGACAGACAGACAGACAGACAGACAGACAGACAGACAGACAGACAGACAGACAGACAGACAGACACAGACAGAGTTAGAGAGAGAGAGGTAGAAAAAGAAAGCGAAAAATAAAGGGTGAGAGAGAGAGAGTGCGAGAGACAGAGAAAGAGAAAGAGAGAAAGGAGGGGGAGGTGAAATACGCGACGATAAGCTTCCGGATAAAAAGGGGCGTCATCATCAACCTGGAGACGGTGGGCGGGGAGGCACGTCAGCATCGGCGCGTGGGCGTCGTGTTCTCCTGCTTTTCTTTTAAGGTCTTTCTTAAAGTGTTTTCTTCTTCTTCTTCCTCTTCTTCTTCTTCCTCCTCTTCTTCTTCTTATTATTATTATTATTATTGTACACTTTTTTTTTCCAGACGCATCTTATGTCTAACTGTTTTCTTTTTCTTCATTTTCCTTTTCTTCTTCTTGTTTTTTTTTTCTTCTTCTTCTTCTTCTTCTTCTTCTTCTTCGAGACACATCTCACTTTTTTCTGCTGTCTCTCTTTTTCTTCCACTTTCTTCCAAAATAAAATTCAGTTCCGTCACGTCACTTCTTCCTTACTACGTGTGTTTTCTTTCCTTTGTATTGTTTTTATTTTTCGCTGTTCCCTTTCTTTTATACCTTTCACGATGATAACGGATTCTAGGAAGAGGGAGCAAGGGGGGGGGGGCTGGAGTGAGGGGAAGGGAAGAGGGAGGAGGGGGGGCATCGGGCTAGTTGTTAATACGAGAAAAGGGAGGAGGGAAAGAGGCAGAGAGCGGGGAGGGGATAGGTGGTAATAGAGGGGTGGGGTGGGGGGAAACGGGAAGAGGGAAACGGGGAAGGATGGAGAGAGGAAGGGGACAGGTGGTATGCTGAAAGTGCAGGGGAGGAATTACGTTTTGTTTTGTGAAGGGGAAAACGGAGTCGTTTTTAACTCCTCGTGTGTCTCGTATGTCTTTGCCGTTCGTCGTTGGCACCCATTGGCACCCCCGCAGTGCCATGGCCTCGGTTGCTATGCCATCGCACCGGTTGCAATACCTTAGCGTTGGTTACAGTGCCATCATACTGCTTGCAGTACTATACCGTTGGTTGCAGTGCCACTACCTCGGTTGCAGTACCAACACACCGCTTGCAGTGCCTCCATACTGCCTGTAGTGCCAGAAGACCACTTGCAGTGCTTCCACATTGGTTGCAGTACCAACACACCGCTTGCAGGGTTATCAGACTGCTTGCAGTGCCTCTATACTGCCTGTAGTGCCAGAAGACCGCTTGCAGTGCCACCACATTGGTTGCAATACCAACACACCGCTTGTAGGGTTAACACACTGCTTGCAGTGCCACCATGTCGGTCGCAATGCCGTCACACCGCCTACAGTGCCTTCAGACCGCCTGTAGTGCCAGAAGACCGCTTGCAGTGTCATCACATCGGTTTCAATACCAACTCACCACTTGCAGGGTTAACAGACGCTTGCAGTGCCACCATGTCGGTTGCAATGGCAACATCGCTTGCAGTGCCTCCATACCGTTTGCAGTGTCATCCCGCCGTGGCATCAGCTCTTCATCACTCTGGGGCGCCGTTGTTTGCCGCGTGTTATTTACACGGCCACCATGAGGTTATTTACACCCGCTTGTTTATTGATGCGCCGTGCTTCTTGCCGAGGAGGAGGAGGAGGAGGAGTGGACGAAGGAAGCAGAGTGAAAGGGCGAGGAAAAAGAAAAAGAAGAAAGAAGGGAAGGAATAAAAGCAGTGCTTAAAAATTATAAAGGAAGAAAGAAAAATAAACTTGGGGACAAGCAAAGAGAAAAACAAGAGGGAAAAAAGGAAAGAGAAAAGAGGTGATAGAGCCGAAAAAAAAAATCTGGGAAAAAAAGTTTCAATAATAAAAGGAGTTTAAATAGTATTCCGTCGGAAGTAATATGGGGGGATTTTAATTAAATTTTACAGGTGTGATATTGTACAGATTTTTTTATTATGTTTTTTTTTTTTTTTACTGTGCATAGATGACGGCAGTCTGTGCCTCATGAATGTTTATTCTCTTCATTATAATGATGCTGCTGGAAAGAGCCAGGCAGGCAGGGAGGGAGGGAGAGAGAGAGAGAGAGAGAGAGAGAGAGAGAGAGAGAGAGAGAGAGAGAGAGAGAGAGAGAGAGAGAGAGAGAGAGAGAGAGAGAGAGAGGAAGAGAGAGAGGAAGAGAGAGAGAGAGAGAGGGTGGAGGAGCAAGAGATTAACGTGGGAGGGGGATAGGGTGGGGGGAGAGTGGGATGTACGGAGACTGAGCCAGGGGGCAGGAGGCGGGCAAGGGGTAGGGGAAACATGGGTAAGGATTTGAGGAAACAATATGGTACAAGTGCTCGTGAGTGCTATAAAGGGGGTGGCGCAGATTATGTACATTATGTACACTAGAGAGTACTTAAGTTCAAATAAACTGCCGCAGGACGCCCAGTGTGTATGTAAGCAGGTGGTGTGTCGGAGGTGGTTGTGTATCCCGGGAACTGC
>NC_051422.1:9207190-9209690 GCF_015228065.2 Penaeus monodon
TGTGTGTGTGTGTGTGTGTGTGTGTTTAAACTTATAATGTACATATGTAATACACATACACGCGCGCGTGCGCATACAGCCACACACGCGCCAAGGGAGTGAGCGCGAGAGGGCCACCGAGAGAAGCAAGGCAGACAAACAGAGGGAAAGGAACTTGAAAACAACGAAGCCCGCCTTTTGCTTTAGAATTCATAAGTGAAGGAAAAGTCGCCGTAATGGAATCAGTGCGTCGCCCCCTCCGAGATGCAATTACGGCTCTTGAGATGGGCGTAATTAGCTCTCGGAAGGTCATTATCTCCCCGGGGTCATTATGCACGGCGGAATGACCCTGACCATCTCACACGTTATGTCTTGTGCCATATCCAGGTTTTATATATATATGTATATATATATATATATATATATATATATATATATATATATATATATATACTCTACTTCTTAGTCTTTTTTCTTTTCTTTTCTTTTTTTTTCTCTTACGCCACATCAGAGATTTATTTGTTTAATCTTATCTTTGCTATTTTCGTTGCTTTTTTATTTGAATTATTTTTCTCTACACCTTTTTGCTACTCTCTCCATTTTTTTCTTATATTTTGTCCATATTCGACGTCTTTTATTTTCCCGTGCCTTCTTTTGCTTGTCATCTGCGCCTTGTCTGTTTTTATTTTCACACATGCCATCGCTACTTCTATCTATCCAGTTTTGCCTCTTATCTTCTTCCTTGCCATGTTCGATTTTTTACCCCAACAATTGTGCCATATTTTACCCTTTTATTTATCTGTGCTATCTTCTCCCGACCCGCACCTTCATGGTAATCACTCGGGGATATTTTGAGTCTGTGATTGATTTATGAATCGATTGATAGCTAGAACTTTATGCTGCTGTATAGTGTGTCTAGCTTCAATATGTCTAGGATACGTCTAGCTTCAATAATCTAGCCTTTGAATTCAGGATTGATTCGCCAACACTTGTCAGCTCTCGCGCGGGCTCGATACTTGGGGGAGCTGTTATCCAGTGAGTGCGGGGCAACGCCGGGCAATATAAGGGTTACAGGTCGTGAATTTGCCGATAACGTTACTGTTCTTCCCCGGGTTTGTGGTGCTCTTAGGTGCGGATGTGAGGCAAAGCCCTTGTTTTTATAGGTCTGCAGAAACCAAGGCCAGACAAAGGATTTAGGGATCTGTCCAGGTTGATGTGTAGTTGTGGGGAGGACATCGGAGTCATGTAGAGCTTTTACACGTTTTGGGAGTGTAGTGCTTACGATGGTAAAGTCGCGGGTAGGATCTTGAACAGATAGCTGTGGGATTCAATAAGAATTTAACGTCGGAATTAACAAGGTAAATATTATCAGTAGTTGGAGCACTGGTGAGTAACTTCAGGAAAGACGGATTCATCACGCGTTATCTAGTTCAAAAAGTAAAGTTAATGCATTTTTTGAAATACTTTATGGTTATAATGATGGCAAATACATATCACAACAAGATTATAGCGTAGAAATGCAAATTTCACATAAAACGAGGAAAAATAATGTCCACACAAATTTTCGTATAGTTATAGGTTGACGCAGGCCTATATTAGAATATAAACAGTGTGTAGAATCGATAGATCGGTGAACTCTTAAAGTTTTATGCGGCTCAGACATGAACCTACCGTTAAAAGAAGAAGAACATTATTATTACAAATTCAAAAGAAAAAGAACTTATTTATACATAAACTGGTATTGCAATATTAAACGATCATAGCAGCTTCCGTGTCTGTCGGCACTGTGGCAAAGGACAAATACCATACCGCATAGGGCAAGAATGAGTGAATTATTTCCTTTGTTTGACAACAAATCGCTTTGAATAAAAAAATAAGTTTAGTTCGGTTCCTTATTTGACAATGGAGAGAAATAAGTAATTATAAACATCAATTGTGTCTGAACTGGCTCTTCGGTCGACGGTAAATAATATGTTATTATCTCGGCTACGAGTAGGACAGTGGTTCTTATTTTAACAAAAAAAATAGCCAGGGAGGTTTTAACATCCCGCATGGTGGATATAAGTAAACAAATTTTAATTTACAATTTTTTTCTATGTATGCTTGCATGGTGCATTTGCTGCATCCATAATTTTAAAATCGCTCTGTTGCGTCGTGTTTTGTCTACATGTTACGTGATTGGCCAAAGAAGCCTAAATAATTATGTATGGCGCTCGCTGATTGGTGTAATTGCTTTACTTGAGCCCTTTTGGCTACCATAAGAACGAATCGATTTACGACCGTAATTCTTACGCGGCAAGTTACCACCTCTTCGTGAATCCCACTTTCCCATCGCAGGTAAACGCGATGGTAACTGGCCGTTAGTAGACGCGTTACGATCGTATGTCAGTGAATCCGGCCCCTGGAAGACAACAGACGAATTGGCCTGGTGGCTGGAGTCACTAACTCTCACAATGAGGGTACATTATGTTTAGAGATCCCGTTCCCTGTTCAGAAGGACCAACGACCAACTCTAATATTG
>NC_051422.1:9214690-9222190 GCF_015228065.2 Penaeus monodon
GGCAGGTATAGCAAGGTAAAGAAAACGAAAAGAGAGAAAAGGAAATTGATTCGAATAAAATACGGCGACGGAAGATAAGATAAGAAAATGCGTCAATATATCTCAACATCCATCCATTCTGTCACACAAGCGCTTATCGGATAGCGGAGGCGTAAGTTGAGTAACTCAACAATAAGAGAAGAGAGAGGGAGAGGGAGGGAGGGAGGGAGGGAGGGAGGGAGGGAGGGAGGGAGGGAGAGAGAGAGAGAGAGAGAGAGAGAGAGAGAGAGAGAGAGAGAGAGAGAGAGAGAGAGAGAGAGAGAGAGAGAGAGAGGGAGAGAGAGAGAGAGTGTGCATGTGCGTGCGTGGTGTGTGTGTGTGTGTGTGTGTGTGTGTGTGTGTGTGTGTGTGTGTGTGTGTGTGTGTGTGTGTGTGTGTGTGGTGTGTGGAGAGAGAGAGAGAGAGAGAGAGAGAGAGAGAGAGAGAGAGAGAGAGAGAGAGAGAGAGAGAGAGAGAAAGAAGAATGAGAAAGAGAGAGAGAGAGAAGAATGAGAAAGAGAGAGAGGAGTTCGCAGCCGCCCAATCGGAATGCGGCGCTGATAGTTTTTCTCTTTCGCTGGAAAGAGATGTTTTGTCATTCATTCGGGTTCTCTCTCTCTCTCTCTCTCTCTCTCTCTCTCTCTCTCTCTCTCTCTCTCTCTCTCTCTCTCTCTCTCTCTCTCTCTCTCTCTCTCTCTCTCTCTCTCTCTCTTTCTTTCTCTGTTGCTACTCTCTATCACTTCTCTTTCTTTCTTTCTTTTTCACTCCTCGGTGAAGAACAAGAGAAATTAATAAAAAAAAAGGTAATCATTTTCCAGAGAGAAAAGAAAGAAAGAAAGAGAAAGAGAATGGAGGGAAGGAGAGCGGTGAAGACGAGGGAAACGACCGATAGAAGGACGATCGGCCAAGGTTGAGCGAGCTAGGTGGGGTGGGGGCGGGGGGCGGGGACCGGGGACTGAGGAGCGACCTGGCTGGTGGGGAAGTGGGGTTTGGGGGGGGGGTGGATAGAGATGCGAGATGAGAGATGTATATATATTTTTTTTAGCTGTCGTGGCGGATATGGAGATTTCGCTGGAGGAAATCGATATATTTTTTTCTTTTCTTTTTTTGTATTGGCGCTCCTTCGAATTTGCCGGGAGGGGGGGTGGGAGTACGGGGGCTGGACCGATGGTGGGGATGGAGATAGGAGACGGTGACGTGGGGGAGGAGGGATGATAGGTGGGATTGGAGGGGGGGGGGGCGTCGTAGGATTTTTATTGACTCCGTTATTTCCCATTCATGTTAGAGCGTATCCGATTTTTCATTGTGACGGAGGCGGAGTTGATCGTGGACTTGGGAAGCCTCGGAGTACATTTGGAGTGGAGAGATGAGGGAGTGAAGATTTTCGTTTCTCTGTTTCGTCTCTCTCTCTCTCTCTCTCTCTCTCTCTCTCTCTCTCTCTCTCTCTCTCTCTCTCTCTCTCTCTCTCTCTCTCTCTCTCTCTCTCTAACTCACTCACTCACTCACTCACTCACTCACTCACTCACTCACTTATTCTCTCTCTCTCTCTTCCTCTTGGTCGGTCTTTCTTCCTTTTTCTTCGTTTGTGCTTCTCTGATTCTGTTACATTCTCGCTCTTGCTCTCACTCTCACTCTCACTCTCACTCTCACTCTCACTCTCACTCTCACTCTCACTCTCACTCTCACTCTCTCTCTCTCTCTCTCTCTCTCTCTCTCTCTCTCTCTCTCTCCTCTCTCTCTCTCTCTCTCTCTCTCTCTCTCTCTCTCTCTCGTCCCCAATCTGTCTCTCCCTTTCCCTATTGAATTTCAAGCAGCACTGAAGAGGCAGATTTACGTAAACAGAAAATTACGACAAGAGAAAAGCCGGATAAAAGATGGGAGAGACATAAATGGGATTATAAAGTTCCGCATGGAGATAGAAAAGATAAAGTGATAAGATCCTGCAAGCTTGCAAGACGATGATAAGATAAAGAGATAAGACAGAATAGAGAAAAAAAATAGATTCGTGCGAAGCCGAGGTAAAGGAAGACAGACAATGCCGATGTGACAAGAAAGATCGCTTGAGTTGAAGATAATGATGAAGGTAAACGTATAACAAAAAAAATTACGAAGGTGAATGCCAAAAAAAAAGGTTAGAAGATATGGTAAAAGAGGAATAACATAAAGATGAAAATAGAGAATAAAAGCTAAGTTGATTATAAAAGATAAGATTAAAGGAGATGGAGATAGAAAGTGAAAAAAAAAACACTAACAGCAAAGATGAAGTTAAAAATATGAAAGATAAGGTAGAGGCCAATATTACGCGAAAAACTTCCCGCAGCGAGAAGTTGGCGGCTGGTTTAATGCGAGGGAAGGCATTAAGGCCAAATTAAGGCAAGACACTTTGAATATGCAGCAAGTGATAATTAATGATAAGTCGTCGGGTGATTAAGAATGCATGATGGTGTCATTTATTAGGGAAAGGGTAATTGGTCTAATGCTGTTCTGGTAATTCGTTTATAATTTAGCTTTCTCTCTTCTCTTTCTGTTTTCTTTTCTCTCACTCTTTTCTCTCTTGTCTACTATCTCTCTCTCTCTCTCTCTCTCTCTCTCTCCTCTCTCTCTCCTCTCTCTCTCTCTCTCCTCTCTCCCTCTCTCCCTCTCTCCCTCTCTCCCTCCTCTCCCTCTCCCTCTCCCTCTCCCTCTCCCTCTCCCTCTCCCTCTCCCTCTCCCTCCCTCCCTCCCTCCCTCCCTCCCTCCCTCCCTCCCTCCCTCCCTCCCTCTCGCATATTTATACATACATATATACATACATAATGCGTACATATATACAGTATATATATATATATATATATATATATATATATATATATATATATATATTTTTATATATAATATATATATATATATATATATATATATATATATATATATATATATAATATATATATATATATATATATATTATATATATATATATATAATATATATTCCGTGTGTGTGTGTGTGTGTGTGTGTGTGTGTGTGTGTGGTGTGTGTGTATGTGTGTGTGCGTGCGTGCGTGCGTGCGCGTGCGTGCGTGCGTGCGTGCGTGCGTACGTGTGTGCGTGCGTGCGTGTGCGAGAGAGAGAGAGAGAGAGAGAGAGAGAGAGAGAGAGAGAGAGAGAGAGAGAGAGAGAGAGAGAGATTATTCCTCGGATGCTCTTGGCACCTCCAAAAATAGTGTTTGTATTTTTATATTCTATTTATATGTTGACTAAGAGTCTTAATTCAAACAACTAACAACTTTTTCTCTTTTGTTGCAGGTAAGAGAGTCCTCGAAGGAAGAGACTTCGCTAAGGCAAGAATAAGTGGTATTATCATTGATGTTTTTTTCTGTTTTCTTCCTCTCACCTGTTTCTTTTTTCATCATCTTTATCACCTTGATTACCATCATCATTATCTTTGTTGCCATTATCAGTCATTTCGCGGCATGATATACAGGCGTATGAATGCCCGTGTCAGTGCCATTACCTCCCTTGTATTTTTCCTCCTCCCCCTTACCCTTTCGCTCCTTCCCATATACCGTCTCCGTTAGATAATCCGCTTCCTTTTACCCAGTTCCCCTTCCCCTTCCTCTTCCCCTCCTTTTACTCTTTTTCCTCTCCCCTCTTCTCTTTCCCTTTTGTTCCTCCCCGATTCCCTTTCCTTCCGATATTCCGCCTCTTTGTTACCCTCTGCCCCTCCCCCTCTCCTTCCTTTGTCCCGCCTACTACCTCCACCTACTCCTACCCTACTCTTCATATTATCATCATTATAATAATAATTATTATTGTTGTTATTATTATTATTATTGATATTATTAATTATTTATCTTCCCTCCTCATTCCTTATCCCTTTCCCCATATCCCTTTTCTTCCTTGTCCCTCCTCCCCACACATCCCTCTTTCTTCTTCGTCACTCCTCCCCACTTCCTCATTTCCTACTCACTTTTTTCCAATACCCTCTTCTTCCTTCCTCCCTCCTCCTCCCTGCCTCTCTCCTCCTCTCCTCTTCTCCTCCCTCCCCCCGCCTCTCCTCCTCCCTTCCTCTCCCCCTCCCCTCCCCTCCTCCCTTCCTCTCCCCCTCTCCTCCTCGCCTCCTCTTTTCCTCCCTCCCCTGCCTTTCCCCCTCCCCTCTTCTCCTCCTCCCCTCCTCTCCTCCTCCCCTCCTCTTTTCCTCCCTCCCCTGCCTTTCCCCCTCCCCTCTTCTCCTCCTCCCCTCCTCTCCTCCTCCCCTCCTCTTTTCCTCCCTCCCCTGCCTTTCCCCTTTCCTCTTCTCCTCCTCCCCTCCTCCCCTCCTCACCTCCTCCCCTCCTCCCCTCCTCCCCTCCTCCCCTCCTCCCCTCCTATCCTCCTCCCCTCTTTTCCTCCTCCCCTATTCTCTGGCTTTTCATCGAGGACTTTGTTTATTACAGTTCGATATCGCTAAAAGTTATGAGTTAAAGAAGTGATTCCGACTCTCATGCTCTCGCTCTCTCTTTTTCTATTTAGACATTCTCCCTCCCTCTCTATCTGTCTGTCTGTATATCTATTTATCTCTTTGTCTATATCTATCTATCTGTCTCTTACTTCTTTGCTTTTATGTCTCGTATTTCTGTTTTATCTCCCTCTCCGTCCCTTCTTTCATCTCTTCCTTCCCTCTCCTCCTTATCTCGCTCCCATCCCTCTCCTCCTTTTCTCCCTCTCCTCCTTCTCTCCCTCCCTTCTCTCTCCTTTTCTCCATCTCCTCCTCTCCCTCCCATCCCTCTCCTCCTTCTCTCCCTCTCCTCCTTCTCTCTCTCCCATCCCTCTCCTCCTTTTCTCCCTCTCCTTCCCCCTCCTCTCTCTTTCTGTCTCACGAATCATCGCGAAAAGAACACGTAACTTTTTTTCGTTAACCGCTTGCATCTGAATAAAGATACATCTGTTCCGACACACAAGCCATGTCCCTTTAACCATAAAAAGCGAAGTCTGATGCAGCCTTTATTTTCTTCCTTTTTTTTTTTTTTTTTTTTTTTTTTTTTTTTTTTTTTTTTTTTTTTTTTTTTTTTTTTTTTTTTTTTTTTACACTAATGGTTTCCGCCTGAGTAATGCGGCGCGAAACTCCTGTGTGGAAATGGTGGCGGTGTGGTGGGCCGTCTTGAGTCAGCAACGTCTTGTTAGTGTTGGAAGAGGGAGGGAGGGAGGGTGGGTGGGTGGGTGGGTGGGTGAGGAAGGAGGAATAAGGTGGGAGGGAGGGAGGGAGGGAGGGTGGGTGGGAGGTAGAGAGGGAGGAAGAGCTTAGGTGGGAGGGAAGATTTGGCGGGAGACTAGGGAGGGAGAAGGGATTGGGTGGAAGGGAGGGAGGAATTAGGGGGGAGAGTGGGAAGGAAGGAAGGAGGGCAGGGGGGGAGGCTAGAGGGAGGGAGGGAGGTGGAGGAAGAAGGAGGGAAGATTTGAGGGCAGGGTAAGAGGGATGAGGATGAGGCAGGGTAAGGTGGGAGGAGGGGGGATGGAAGAAGGGAAGCTAGGGATGGTGATAGAGACGAAGATATGGAGAAAGGATTTGATGGGAGGGAAGGAGGGAGGTAGAGAGAATTAGGATGGAGGAAAAAAATGAAGGAGGAAGGTGGAAGAAGAAGAGAGAGGGGAATTAGATAGGAAGGGAGGGAGGATTAGATGGGAAGGGAGGTGGAGAGAAAAGGATGGAAGAAAAAAAAATGGTGCAAAGGGAATGAGGGAATATAGATTGGAGAGAAGCGGAGAAGAAGGAATCTATGAGGGATTAAGTTGAAGGGAAGGAGGGAGGGAAGAGGAGGAGAAAGGATGAAAATTAGTGTTGACGGGAAAGGAGAGGGGCGATGGGAGGGAGCGAGGGAGGTTCGGGATGAGGAGAGGGGATCAGTTAGGTGAGGGGGAAGGAGGGAGGGAGAGAAGGAGGGGAATTAAGTAGAGTTAGGTAGGGGAGGAGGGAGGGTGCGAGGGAGTGGAGTTAAGTGGAGTCAGGGAAGGAGGGGATTAGTCAGGGGGAGTTAGGTGGAAGATGAGGAGGTGAAGGGAGAGAAAATAAGAATTAAGGAAGAAGGGAGGGAGGGATTAGGTAGGGATAAAGCACGAGGATATAGGTAAACGGAATATTAGGGAAAAAAGGGGGTTATACTGGATATGATGGAGGGAGAGAGGGAGAGGTGGTGGATGAGGTCGAAGCGGGTTTAGGTAGGGGGAGATAGGGAGGGAAGGGTGGAGAAAGTTGAAAAAAGAGGAAGGATTAGAAAGGAGGTAGGAAGAAAATGAGAAAGGAAGACTTTTTATTTTGTATGTCTGTGTGTCTGGGTCTGTCTGTAGCTGCGGTAGGCCGAGGAGAGAGCGATGGATAATTGCTTTTGTTTCTGCTGAATATTTAATTTCGGAGTGTGTTTCATGAGCCTTATAATGAGATTGTCATTATTGCTAGTTTGTGTGCATCTTCGTGCCTGTCTGTTTCTTCCCCTGTTCTCTCTCTCTCTCTCTCTCTCTCTCTCTCTCTCTCTCTCTCTCTCTCTCTCTCTCTCTCTCTCTCTCTCTCTCTCTCTCTCTTTCTCTTTCTCTCTCTCCATCTATCTGTCTTTTTTATTGTGCGTTTAAGAGAGCAATCGTTGTCATCTTCACTCTCTCCCTCCTACGTCGAGCCACCAGACCCGTTGCAGTCATGAACAGACACGACGCGTGTTTGTGTTCATGAGTCACCCCCGCGCTCCCCTCCCCCCCGTACTCATATTCCTTCTGCTCCCTCCTCCTCCTCCTCTTCTTCCTCTTCCTCTTCCTCTTCCTCTTCCTCCTATTCCTCCTCCTCCTGCTTCTTCTCTTTCTTCTACTCCTCTTACTCCTCCTTCCACCTCTCTTTCTCCCTCCTCTTCCTCCTTTTCCTCCTCCTCTTCCTCCTTTTCCTCCTCCTCCTCCTCCTCCTCCTCCTCCTTCTCCTCCTTCTCCTCCTCCCCCTCCCCCTCCCCCTCCCCCCCTCACCTCCTCCACCTCCTCCTCACTCTCATACTTATCATCCTCCCCACTCAACTCTTGTCATTCCCCCTCCCCTCCCTCGCCTCCCTCCCCTCCCTCCCCTCCTTCCCCGTGCACACAATGCCAGGTGGCGAGTCGTGGCTGGCCTCATAATTGAAGTATCAGTTACTGTTGCTGACGCCGTTCAATCGCTCAGTCCGCTTCTCCCCAGCCAGCCCTCCTCGCTCTCTCGTTCTCTTTCCCTCTCGCTGTTCTCTCTCTTTGTCAACTTGTCTTTTCTCTCTCAATCTATCTCCCTTTCCTGTTGATATTTGTTACTTCATTTCCCTTTTCCTGTTTCTCATTCCGTCTTTCCGGCCGTTCGCCATCCTTATCCCAATTCTTCTCCATCTGCCGTTCGCTCCTCTCTCTCTCTCTCTCTCTCTCTCTCTCTCTCTCTCTCTCTCTCTCTCTCTCTCTCTCTCTCTCTCTCTCTCTCTCTCTCTCTCTCTCTCTCTCTCTCTCTCTCTCTTTCCCTTTCCCTTTCCCT
>NC_051422.1:9247190-9249690 GCF_015228065.2 Penaeus monodon
CTTTATCTATCTCTCTTACATAATTATATGTCGGTATGTTACGCATGGAATAGAATGAGGGAGAGAGGGAATGGAAGAGGGAAGAAATGGAGAAGAGGGGAGTGGAGGAAGGGGGAAGGAGAGAGAGAGGGAAAATGAGAAAGAAGGAGATGGTGGGTTGCAGGAGAGGGGGATCAGGAGGCACTCCTCCCTTCTTTCTTCTGGTTCCTATTTCTTTTATATTCATCTTCATTCCCTCACTCCGAGGTTTCTTCCTCATTCTATTCTTTATCTTCTCCCCCAACCCTTTTCCCTCCCCCCTTTTCTTTCCCTTACCTATTTCCCTTTCCCTTTCCCTTTCCTTTTCCCCTCTTCCCCTTTCCCCTTCCCCTATCTCTTTCCCTTTCCCGTTCTTGTTCCCGTTCCCGTTCCTCCCCCTGCTTTCCCCACGCGAGCTCTGACGTGAAGACTTACTCTGATAATCAGTAAGGCCGAAGCTTAACTGTTCACAGCATGTTAACGCGTTCTTAACCACACCTCATTACCTCTCCGGGAAGGGGGAGGGGATAATGGGGAGGAAGATTGAAAGCTCTTTCGCTCCCCTCCATTTCCTTCCCCTCCCCTCCCCTTCTTTCCCCTTCCCTTCCCTTCCCTTCCCTACCCTTCCCTTCCCTTCCCTTCCCTTCCCTACCATTCCATTCCCTTCCCTTCCATTCCCTTCCCTTCCCTTCCCTTCCCTTTCCCTCCCCTTCCCTTCCCTTTCCCTCCCCTTACTCTCCTCCCTCCGTACATGGGGTTGGGGCAAGGATGGGGCCGATTAATCCTGTTTTTTTTTTTTCGGGTAAAAGAGGCCGTACGTTTTGCTGATGTTGGGAACCTTTCAGTTATGGGCGGATCGAATTTTACCTTTTTATTTGTGTAAGGTTTTTATCTCTCTCTCTCTCTTTCTTTCTTTCTTTCTTTCTTTCTTTCTTTCTTTCTTTCTTTCTCTCTCTCTCTTTCTTTCTTTCTTTCTTTCTTTCTTTCTCTCTCTCTCTCTCTCTCTCTCTCTCTCTCTCTCTCTCTCTCTCTCTCTTTCTCTCTTTCTCTCTCTCTTCTCGTCTCTTCTCTTTCTCTCTTTCTCTCTTTCTCTTATATTTTTTCTCTTGCTTGTGGATTATTTAGGAGAGCTTTTATTGCTGTTGGGGCCAGGTAGGATTTATTCAAGTGATGTGAGCTTCAACATACTTTTTTTTCCTTTTTCGATTGTGTTGTATCTGTATTTGTTTTTATTTTTGTTGTTGTGGATGTTAATACCGGCAAGGCGCACCACCATAATTACGCTACAGCTTTTGTGTCGGAAGTTCGTGTTTTTGCTCGTTTTTTTCCCTCCCTCTTTGTCGGCCTTGTATTTTTTTTTCTTTTTTCTTTATGGAATTCTACTTGGTACAATTATTCTTCGAGAAACGAAAAACGTTTTGGTACAGGGACGGTGTGGATCTTGTGAGTCTCTACAGTTTTGGATTCTTTAACTTTCTTTTTCTTTTTCTTTTTCTTTCAAAAAGGGGTACATTTTTTTAGAAAGATGAGGGGCGCACTTTAATCGCGAAAATATAATTATTCATCGTTACAGCATGCTTGAGGAGGCCCATTGTTACGGGTCACGTGATGAGGCCGCGACCCTTTGTGAGTGGAGATCTCTTGTGCAAACGCCGTCGACGCAATATTCCGCGGCTTGATAAATGTAAACAACATATTTTGGAATGCCCGCGGCTCGAAGGCAGGCTGGCCGGAATTATGATCCGTGCTGACTTATTTAATTAATTACAACGTGTGCGGCGACTTATTATACGAAGTGGAATTGTGTTCAGTGGGTTTGCTTCGTTAATTAGGATGCCGGAGCCGGTGGCCAATGTGGCGGCGCCGGAACCTAGTTATGCCTACAGGATGTGTCGAGGAGTTGGTGGGGGACGCGCGTTACGGCGTTATCGTGTTATCGAGGTTATGCTCGTTGATTTTTGCCTTATTAGGGATTCGGTTCTTGTTCTCCTTTTTTGTGCATTTTAGAAGAATTTCATGTCCTTGTTTCGTTTTTTTTAAGAGAATTTATACCTGTGTGGGAACGAACACGTCACGGCACAGGAGGTGGTGCGTTTAGATCTGATCGTCATCGGAATTCAGGTGAAGGTTTATTCGAAAAGCGCCAATTACATCTCGTTGTTATTCACTCTCATTTTTCCCCTCATTTTTTGTCTCTGTGACCATTGTTTGTCAGGAATTGTGTGTGTGTGTACTGGATTACTACATGTCAGCATGACTGAGCATGACTACCTCTAATGACGCCCATTCTGACCCAGGTCCGGAGCTGATCGTGACGCCGACCAACGTGACGGTCGAAGTGGGCGACGCCGTCCTGCTGCCCTGCCAGGCCACGGGCGTGCCGCACCCCAAGCTTGTGTGGCACTCCCAGAAGACGGGCAAGATCAACAATGACCCCGGTGAGTACCTGGCTCTGTTTTGGCACTCAGATACAGTGGTTGAG
>NC_051422.1:9254690-9259690 GCF_015228065.2 Penaeus monodon
AGGTCTTTCCGTGAGCTATTGTTACGCGGTTGGAAATTTCTGGAATTGTTGGGGGTTTGGATGGGATTGGGTGGGGGGGGGAAGGAGGGAAAGGAGAATGGAATTGAGGGGAAGACTAATACGCTTAACACCCCCCCTCCTCTCCCTCCCCCTCCCTCCCTGTTCTGCCACTCATCTCCCCTCCTCTACCCCTACCCCTTCCTTCCTTCCTTCCTTCCTTCCTTCCTTCCTTCCTGTTCTAATTCATGCGATCCGGGGTCGTTATGCGCGTGTATATTAGGCTCAATGGGGCGTTGTAGATCGTGGGATATTGGGACTTAGCGGCGATGTAGATTAGGCCGGAATGTGTGTTGTTGGTCGTGTATCGCGGAGCTGTTATGGGTGGGAGGAGAAGGGGGGGGGGGCGCAGGTTGGTGATTGCGGGCTCTTTAGTGCCTCGGGGCTGTTGACGGCGCGCGATCCGGCCCGATTTATGCGCTCGGGGCTCGCCGAGTGAGGCAAGGTGTGCGAGGGGCGGGGGTGGGAGTGGGTTGCGGATGGTGGGTGCGAGTACTCAGGGATGCGTGTGTGCACTCAAACTTGCACGTGTGCAATCTTTTAGTTACATACGTGCACACTTAAAGACAAACACACATGAAAACACACGCACACATACATTCACAGACACACACACGCACACGCACACGCACACACACACACACACACACACACACACACACACACACACACACACACACACACACACACACACACACACACACACACACACACACACACACATGTACACGCCGTCTTGTGAACCAGTCACGAGTTTTCTGGTTCTTCGTGACTTACAAAGTTCTCGGGTTATTGGGTCATGGAGGCACGCGGATGGGGGGGGGGGAGGAAAGAGGGAAAGGAAAGAGGGAAGAGAGATGGTGATAAGATGAGGGAAAATGCAAGTGAAAGGGAGAGGATAAGGAGGGGAAAGGTTTGAAAGGGAAGAGAAAAGAGGATAGGGTTAGTGAAAGACGAACGGAGTAAAGGGTAGGGGAGAAGAATAAAGAAAAGGGAGAGGTGGGTGAAGGGAAGAGGAAGAGAAAGGAGGACGTGGAAACAGCCTCGCCACCCGCCCTTTCGCCTTTCAGCGGGACACGGGATTCATTATCTTGGGCAGTCCTCTTCAGCTCCGTCCTCTTTCCCTCCCAAAGAATGATAGCTCTATTTATCAATTTTAGGCCACTTAACTTGCAAATTGCTGGCCATGAAGCTGGTCTTTTTAGTCTTTTCCTCTCTCGCTTTTTCGTGTTTTATGTCGGGGCTGTATCACAATTTGACATTTATATATATTTAAATTCGCATTTGCAAAAGGGGATGACATTTATTCTTGTGCGAGTGCATGTATGTATGTGTATATATTTGCACTCACACGCGCGGCGCACGCGTACACACACGCGCGCACACGCGCGCACACACGCGCACACACACACACACACACACACACACACACACACACACACACACACACACACACACACACACACACACACACACACACACACACACACACACACACACACACACAGGAAGAGAGAGAGAGAGAGAGAGAGAGAGAGAGAGAGAGAGAGAGAGAGAGAGAGAGAGAGAGAGAGAGAGAGAGAGGAGGGGGGGGGGGGGAGAAAGAAAAGAGAAATGAAAAAGGAAGAGACAGACAGACAGACAGGGCAGTGAATGCAGGACGGCGCGCACGGGAGCGCCACGCCCGAGCGACCCCCAGCGCCACCGACAGAGGCAGAGCGTCGGGCGTCCAGCCTGACATCTGCATATTTTGTGTCCCGTGAAATTATCTCTTCAGCTGCTCGGTGGGACGACAATTTTTTCTGCTTTCCGGTTTAGGGGAGTAATTAGGGTGTCATTGTTGTTGAGGTGGTGGTGGAGGAGGTGTTGTGGTGGTGAGAGGGAGGATGAGGGTGAGAGGGAGGATGAGGGTGAGAGGGAGAGGGAGGGTGAAGGAGTGGTGAAGGTGTGAGGGTAAGGAGAGGAGAAGGAGAGGGAATGGAAGGTGGAGGGGGGAGAGATTACGAATTAATGGACAGGTTCTGATACAAGAGGATAGAGGTTAGCAGGGAAGGAAGAGAGAGAGAGAGAGGAAGGAGGAAGAATAGAAAAAAAAAAATAAAACAGAAAAAAGTGGGGAAAAATAGCCTAAAACAAGAAAAAAGTGAAAAAAATTAAACAAAAAAATACTGTAAGATAAAAAGAAGGAAAAGAAGCAAAAAGAAAACCAACGAGAAAGAAAGAAAGAAAGAAAGAAAAGAGGGAAAAGAGCATTCGAGCGCGGTGGGGGGCGAGGTGACCCCCCCCCCCGCCGCGTCGCCTGCGGGTGGGAAAGGCGGGTCCGGCGGGGGGGGGGGGGCTACGTAATGGCATGTCTGTTTTATTGTTATTATTATCGGCATTACGTCCTCTTCGTGCGCCGCGTGTTATTAGCGTTGTCACCTTTCGCCTTTGTCTTCTCCGTTGACTCTTTCTCATCTTTGTTGATTTTTCGGTTTGTCCGCTTCTTCTGTTTGGGAATAATCTGTGAAATCGAGTAATTAGGTATATTGTGAAAGACTTGTTTTATTTTCGTACATTATTCTTGTTTTGTAATCAAGTTCTATATGTGGAGTTTATATTTGTGTGTTTATTTCATTTCGTTGTCTTGATTATCATTTATTTGATTACCGTTCATGTAAATATAGTCGTTGTAACGTTGTAATTGCATAAGATATGCATAATTTGAAGCTCTCTCTCTCCCTCTCTCCCTTTCTCCCTCTCCCTCGCTTCCTTTCCATCTCCC
This sequence comes from Penaeus monodon, assembly GCF_015228065.2. Classification (NCBI taxonomy): domain Eukaryota; kingdom Metazoa; phylum Arthropoda; class Malacostraca; order Decapoda; family Penaeidae; genus Penaeus; species Penaeus monodon. The sequence continues at coordinate 9,257,512 of NC_051422.1, forward strand.
TTTTTTTTAGCTTTTAGCTTTCTCTCTCTCCGTCTGTGTCCTTTCACTGTTTTTTTGCTTTCCACTCTGTTCTCGCTTTGTTTACTCAGTCTGTTTTATCCTCCTCGCTTATCACCTAATCTCTTTTTTCCACTCCATTTAAGAATTTGATGGTTATGTCCCTTTGCAGGTTTTGTTGCCTTATTTACCATGCAATATTGTGGATGTCGCTGTATATAATGTTCGCCGCTTTTGCAATTATGATAATTATCGTCATTTATTATGGAATATACGAACACAAAGACTAATTACACCTCCGCTGTTGTTGTTATTCATCGTCACTGTCGCGGCGAGGATAATTAATGCCCACTGGCCTTGTTCTTGTTGTTTGTTTGTTCTTGTTTTGTTTGTTTTTGTCTTTCTTCTTTTGTTTTTGTTATTTTAGTTTTCCGCTTTTTTCGTCATTCTCGTTTATCTTATTCGAGGCTGTCTCTCGCTCTTCTCGTCAAATGTTCGTAATGTTTTCGTGTTACTTTTTTTTTTTTCGTTTCTCTTACTCGTTCTTTTCTTATCATTCACTTCTTCTCTAGTTTCCGTTATTCACCTCAGTTTATCTTCGTCTCCTCTTCCTTTGGTTATTCTTGTTATTTTCTAATATTTTTTTCGTGTATTTTTTTTACTTTATTCTCATCATCATTCTCTTCGTATTTTACTTGTTATTCTGTTTTTTAGCTTCCCTATCTTCTGTTGCCTTTGTTCTTGTCATGCTGTTTTTGTCAATTCTCATAGTCATTTTTTATTACCAATATGCCCGCTGCCCTTGCTGTTCTCAAACCCTGCAATTGTTATCATTCCCAATACGTCCACTGTTTTGTTATGAATCCCTGATTTTTTTCATCAACGCTCATCATCTTCATTTGTTTATGTAATGTTATTGCCTTTGACCCATTATCATCGTTGTCGTTGTTATCTTTTTTTCGTTATTCTCGTTATTTTGTATTTTGAGTCCCACTAATTCTTATCTCATTGTCCTCTTTCCTTATCAGTCCCTCGTGTTCCCATCTCCTCCTCCTCTGTTGTTAGTTCTTCCTGTCCTTATCTCATTATCCCCCTTTGTTATCAATCCCTTCTGTCCTTATCTCATCCTCCTCCGCTGTTGTCAGTCGCTCCTGTTCTTCTCTCAGTATTCTCTTTTGTTATCAAACCTCCTAATCTTATCTCTCTATGCTCCTTTGTTATCACTCCCTCCTGTTGTTATCCTATTATCCTTCTTTGTTATCAGTCCTTGTTGTTATCTCATTATCCTTCTTTGTCATCAGTCCCTCCTGTTCTTATTTCATTATCCTCCTCTCGTTATCAGTCCCTCCTGTTCTTATCTCATTATCCTCCTCTCGCTATACTCACTCTCTTCATTTGTTGTTTTGCAGCTCGACTGGGCGTGCGGATGGACGACAAGGGCGTGAGGTGGGACGCCGTGGGCAAGGAGGCCGAGGGCTGGTACCGCTGCACCGCCAGGAGTTCGGCCGGCACCCGACACTCGCCCTGGATCTACCTCAAGGTCGAAGGTACGTGGCTGGTGGGGTGGCGGAGAGAGTTTAGTTCGAGAGTTTTGGATGCGTGATTCGTGGTACTGTTTTGATGAGATGGTGATGGGGATGTGATGATAAGGATACATTTTTTTTTATTAATGTTATTGTTGTTGTTATTATTATTATTGTTGTTATTATTATTATTATTGTTGTTATTATTATTATTATTATTATTATTATTATTATTTGTGTCATCAGCAGCAGCATTTTTCTTATTATTGTTATCATTATTATTGTTGTTGTTGTTATCATCATCATCATCATCATCATCATCATCATCATCATCATCATCATCATCATCATCATCATCATCATCATCATCATCATCATCATCATCATTATTATCATTACCATCATCATTCATTATTATCATTCTCATTATCATCAATACACATGGATTCAGGAAGTCACTTAACTATTGTGTTTATGATTTTCAGAATAAAATTTGCCCCGACTGCAGAAGTTTTTATTTTTCGCCATAATTCCGGATACCATTTTATTTATTTATTCTTTTCCGCTTTCAAAATGTTGTTAGTGTAAACTTTAGAGAAAAAAAAAAGAAGAAAAACTTCCAGTGCGTTTATTTTTTTTCTTTCTTTTCTTTAAACTCT
>NC_051422.1:9264690-9267190 GCF_015228065.2 Penaeus monodon
TTTATTTTTTATATTAAAATTTTTATATTATTGTTTATTTTTTTATTTAAATAGATGTATGTGTGTTTTTTGGGTTTGTGTGTGGTGTTGTGTGTGTGTGTGTGGGGTGTGTGTGTTTTTGGTGTGTGTTTTTTTATTTTTTTTTTTTTTATTTTTATTTTTAAAATTATATGAGAGAAGAAGAGGGGAGGGAAAAGAGAGAGGGAAAAAGGGGAAAAGAAAGAGAGGACGTGCTCGTTTCGTGCGTGCGTGCGTGCGTGGGTGTGGGCGTGCGTGGTGCGTGCGTGCGTGCGTGTGTGTGTGTGTGTGGTGTGGGGTTGGTGTGTGTGGTGTGTGTGTGTGTGTGGTTTTTGTGTGTTTTTGTGTGTGGGTGTGTGTTTTTTTATATTATATATAATATTTAAAACCCATATATAATTATATTATATATATATATATATATTTATATATAATGTACGCAAAAGTAAATTTTGTTTTTTATTTATATCTACCCTTCCGACCCTTGATCTTTATCGCCTTTTGGCATACGGATCCTTTTTTAAGAGCAATTCCCGCGTCACTTCTTGATTGCCGCGTTCCTCCTATATTCCCTTCTTTTTCTTCTCCGTTTGCTCTTCCTCCCATTTGGTGTGCGTTATTGTTTCTCGTTCGTTTATCCCCTCTTCGATCTCCCCTCCCGTGTCCACCCCCCCACCCCCGCCCCCACCCCCCTCTTAATTCGGCCATGTGTGTTCCTCTTTTAATCTCCCGAGTTGGTCTTCCCCTCTTGACTTCCCCGGGATTGGCCATGTCCTCTTTATATGGGCGGTCTTTTTTCGCCGGGTTGTTAATAATTATTTGAGGAGCGGTGTGTGTGTGCGTGTGTGCGTGTGTGTGTGTGTGTGCGTGTGTGTGTGTGTGTGTGTGTGTGTGTGTGTGTGTGTGTGCGCGTGTGTGTGCGTGTGTGTGTGTGTGCGTGTGTGTGTGTGTGTGTGTGTGTGTGTGTGTGTGTGTGTGTGTGTGTGTGTGTGTGCGTGCGTGTGTGTGTGTGTGTGTGTTTTTTATCTCTTTTTTTTCTCTCCCTTATTGTCTTTTTCTTTTTATCTTTGGTTCTTTCTCTTTCTATCTCTCTCTATCACTCTCTCTCTTTGTTCTTCGCTCTTTCTCTTTCTTTCTTTCTTTTTTTTTTTCTCATTCATTTCTTAATTTGTTTTTATTTTCCCCCTCTTTCTCTCTCTTTCTCTACTATCTTTTTATCTTTCCCCTCTCTCTATTCTTCTCGCTCTCGCTCTTTCCTCGCATTCTTGTTTTTTTAAGAATACGAACTTTTTTTTCTCTCTTTTTTTTTTGCTTTTACTTTTATTTTAACCTGATTATCTCCTCTTCTGTTTTAATTTCCTCTTGCGTATCTTTCAATGCACTATTTTTCTTATCTTTCTCTCCCTCTTATCCGCCTTATTCCTTTGGTTCTTCTTTGCCAGTTCACTCCATTTCTTCTGCATTTCTTATTGTCTCTCGTTTATGTCATGCCTATATATTTTGCCATCTTTACCTCATCCAATTCTATTTCGTTCCTCCAGTTGGTTTGTCCTTTCGTCTTTCTTGTCCACTTTTATTCGGCATTTTACGGCTGGATTTATTTCTTTATGTATTTTGCCCTTTTAACCTCTTTTGTTTCATCTTCAGTTATTATTCTTATTTATTTCGTCTTGTTCTTTGACTTCTGTTTAGTTTTCATTCGTCCTTTTCGTTCGCTTTTATTTGACCCTCATTAATTTCGCTCGTATATGTTCTTTTATTTGATCTTCGTTTATTTCGACTTTTCGCCCATTTTCATGTCGTTATCATTTCGTCGACATATCGTTTTTTTTTGTGTTTTTTTTCATTACCTCATCACGTCCTAATTTACTGCTCCCCCCTTACATCAGTTTTCATTCTCTCTCTCGCTCGCTCTCTCTCTCTCTCTCTCTCTCTCTCTCTCTCTCTCTCTCTCTCTCTCTCTCTCTCTCTCTCTCTCTCTCTTCCACCCTCCCTCCCTCCCTCCCTCCCTCCCTCCCTCCCTCCCTTCCTTTCTCACCCTCTCTCTCCCGTCAAGGAAAGAAAGCACGTTTATGACTCCTTTATCTTCTCCCACTTTCTCCCCTCGTTCATTAGAGGCTCGTTAGCTCCCCTTTGCTTTGTCCCTCGATCGTCCTTTCCCGCTTTCGTCCCTCTTCCTTTGATTATTCTCTTGTGTCTTTCATTTCCTGATGTTGTTCCCGTCTCCGCTGTGCTCGCGGGAGCCGGGCCTTGGCGTCGGGCGCGCTCTCTGCCACCGTCGATTGGCGTCTGCGTCGCGAGAGGGCGCTCTCGGAGGTGCACGCGCACGCACGCAACTACTTTGCTCTTGTGCTTACACTCGCACTCTCACTCACTCGCATACGCACACGGACACACACACACACAAACACACACACACTCGCACGCACTCGCACGCACGAACGCACGCACGCACGCACGCACGAACGCACGCACGCACGCA
>NC_051422.1:9274690-9282190 GCF_015228065.2 Penaeus monodon
AGTTGGGTGGAGAGAGGCGAAGCCAAAGACAAGGAGGGGTGTTTGGTGCAGAAAAGGAATAGTAGCAGATTGATAATGAAAATTATGGTAATGATTATGATGATAGTAATAGTAATGGAAATTATGATAATGAAAATGTTCATGATAAGGAGTAAACACACCCACCCACACACACACACACACACACACACACACACACACACACACACACACACACACACACACACACACACACACACACACACACACACACACACACACACACACACACACACACACACACACACACACACACACACACACACACACACACACACACACACACACACACACACACACATATATATATATATAATAGTAATAATAAAAAGGAAAGGACAGTAAGAGAAAGATTCCAAAACTCAAGACTAGTCGAGCGAGTGCCGTCGTCTTCTCTGTCGTCGGTCATCACTTCTGTCGCGGTAGAAGGCGACATGGCGAAGTTAGTCGAGGTCCCTTCCGCGCGGTGGGCGTGAGGGGAGGGCGGCGGCGAGCGGAGGCGGCCGCCCGAGGTCGGAGTTGGTGACCTATCATCGCGGGCGGCAACGGGGGCCTTCGCGGGCCTTAGGGGCGCCGCCGTGGGTGAATCTGAGTGGTTTTGGGTCGGAGGGCGGGTGGGGTGTTGTTTATTTGTTTGTTGTTTTATAGTGACGTGCTGCTTTGTTTGCTGTTTTTTTCTAAGGATATGCTATTTTATTTGTCTGTGTGTTTGGGTTTGTTAGGCTCGTTTAGCTCTGGTTCGATTTGGGTTGAAAGGCGATTGGGGTTTTTGTGTGTTTGTTGGGACGTGCTTGCTGTATCTATTTGTTTGTTGGTGTTTGTGTGTTGTGCATAGGGACGAACGTTTGGTTGGATTTGGATTGAGTGATTTTAGTTTTTTATTATATTATATTATATTATTATATTTGGATTTGGCTATTTATTTATCTGTTTATTTATTATAGGTACATTAGGCAGTACAGTATTTTATTTTTTTTTACTGAATTGATATCTATTTATTCCGAGTACATATTTATATATTTCCTCATGTGCGTAGACTTTGTGCGTGTATTAATTGCTGTAAATCTTAACCAGGACTTACTCTGGCTAATCTAGTCCTTGCCGTTTCACTTCAAGCTTAGTTTAACTCGGGGAACGTAATAACGCAGCTTAAAACCTTTAACAAAAAAAAAACGTTTACAATGACTCGAAGCTCTGTGGACTTGGAATGAGTTTGGATAAAAAAGGACACTATGTTTTAATATTCGAACTTTTCTGGCGCGAAGATAGTAAAATCGTAAGTTATGTTCCCGTAGAGTTTTCGCACAACGTTATACAGTAATGTGAAAGTTGTGTGTGTGTGTGCGTGTGCGTGTGTGTGTGTGCGTGTGCGTGTGCGTGTGCGTGTGCGTGTGCGTGTGTGTGTATGTGTGTGTGTGTGTATGTGTGTGTGTGTGTGTACGTCTGTCTGTCTGTCTCTGTCTGTGTGCACTCTGCGTCTGTCCCTGTAAGTGAAAGAGAAATAAAAAGGAAAACGGAAAAAGCGTATCGAAAAATCAGATGTAGTAGAATTCGGTGTGCAAATCACCAATTCCAGTAGAACGCGGGAAGTTTTTTAGTATTCATGGGCTGGTTTGCGTTGCTGCTTGCGTCTCCATCCACTTTGCTGAAGCTTTGACTCTTCGCTTTTTTCCCCTCCCCAGATTTCTTCACGTTTTTATCACCTCTTTTTTTTTTTCTTTCTCTCTCTCTCTCTCACTCTCCTTTTCAGCATTTGACATTGATATTGATTTTGAATTACCTGTCGCGAGAGCCTCAGACCGCGGGCCATTAGATATTCTCCCGATGACACTGAACTCTGTATTAGATATTCGTACTCGGTCGAGAATTCCCTGTTGAATATTCCTTCACGACCTCGTCTGCGCCGCGCCTCTCCTGTTCTCTTGCTGCCTCCCCTTCATTCTGCTTGCTCTTGCTCTCCTTTCTCTTCCTCTGTTTGCTTCCTCTTCTCGCTACTCGTTCTTTCTTTCTTTACTCATCTTCTCGGCGCCTCTTGTGTTCTCTTGCTTCCAGCGCTTTCTTATTGTTCTTTCCTTCCTTTTTCTTCTTCTCCACGCCTCTCGTGTTTTTTTTCCCCTCTCCCTTTCTTCTTCTCGCTTTCCCCCTCCTTTCTCTTATTCTTGCTCCTCCCTCCTTCATCTTATTTTCGCTCTTCTTTCCTTCCTATTATTATATCGTCTTTATTGTCCATCTTCTTTTCTCTTTTTCTTTCGTCTTTCTCGTCTATCTGTTCTCTTTCCTCATTCACATTTATCCGTTTTTCCTTATTTTTTGTCATTATTTTGAGAAAAAAAAGAATAACGAAGGGAAGAAGAGAAACGAGCAAAAAGGAGGGTCTGGTTTTCCCTTGTTTCGGTATCCGCTCCATTTCCTCCTTCGTTCCATTGCTATAACTGCGCAATCTTATTTCTATGTATTTCCCACGGCACTCGTTACGCACACTAGCTCTCTCTTTCTTTGTCCTTTTCTTTCTTCCTTTGTCTGTCCCTCCTTCTTGGTCTTTCTCTCTTTTTTGGCATTCTGTTTCTCGTTCTCTGTCTTTCTCTCCCTCTCTTTCTCTCTCTCTATTTCTCTCTCTCCCTTTCTCTTTCTCTTTCTCTTTTTATTTTTATTTCTCTCTCTCTCTCTCTCTCTCTCTCTCTCTCTCTCTCTCTTCTATTTCTCTCTCTCTCTCCTCTATTTCTCTCTCTCTATGCGTTTCTCCTTCCTCTTCCCTCCTGTTCCCCCCACTTCCTTTCCATTTGTTGCCCCCTTCCCCAATCCTTCCCTTCCCTTTCCTCCCCTTTCCACTACCCATTCTATCCTTTTCCCTGTCCCCCTTTCCTCTTCCCCTACCCTGCCCATTTCCCCTCTTCTTCCTCTTTCCCTTCCCCATCCTCTTCCCCATCCCCCCTTGCCCCTCCCCTTCCCCTCCCCTTCCCCTTCCCTCCGGCCCAGACCTGTTGCGCCTCCAGTATCCGTTGCGTTGTTTTCAGGCCGCGCCATCAACACGCTATCAGATATTGTCACACCTTAACAAGGCAATTTTCCCTACGCGTCCCTCAGGCCCCTCTCTCTTTCCCCTTCTTCTTCTGTTCTTTCGTGTGTTTTTTACCCTCGTTTTCTTCTTCGCGTTGTGTTTCTTTTTTGGTTTTGTTTCCCCTCCTTTTTTCTTGTGTGCTTTTCGCTCCTCCTATCCGCCCTTGTTTTTTTTTTCTTCCCAATATCGTTCCCCCTTCTAAATTGATCGGTAATCTCTCCCCCGATTTCCCCCCTTCTCTCTTTCTCTCTCCCTTCCTTCCTCCTTTCCTCCCTCCTCTCCCTCATTCCTTCTCCCAGAATCTCACTTCCTCCCCTCCTGTCTCTCTTTCTCCTTTACTCTCTCCTTTCCTTTCTTCTTCTCCCATTCTCTCTCTTTCACGTCTTTTTCTCCCTCTCTCCCTCTTCTCCCATCTTTCTCTTTTGCCTCCTCCCTTCCTCTCTTTCTTTATCTCTCTCTTTCGGCTCTCCATTTCGCCCTCCATCTCCGGCTCCTCTAGCTGCCCATCCCCAGCGGGGCTTTGTTTATGCCTTGTTTACAGCTTTCCTCCACTGATTTACGACCTTACGGCTGCGGCGGCAATGTACTCTGTCTCACCTTATCATTTTCCTCTCGCAACTCGACTTGTTTCGCGATTATTTTTCGTGTATTTTCTCCTTCCTTTTATCGTGTGGCTTGTTGGCGGCTTGTTTTTGGCCAGTTTGCTTTTTCGTCTATTCTTGGTTTTCCTTTTTTTTCCTCTTTTGTTTCTTCTTTCTTCTTCTTGCTTTTCTTCCCTTCACTCTTCACTCTTTTCTTCTCAACTCCCCTCTCCTCTTTTTTCTTCTCTTCCTCTCCTCTACTTTCCTCTCCTCTCCTCTCCTCTCCTCTCCTCTCCCCTCCCCTCTCCTCTTTTCTCTTCTCTCCCTCTCCTCTCTCTCCCCTCTCTCTCTCTCTCTCTCTCCCCTCTCTCTCTCTCTCTCTCTCTCTCTCTCTCTCTCCCCTTTCTCTCTCTCCTCCCCCTCTCTCCCTCTCCCCTCTCTCCCTCCCTCTCTCTCTCTCTCTCTCCACTCCCCTCTCTCCCCCCCTCTCTCTCTCTCTCTCTCTCTCCTCTCTCTCTCCCCTCTCTCTCTTCCCTCTCTCTCTCCCTCTCTTCCCTCTCTCTCACTCCCTCTCTTCCCTCTCTCTCTTCCCTCTCTCTCACTCCCTCTCTTCCCTCTCTCTCACTCTCTCTCTCTCTCCCCTCTCTCTCTCTCCTCTCTCTCTCTCTCTCTCTCTCTCTCCCCCTCTCTCTCCCTCCCCCTCCTCTCCTCCCCTCTCTCTCCTCTCTCCTCTCTCTCCCTCTTTTTCCTCTCTCTCTCTCTTTCTCTCTCTCTCTTCCCTCTCTCTCTCTTCTCCTCTCTCTCTCTCCTCTCTCTCTCTCTCCTCTCTCTCCTCTCTCTCTCTCTCTCTCTCCTCTCTCTCTCTCTCTCTCCCCTCTCTCTCTCTCTCTCTCTCTCTCTCTCTCTCTCTCTCTCTCTCTCCCTCTCTCTCCTCTCTCTGTCCTCTCTCTCTCCCGTCTCTGTCTCTCTCTCCCCTCCCCCTTCTCCCTTCTCCCTTCTCCCTTCTCCTCTTCTCTCCTCCTCTCTTCATCCCCCTTCCCTCACCCCCTACTCTCCTATTCCTCTCCCTCTACCTTCTCCCTCCCCTCCCCTCCGACTTTCACCCCCCCCCCCCAGCCTCTCTCCCTCCCCGCTCCCCGATCTTCTCCCTTTCCCCTTCCTGGCTCTCTCCCTCCCCTCCCTCCCCTCCCTCCCCGCTACCCCCCCCCCATCCATCGTTTTTTTCCTCTCTCCCATCTTTGTCTCCTTATAACTGTCTAAGTAGAGACTTGAGCGAAGGATGTTTCACTTCGTCCGCGGACGGAGACAGAGAAAGCAGGGAAACAAAAGCACATTAAGAGACACCAAAAAGTAGGAAAGGACGCCACGGGCGAAAGTCTTCCCTAAAGAAACGAGGAAAAAGAAGATGGGAGGGACGAACAGGTGGACGGAGAAAGAGGAGAGAGAAAAAAAGGAGAAAGAAAAAGAGCGGAGAAGAAGGGAAAAGAGCGGAAGAGAAAGAATAAAGAGAGAAAGAAAAAGAGGGAGAAAGAAGAAATGGTCGAAAAGTACCCGCCGAGATCTCTCTTCTCTCCTAGTCTTACTTGATACGACCGAGAATCATGGAAGGAGACGAGAGGGGGAAACAGGGGGAAGAGAGAGGAGAGAATGGAGGAAGCGAGGAGCGGTTGAAGAGACTGGAGAGGAGGAGTTCCGAATGATAGTTGATGTGGGGAACGGGAGAGGAAAGGAGGGGGTGAAAGGAGAAAGGGAGGGATGGAGGAGGGCGTGGAAGTACTATGGAGCAGGAGGAGTCGGGAATGAAAATCGGAGGGAGTGAGAGCGCGTGTAGAGACAGGTAGAGCCGAGTGCGAATCCCCAACGAGGGGTAAAGAATTAGTGTCGATAATGAAGACTAATCATGCAACAGAAACGCAAGAATTAGAGAGAGATGGAGATGAAAGAGGGAGAGGGAGGAGAGGAGGTCGCGTGGTAGGGAGGTAAGGTAAGAGACCGAGTGCAGAATAACCACAAAACGAAAAAAGGGGGAAAAGAAATATAGAAAGAGTCGAAAGGAAGAGAACAAAAAAAAAATCAATGCAAACGAAACGCAAGAATAACGCCCAGAAGATAGGGAGATAACGAGGGAGAGGAGGGAAGCGAGGATGATAAGCGCGCAAGGGAGAATGAGGTTAGTGAGGTGGGTGTGAGTCCGGAATGAGGTTATAAAGGTGAGATACGCCGGTGTTTGCGAGGCGTAAAGTTAGGAGGTTAAATGTTTGAGACTTTGGGCGCAGTTGCGAGGAAAATGGGCGGCGGGAAAGGGAGGCCGAAGGGGCGAACAGTTGCAGAAAATGGCGTGTGTGTGTGTGTGTGGATGTGTGTGTGTGTGTTTGTGTGTGTTTTGTGTGTGTTTTGTGTATACGGTATCTATGTCATCATGTGCGTATGTGTGCGTTGTCTTGTTTTATTTTTGTTTGTGTGCCTTTGCCTGTCCTTGCGTGACTGATATTGCTTTTCTGTGTTTACGTCGCTCCAGGAAGAAAAAAGACCTACCCTTTTTTCCAACGAATGGAGATCAAACGTAAGCCCAAAATGTGGCGAAAAGGTAAACCAGAGGAGTGAACCGACCACGAGGCCGGGCTGGGCGTGGCTCACCCAGGCGGGGGTCGGGCGTGGGGCGCTGGGGGAACGTTTGGAACGGCGGTCGGTCGGTCGGTCGGGCGGTCGGGGTGGACGTGTGGCGGGCGGGGCTCCTGGCCGATGCTCTCGGGCCTCCTTTGCTTTTCCTGAGGGTTGCTGATTTCGTTTTGGTCAACGGCTGTTATTTTATTTGATTGCCACTTCTGCTACTGCCATTGCTATTACTACCACCACTACTACTTTTATTATTATTATTATTATTATTATTATTATTATTATTAAATTTACTATTACCTTCATCATTACTATTACTGTTACTATTACTATGACTACTACTGCTACTCTTCCTCCTACTCCTCCTACTACTACTACCACTATTACTACTGCTACTATTACTATTTCTATTACTACTGTTATTACTATTATTATTTCTTTTACTACTACCATTGTTCTCGACGTTAATTTAGTATTTTGTGTTGAATCGTTATTATAGATTTTATTTTTTACAAGTTTTGTTCAAATCCAGTGTTGTTGGTATATATCACACATGCAGCATCGCTCATTACAGTCCATGGATACATAGAACAGTAAAAACGAATTTGCTTTCTATTTACAAAGTCAGATTCTCCCGAAGGATGTGTTGGTTCGTATTGAAGTGGTTTTGTATCTCTGCAACGGTTTGCATTGTCTGGTTGTTTGGCAATAGATTTATTAGCTCCTTTGGGTAATGCTCCTCAGGCGGTTGCAACGATTGCCATGTTGCAGGCATTGAGTTTTCGCATTCTGATGTCGGTTCCGAAGTTGTCTTTATATGGAGCATTTCCTTGTAATGTTTTTTTAAGGTTAGTAGTAGTGATATTGGCTCTGATATTACTGTTCTTGCTCTTATATTATTATAATCACTTATAATCATCTTCATCATCACCATCACCGTCATCATCATCACCGTCACCACCACCAACAACAACACTAATAACACCATAATCATCATCGGCATAAGTCATTATTTTCAGTGTCATTGCTATTATTATGGCTAATGAATGCCCGAAGGCTATTTCCGTTTCGATACTCCCGCACACACGCATTTGTGATTATCATAAAGATTGTTATTGGTTTATTGTCATGTTTAGGGCGGTGGTAATACTGATAATAACTATTTTACTTGCTTTTATTGGTAAACCATCACCAATATCACAGGTA
>NC_051422.1:9289690-9294690 GCF_015228065.2 Penaeus monodon
TAATTGACCCATCGTCAAAAGAGAGAGAGAGAGAGAATAAAAAAAAGAAAACTTTGCGAATTGACCACGAATTAGACTGAAACTCCGAATGCAGTAAATAACCACTAGCGGTCTCGGCTCTGCGGCAATTACGGCAATCGGTGGTTCGCTGTTTCAATAGACGTTGCCGGTTAGGGCTTTTACTTCGAGACAAGGTGGTTTGTTTGTTTGGTTGTTGGTTGGTTTGTTTTACTTGTTTAGGTGAAGCAGATATTTATTTTTTTATACTTATCTCTCTGTTTAGCTGTCTTATATATCTGACAATCTATCTATCCGTCTATAACTATCTGATCATCTATCTCCAACTATTTATCTGTATCTGGTTATCCACCTGTCTAGCAGGATCCACCCATCACTGTCTGTCTGTCTATAATGGAAAGTTGAGGGTTAGGGATAAGGGGGGGGGGGGGGTAAAGGAAGGATCTTTGTGGAGGATGGGTGGTCAGGGGAAGGGGGTGGCTACAGGAAATAAGGAAATTTTTGTTCGTTATCGGACATGTTGAGGACGCCGCCCGCTGTAACCCCGGAGGGTCGGGTGCCTTTTGTGCGGGTTGAGTTAGGGAGAAAGGGGCGGAGAGGGAAAGAAGAGGTTGATGGAGAGGGAGAGAGGAGGTTGAAGGGGAGGAGGAAGGACGTGGAAAAGGAAGGAGGAGAGAGGCTGAGAGAGAGAGAGAGAAATGCGTATATGTGGTTAAATATGTGACTTCATATATACATGTGATACAGTTATTTCCGTGTATTTGTACGTGTTTATGTGTGTAGGATCAAGTATATATAAGTAAGTGTGATGTATGTCAGTGTTTGCTTACATTTATAATGTGTATATGAATATGTTAATATATATATATACATGTGATGCATCAATATTTGTGTGTATACATATGACTACGTCTATATGTCTAATGCTCTTTATTAAAACGAACCCCAAGAATAGTGATAAGGATTAATATGTTAATGGTCCCAGTGGCATTGGCGACTGTAATTTTAATCTTATGGTTGACGCAGCGATAATGAAAAACGCTCCGTAAACAGGAAAAGCGGGAGATGCCATCCGTAGTCAACATTTAATTGAAGCTATAAATCATATGTGAGTGCGTTTAACCTTTTTTATATTTAATTTTGTTTTTCCTGTCTTTTTTTTGTGAGGGTGGGGAGTAGGGGGCTTATGCGTAATAACAGTGGTGTAATGTCAGAGAATATTGTGCAATGTTTGGTGTATTGCAGCGCCCGGTGACTTATTCGGGGTAAAATGTCCCAGCTTTAGCTAAACTATTGGCGCTGCACCATTGGCTGATTATGGCGACTGAAAGAGAGAGGGAGGATGGGAGGGAGAGGGAGAGGGGGCGAGAGAGAGAGAGAGGGAGAGAGAGAGAGAAGAGAGAGGGGAGAGAGAAGAAAGAGAGAGGGAGAGAGGAGAGGAGAGAGAGAGAGAGAGAGAGAGAGAGGGGGAGGAGAGAGAGAGAGAGAAAGGGAGAGGGGGAGAGAGGGAGAGAGAGAAGGAGAGAGAGAGGAGAGGGAAAGAGAGAGAGAGAGGGAAAGAGAGAGAGAGAGAGGGAGAGAGAGAAAGAGGGAGAGAGAGAAAGAGAAGAGAGAGAGGAGAGAGAGAGAGAGAGAGGGGAGAGAGAGAGAGAGGAGAGAGAGAGAGAGAGACGAGACGCAAGCACGGAGGACGATGACTGACAGGGCAGGGAACAGAAAGAGGTGTGTGAGTACGAACGCGCACGGATGTTTATGATTGTGCAGAGTGGGTGTGGTGCGTAGTAGGCGTGTGTTGTGTGTGTGTGTGTGTGTGTTGTGTTGTGTTGTGTTTGTGTGTGGTGTGTGTGCGTGCGTGCGTGTGCGTGTGCGCGCGTGCTCTTGCATCCTTTCGTGTGTACGTATGTAAGTGTGCGATGAGTGTAGTGATGTAGGCTTCCTAGGGGGCAAAGAGCTGTGAGAAATAGGAAACGGGAGGACGAGAATATGAAAGAGGAGGAGACAAAAGTTTCAGACTGGGAGAAACAAAGGGGCAGTTTACAAAGCCGAACAAGTGAGCTTTGTTTGTGAGAGCAGCATCCAGGCTCGGCTACTGGCACCATGCTGGCTCTCTGTCTCATCTCTCTCTATCTATCTATCTATCTGTCTATCTATCTCTCTCTCTCTCTCTCTCTCTCTCTCTCTCTCTCTCTCTCTCTCTCTCTCTCTCTCTCTCTTTGTGCTCTCAGAGTCTAGCCGCCGCGATGGTCGGACGTGTTTTCGCCTCCTCTCCGTCTCAGCCAAACAACTCCGCAAACCCTGGCCCAAGGTTACCCTTAGAAGCTCCCTTCTAAGGGCAACGAGTCCTACACCGAGAATGATGGGCACTCCCTCGGCAGCCTGCGGTATGGCTGCTGCTCCGCACATCAACTCTAACAGCGAAGACAGTGCAAACAGTGAAAATAAAAATGAAAACGAAAAAGAAAAACAATCAGTCTATCGAATAGGCAATGTAATGAGAAACAAAAAACGCGGGATAAAAAGCTTAACAGATAATAAAAAAACCTCTTTGGACCGGAAGAAATCGAAAAGTCCCACGATATCATAATAAGCATATCAGACTCTAGAAACACAAGATGACAAACATCATTGTGCGCACCATAAAATAGACTTCTGTGTCAATAATAAAAACATCCCAATCACGGTCTGGACGCCTCCTCAAAAAAAAGTATTTCTACTCCTTTTGTTACCTTCTTCCAAAAGAAATGCAGACACACCAAGAACCTTCCTTCATGAAAGTCTGCTAGAAAACAAATTGATTTGTTAATCGGAACAACAGGCACCATTAAGCAAAATGATAAGCCAGAAGCAGGAAAGCGGAGAGGCAACAGATGTCACAACACCCCCCCCCCCTTTCCCATCTGACATACCCCTCTTGCCCTTGACCAGTCCTCCTGCCAGTCTTTCCCATATCAGAAGGTCCTCTGCCTCTGGCCAAGAACCCCCCTCCTCACCCTCCCAGTGACCCTCCCACTCCCTTCCCCTCCAGCCCATCTCCCCTCTTTCCCCATCCGCAGCCCTTGCTGACTCGCCAGCCTTCCCGAGTACCAAAACACCTCAGCAATCTTTGAACAACCCACTAACCAACAAGAAAGTCGAAGCATGTACACAAGGCGAAGCTTTAAGAAAAGAAAAGAAAAGAAAAAAACAAACAAACAAGGAACTCTAGCCTAATCGCCAGTGGAATGACGCAACTCGTCATCGGGTGCCAGGAGTCACCCCCCCCCCCCCTCCGCTCCAGTGGTGCCGACGGTTATGATCAACAACCACGATGCTGAAGATGAATGTTTCGTCACAGGCACATAAAAAAAGAGAGAGAGAGAGAGAGAGAGAGAGAGAGAGAGAGAGAGAGGAGAGAGAGAGAGAGAGACGACAAGCGTCAAAGCTCTTAAAAGGCGCTGATCGACCCGACCTTTTTAGCCAAGGGCTTAGGGAGACAACCCTGGCAGAAAACATGCCTTTGCTCACAGGCTTCTTTAGCCAGAGGCTAAGGGAACTTACCACCATAGAAAAGGGCTCAGGGAGTGATGACCCCTGTTCTGTTTTAATCAGTAAAGGTCTTAAATGAGACAGTTCTGTGCTTCTGATTGCCAACATTGGAGAGTTTTCTTGAGATCTCCGGAGTTGCGGGTGCAAGCCCGCCCCTGACTTATCACTGAGTGAATGAATCGACCCGTTACACTGTACCCAACACCACAAGCTGTCATCCAGACACAAATGGAGAAGACATCGAAGAACACCTCTCGGACACTTGAAAATATATGAAATGTAAAAGCTCACAAGACGACGATGAGCCATAGCTACTACTAATAGTGTAGAGAAATAAAGTACAGTCGTGATCAGAGGGTTTGTCAAGGCACCGCCGTCAGCAAGACTGACGGTCAGATTAGATCACACAAACCCACAGTTTCTCCTTGGACATTTTGACGATATAGAAATGCTCATAATGGAGAGAAATCTTGATACATTATGAATAAGTGAAACGTGGCTTCACCATGATATGTCAAGTGCTTTTATCAATATTCCCAATTTCAGTGTTTATAGATGTGATGCATGACGTAGGGGAGGAGTCTGTGTATATGTAAGAGATACTCTCTAAACAAATGAGACATCCGCTACACTTGTCAAGAGAATAGATGTAGAGGATATCAGGGTTAACGTACAAAGCAATATGCTTTCGTCATTCATTGAAATGGTTCCTCAGATTCCTTCTACAGCTCTTGAAAAAAATCGTAGCAAACCAGTTTACATTTCTAGAGACCAATGACCTGCTATCTAAAACACAACATGGTTTCAGAAGTAAGCTGTCTATTAAAACAGCAAATCGCATATAAAATCTATGAAAATAAAGACAACCAAATAAACTTACTTATATTGTGCGATTCATCCAGGGCTTTTGATAGTGTCAACCACAAAATCGTTATTAGTAAACTAATAATACCTTCAGAAAGAAATTAGAGGAACATCTCTTAAATCACCAATGGTTTCAAAATATAAGAATAGGCAAGACTTATATGTATTATCGTTAATTCTATATGTATCTTGTATTTATATGTACTGTAAAATCACTTTTTATGTAGTAAGTATTTTGAGTTTGAATTTAAATTAAATTACAGGTGGTTGAGTGCCGGTCCCTGTTTGGCTTTGCGGATGGGCTTGTGTTTGGTTCCTTGTGAAAATAAGGGTCTCTCTCTCTCTCTCTCTCTCTCTCTCTCTCTCTCTCTCTCTCTCTCTCTCTCTCTCTCTCTCTCTCTCTCTCTCTCTCTCTCTCTCTCTCTCTCGCTCCCCCTCCCTCTCCTTCTCCATGTCCCTCTCTGCCTCTCTCACCCACTCACGCGCATTAAAACACTTGCACTACTCAGTCAAAAAGACTCTTTCAATCCCTCTCTATCTAGCTACCTTTCCGTCTGCATTTTCTTTTTCTTTTTCTCCAAACCGGATCAGCT
>NC_051422.1:9299690-9304690 GCF_015228065.2 Penaeus monodon
CGAGAGGAAGGGAGGCGGAAAGGGAGGGAGGGGGAGAATTGGGGGGACGGGCTCGTAGGGAGAAGCAGGAGGGGTTAGATGACGAATAAGGTGAGGGGTGGAGGGGGAGGGGGAACTCCTATCACAAATTGGTCCTCAACTGAGATGTCTCGCGGAAAAAAGCGAATAAAAAAAAAAGAGTCGCGGTTGATATGAATCCCGTATTTAGGCCTATTGTAGGCAGGGCCGGAGAGGCATCTTTTGGCCCGCGGCGGGTTGATGGAGGGGAGGGGGAGGGGGAGGGGCTGAAGGGGAATTGTTCCGGTGATGTAAAGGGAGTAGAGGAAGGTGGGGAGAGCAGGGAGAAGAGATTGGAGAGGAAGACGGACGAAGCACAGGGCGAAGGAACACGGGGAAGGTCAAAGGTCAAAGAGGGCAAAGGTTAGTGATCGGGGTATCACATTTCGTGTCTTATCTCGACCGTATCTTCGCCTTCGTGTATGGCGGTCGTCATGGCGGGTATGGTTTGCATGCCATCGTGTACCAAGTCTCCCAAAGCTAAATTAATGGTTGTAGCATTAAATCAATGAGAAAAAGATTATCATCATTCAACATCGGATGAGCCCGTGTACTAAATGAATAAGAATGATTAATGAAAAGCATTCTTTCGGTATTGCATGAATGTTTTGTTCCTGAAAGCTAAAAGAATAAATGAATAAAATAACCTTTCGACATTGCATAAGCGTTTGTGCCTGAGTGCTAAAAAAAATGCAACCTTTTAGCATTGCATGAGCGCCTCTCCCATAGTGCTAAAAATGATTAAAAAAAAGAAGCAACTTCTGACATTGCATTAGCGTTTGTGCCTGACTGCTAAAAGAGAAAATGAAGCAGCCTCCCGCCATTGCACGAGCGCCTGTGCCTGATTAGGTCCTCGTTGCAAAGGAGAGGCAGAGCCGGACGCAAGGATACACCAGGCGTTCACTTTGCCATAATTTCAACGCCGGGGAATTGGGGATGCGGGAGCCAGGCGGCGATTGGGCGGGCGGGGGGCTCCGGCTGGGGGAGGGAGAGGAGGAGGAGGGGAGGGAGGGGAGGAGAGGAGGGAGGGGAGGAGAGGAGGGAGGGGAGGAGAGGAGGAAGGGGAGGAGAGGAGGGAGGGGAGGAGAAGAGGGAGGGGAGGAGGAAGGGGAGGAGAGGAGGGAGGGGAGGAGGAGGAAGGAGAAGAGGAAGAAGAAGAAGAAGAAGAGGAAGAGGAAGATGAGGAGGGGGAGGGTTAGGGAAGGAAGAAGTTGAAGAGGGAGAAAAAGAAGGAGTAGGGGGAGGGAGGGAGAAGAGGGAGGAGGAAGGAGAGGAAAAGGGAATGAGAAAAAAGAAGAGAAAAGAGGAGAAAGGGGGGTGAAGAGGAGGTGAGGTGGTCCAATTGCCCGTGTTTGGAAAATGTAGTTATCGGTAAGCATGGTTGCGAAAGTACGGACGAGTGTTTTGTTTGTTCGATTTTGTGAATTTCTCTCTCTCTCTCTCTCTATCTAACTATCTATCTATCTATCTATCTATCTATGTATACACGTGCATGAGATGTGTGCCAAGGAAAATAGATAGACAGAGAGAGAAAGGGAGCACAGGTGAAGAGCTAACCGGCTTCGTCCAAAATCACCAATTTAATCAGACGCGCGAAAAAAAGTTCTCTGATTCTTCACCGAGGCGTCCGAATCCCTGCAAACTTAATCAAACGTGTTCGGGCAAACGATATTCAATGACGCGCATCGGAGTGCCGCGGCAGAAACAGTGGCAGCGGCAAGGTAAACGTGTTGTAAGCGTGTTTTAAAGCGTTAAGTATTTACCGACGTGCCGAAGCTTTTTGACTGATTGGTTGAATAAAACGTTTCTCCCCTCCCCCCTTTCCCCCTTTCCCCCGTGAGCCGATTCAGCCTATAAGAGGGGGGGATTACCGTGCCGAAAAAAAATCACTCGTGCTATGGATCCACACGGATTCGAACATGCGTAGATACACATACTCTGGATACGCAGGGATTCAGACAACGTTAGATACGTACACGCCTACATGTATAAACGCACATGCATACATGAATATATTTGACAGCATACTCACGGCAGTTTCTCATTTGGAGTAAGTAATTAATAACATTCGTCTCCAATTTTCCAATTTTCGCTTGTAACGCTCACGCGCAGTTTTAGCTGTTTTACATAATTGCACACACATTTACATGCACGCACACACATACTGTACATGCGCGCAACTTAAAATCACAATCACAAGCTGGCTGATTCATTCTCTCTCTCTCTCTCTCTCTCTCTCTCTCTCTCTCTCTCTCTCTCTCTCTCTCTCTCTCTCTCTCTCTCTCTCTCTCTCTCTCTCCTCTCTCTCTCTCTCTCTCTCTTTCTCTCTCTCTCTCTCTCTCTCTCTCTCTCTCTCTCTCTCTCTCTCTCTCTCTCTCTCTCTCTCTCTCTCTCTCTCTCTCTCCATCTATCTGTCTCTATTTATGTATGTATATATATGCATATGTATATGTATATTTACATATATGTATATACATTGTTTCTCTTCCTCCCCACTCGTCCCTCCTCTCCCCTCTCTGTGTCTCAGCCTCCTGTTTGCGTGTCCTTTCGCTTCCCTTCGCTTCCTTTCGCTCCCAATTTTCCTTCTCTAACCCAGCAACTCTAAACTCTTTACAAATCTTGGATGCAATTGTGTTCTGTCTTTTTTTTAGGGGGGGGGGTGACCCAGACCGCTCCCTGGCCTCTCTTTGCTTCAAGATTCTCCTGCTGTTTATCTGTCTTTGCCCTTTCCTGTCCTTATTATTGATTTTTTTCTCTCTCCCTCTCTTTAATCTTTTCTGGTTTCTTCTTTTTGACACCTGCTGCTTCTCATCCCTTTTCTCCTTCGTTATTTTTTTTTTCTACTCGCTTTTCCTTTTCGTAACCCTTTTGCGTATTTCCATCCTACCTCCTCCCATTCTCTTCTTCCTTTTCCTCATTCTCTTTTCGACCCTTACTTTTTTTTCGTACCCCTCCTTTAGCCCCCTACCCTTCCCTTCTCTCGTCTGCTATTTTCCTCCTTTTCCTCTCCTCCTCTTTCCTTCCCATCCCCTCCATTCTCTCCTTTCCCTCTTCTCCTCCTTCCCCTTCCCGCCCAGTCTGGCCTTTCCGTCCTTTTCTTTTCCTCTCCATTTCCCTTTCCTCCCTCTCACTCCCTCCCCTCGTCTTCCCCTTCCCCACTCCCCTGGTCTTCCTTCTCACCCTTCCCCTCGTCATCCTTCCCTTCCCCTCCCCTCGTCTCCTCCCCCTTCCCCTCCCCTCGTCTCCCCTCCCTTCCCCTCGTCTCTCCTCCCTTCCCTCCCCTGGCCTCCCCTCCCTTCCCTCCCTGACATTGACCCTTCTATTAGAGGCAAGTGGCGGGCGAGGCTCTCGTGTATGAGTAAGCGAAAGGAGCGGATTGCGTGTTGACCCAAGCGGGGGATTCGTTTAATACATTTTTCATTAGCGCTCCTTTTGGTTCTCTTTCTCTTTTTGTGTTTTGGGTTATCGTCTTTGTTTTCTTTTCTTTTTTTCTTTTTTTATTGCTACTCTTTTTTTTTTTTTCCTTATTATTTTCTTTTCTTCCTTTCCATTTCCTCTCCTTCTCTCTCTCTCTCTCTCTCTCTCTCTCTCTCTCTCTCTCTCTCTCTCCTCTCTCTCTCTCTCTCTCTCTCTCTCTCTCTCTCTCCTCTCTCTCTCTCTCTCACCGGTGATTCCCCCCTCTGCTCTCCCCTTCCCTTTGCTCTAATCGTCATCCCCTCTCCTCCCCTTTCTAAGTTTCCTTATCCCCTTCTCTTCCACCTTCTCCCTTCGACCCTTCCTTTTCCCCATCTTTCCATCCTTCCTTCTCCCCATCTTCCCCCCCCCCCTTCTCACTCTTCTTTCCCCTCATTTCTTCCCCCTTCTACCATTCCTCCTCCTCTTCTCTTCCCCTTCCACCATTTCCCCTTCCACCATTTCCCCTTCCCCCATACACCCTTCCTTCTCCCCATGTTTCTCCTTCCATTCTTCCTTCTCCCCATGTCTCCCGTTTCACCTTTCCTTCTCCCCATGTCTCTCCTTTTCACCCTTCCTTCTCCCCATCTCTTCCCCCCCTCCCACCTTCTCACTCTTCTTTCCCCTTATCTCTTCCCCCTTCTACCATTCCTCCTCGTCTTCTCTTCCCCTTCCACCATTTCCCCTTCTCCCATACATCCTTCCTTCTCCCCATGTCTCCTCCATTCACCCTTCCTTCTCCCCATGTCTCCCGTTTCACCTTTCCTTCTCCCCATGTCTCCTCCATTCACCCTTCCTTCTCCCCATGTCTCCCCCATTCACCCTTCCTTCTCCCTTGCCCCGCCTCCCCCACGCCTCTCCTCCCTTCCTGTGGACCGCTTGTGTGTGTTCCCACGATGCCGTGTCTGACGAAGGGTCTGAATATTGAAGAAGGGGAAACAGGGGGTGAAGGAGGGGGGTAAGAGACGAGGGGTGAGGGAGGAGGACAAGAATGGAGGTAAGAGATAGGAGGAAGGTGTAATTGAGGAGTTGGGGGGGTAGGAATTGAGAGAAGGGGGAGAGGAAGTTCGGATGAAAAGGAGGGAAAGAGAGAGGGAGGACGAGAAGGAGGGAGAGAGAGAGGGAGGACGAGAAGGAGGGAAAGAGAGAGGGAGGACGAGAAGAAGGGAAAGAGAGAGGGAGGACGAGAAGGAGGGAAAAAGAGCGAGAGGGTGGGAAGAAGAGAGAAAGAAGATGGGAAAGAGAGAGAGGATGAGAAGGACAGACAGACAGAGAGGCCTAGAGGTAATAGATATGGGAACAGAGAGTAGCTATGGCAGTGGGAAAGAAGAGAGGTTAAAGCGAGAAAATGGGAAAACATGAGGCGAGAGAGTCAGACCCGTAGGCAATGCAATTTTTGCCATCATGTTTATGTAAACTTATCGCGTGTATATAAGAATTTTGGAAGTGATCCATCTCAAATACCATTCATTTTCCCTCTTCCATTTCAC
>NC_051422.1:9309690-9322190 GCF_015228065.2 Penaeus monodon
TTGCGATGGCAAGATGGGGATTTTGGTGCTGAACTGGTGATTAAGGTCGTAACTGATAGTGATTAGTGTTGATGGTGATTATAGTGTTTTGATGGTGATTATAGTGCTCAAATAGTAAATACGGTGCTTGGATGGTGACTGTGATGCGGAGATGGTGATTGTCAGGACTGATGTGGTTATGGTGATCAGATAGTGATTCAGTGCTTCCTCGTATGGTGAGAGCGATCACAAAGCTAAACACGGCAATATAAATGTTAATTGAATACTTAAAAAAAAATAGAACGAGAAAAAAAATATATGTATTTGCAACGTAAAAAAAAAATCTATGATTTCGTGTTCGCCCGAAAATGGTTGTAGTTTGAAAGGAAAGTTCGTGTTTTTACAAAATTTTGTCAGTAACTTTTATTTCATTTATTTGTTGTATTCCTTTTTTGTTCAATCCCTTTGCCTCATTTCATCCGTTGCAGTGATGGTGGGAATGGTTGTAACAGGGATGTTTTATGGTGACAGGTATTGTATGTTGTAGGTAATTGCTGTACAGTGACAGGTGGCCAAGATTGATAGACCTCTGTCATGAGGCTGTCGTTGTGTCGTCATTTTTTTATTTATTTATTTTTTAATAAATTTCTCTTGGCATCCAGTTTTCGTCATTTTTTTCTATTGTATTTTTTCATCCCTTATTCTCTTTATTTTTTCATGTTTTAATTTACTTCGTTTTTTTTATTTTATTATGTATTTTTTTTTCTCCTATGGTTATGTAACTGTATATCTATGTGGCACACGGCGCTCATGTGGTTGTATGTTTACAATAAAGTCCCTATCAGTGATGCTAAAGTTTTAAAAGGCCGTTGGGCGTGGGTATGACTGCGCCAGGATCCGGGCATGGTGTCTTGGCTGTCCTGAATATTTCATGATGATGGACTCCTACAGAGGAAGCCAGTAACCCCCTCTCCCTCTCCTCCTTCTCCCCTTCTTTCTTTCTTTGCCCCCTCTCCCTTTTTCTCTTCATATTTCTATTTTCTTTGGCACCTATTCCTCTTTCGTGCCTTCTCCCTTTTCGCCTTCCCGGTTCTCTTGTCTTTTTAGTGTCTATCCCTCTCCTTTCCTGCTATACCTTTCCATATCCTGTTTCCCCCTCTCTCCTCTACTTCCTTTTCGTCATTTCACCATTTCCCCTTCTCCTCTTTTCCTCTTTCTCCATCTCCCTTTCCCTTCGCTTCTCTCCCCCTTCTCTTTCCACTCTCTCCCTCTACCTTCCCCCCTTCCCCATCTTTTTCCCCTCCTCCTCTCCCTTTTCCTCTTCCCTCCATTCCCCTTTCTGCCCCTCCCCTTCCCCCCTCCCCCTCCCCCGTCGCTCCTGCCGATGCCTCACTAGACCGAACCATAAAGTTTTATAGTCACCCTAGTGCGAGGCTTTTCCACCCTTCCTTCCCCTCCTCACCTGTTCCTTTCCTTTTTCTTTTTATCTCTTCTTCTCTTCCCCTCTTCTTCTGATTCGTCCTGTTTTTGTGTGATTAAAAAAAAAATCGTTATATTTGTTTATTATTTGTGGTTATTTTTTTTATTCGTTGTTTTGTTTCCGTTTTTGTGTTTTGATGTATTCTGAGCGATTCATTTTGGATTTATTTGTGGTTTTGAATTGTGTTTATGTTATTATGGCTTTTATTTTCATTCTAACAGTGTGTGATGGCTATTGTTTGTTTGTTTTTGTCTCTCTGTCTGTGTTTATCTGTGTGTGTTTCTGTTTGTCTGTCTGTCTCTCTGTCTGTTTGTCCCTCTCTGTATGTATTTATATATTTATGTATGCATGTATTCCTGTTATAGAAGGATAGCGGACCAAGTTTTAAAAAGCGGGACGGATACAAGCTAAAGTACGGCGGCAAGATAATGATATTCAGAGGTGATATATGACTGCACCCGCTGTCATTAAGGCGGTTTTTGCTTGCCGCTGCCTGGCTGAATGTTTCATCGCGAGTGTGAGTTGTGAGGCAGTGCGAGGGGGAGGAGGGGATGAATGGGGAGGAGGGAGGGGGAGAGGGGATGAATGGGGAGGAGGGAGGGGAGAGGGGATGATGGGGAGGAGAGGGGAGAGGGATGAATGGGAGGAGGAGGGGAGGGAGGATGGGGAGAGGGATGGAAGGGGATGAATGGGGAGGAGGGAGGGAGAGGGATGAATGGGGGAGGGAGGGGAGGGGGAAGGGAGGGGGGGGGGAGGATGAATGGGAGGAGGAGGGAAGGGAGAGGGGAGATGAGGAATAGGAAGGAGGGAGGGAGGAATGGGGATAAGGGAGGGAGGGGTCGGGTATACTGCTTTGTTGAGCTGTTGAGTTATTGGGGAGTGATCTCGGCGGGAGGGGGGGAAGGGGGGGTTGCCTCTTTGCTGCTACTTTTTTTTCCATCTCATTGTGCGAGTGGAAATTTATCGCCGGATCTTACCTATTAGTAGATACGTAGGAGCGTATTTGTAAAGAACGTTTAAAAAAAAAAAAAAAGGAAATTGACGGGAGAGCATTTCCTCTTTGCTGGAGCGTTTCTTCTCCCCCCCCCCTTCGCTGGCGCCCTGAGCATAAGCGCGGGCATAGTACTCGTATATTTCTCTCTGTGAGGATAATTTCGGTGAATATTTTAAACCTGCGGAGACGGGCTGCGTCGGGATTGGTCTGGTTATTCCTCCGTGGTACAAGAAATGTTTAGTTGAAATATTAAGAAGGCGGGGATTTGGTTGGAAGAGGAGGGAGGGAGGGAGAGAAGGAAGGGAGGGAGGGAGGAAGGAAAGGAGAGTAAAGGGGAAGAGACAGGGAAGAAAGGAAGGGAATGAGATTAGAGGGGAAAAGGGAGGGAAGGATGGTAAGGAGGGAGAGTAGAGGGGGAAAGGAGAAATAGAGAGAGAGAGAGAGAGAGAGAGAGAGAGAGAGAGAGAGAGAGAGAGAGAGAGAGAGAGAGAGAGAGAGAGAGAGAGAGAGAGAGGGAGGGAGGGAGAATGGGGAGAAGAGGATGGAAGGGAATGAGGGAGAGTGACGAAGAGATGGATGGAAGGAAGGAGGGAATAGGAAAGGGAGAGTGAGGGAAGGAGGGAAAGGGAAAGGAGGAGGGAGGGGGTGAGCGAGAAAATGAGAGTGAGTGTCGGAGGGAGGGGGTGAGCGAGAAAATGAGAGTGAGTGTCGGAGGGAGGGGGTGAGCGAGAAAATGAGAGTGAGTGTCGGAGGGAGGGGGTGAGCGAGAAAATGAGAGTGAGTGTCGGAGGGAGGGGGTGAGCGAGAAAATGAGAGTGAGTGTCGGAGGGAAGGAGGATAAAGAAGAGGGAGGAGAGGAGGAGGTAGATTAGGAGGGGGATGAGGTATAGAGAAACAGGAAGAGAAAAAGAGTATGTGTGAATAAGAAAGCGGAAGAAAGAGAGTAAAGACAGAGATAGAAACAAAGGAAATACGAAGACCCAAAGGAGAATAAAGAGAGAAAGAAAAAAATATCGAAACCAGTAAAGGAGAGATACAAAAGCAAAAATACCCGATGATCCAGCTTAGTATATTCCTCCCTCCGTACATTTTATTTTCATTTGATTGATATAAAACTTTGAATATTCATAAGTCTTAAGACCCTTTAAATTCAGCCGCCCCTCTCCGTCCCTCGTCCCCTTCCCCGTTTGTCTTGTTATGTCTCTCCCCATCTTTCTCCGCTCTTCTCTCTCTCCCTTTTGTTTTGGAAATCGCATTCTTATGAAGTTTTATTTTGTTATAGCCTGCTTGTCTTCATTATCTTTGCATTTTTTTGTATATAGTGTATAAACATAGATAATGAATATATATGTATGTATACATGCAAATTCGTATGTTGGTTTCTGTTTGTGTTTATAACTTCAGTATACATTTATTAAAAATCAGAGTCACATGCTCTGTGTTAAGATACATCTTTATTGCCCCGCTCTAATCGCGCGTGGGATTCGCTAGATTTGAGGTTGTTTGACTTCCGCCTCTGGCTAATGCCTGGGTACTTGTCCTTGTCTGGTACACACGCTTTCTCTGATTCTTTCTTTTCTCTTGCTCTTTTTCTCGTTTTTTTTATTTATATGTTTCTATTTTTCCACCTTTCTTTCTTTTACATACTAAGAGACACACACGCACGTGCACACACGAACACACACACACACACACACACACACACACACACACACACACACACACACACACACACACACACACACACACACACACACACACACACACACACACAAGCCTGTATTTTTTTGAATAATTATTTCACAGCTAGCCATGGTTGTCATTGCGTCTATCTTCATCATTACTCACCAAACTAAAAAAATAATGACAACTTTTCCCTTGTCCGCAGGTGAGTGACGCAGACAGGTGGACGACCACGCCCACGACACGCCTGGCCAAAGGTCGGGGCCATAAGGACGAGGTGAGGTCGTACCGAAGCAGAATTCAGGTCGTTGCGGGAAAAGAGAGAGATAAGGTCGACCTTTGATGGGACTTTTGGAGGCCTTGAGGGCGGGTCAAGAGCGAGGGGGAGGAGGAGAAGGGAAGAGGGAGGGAGGGGGAAGAGGGGGGAGGGGGAGGAGGGGAAGGAAAGAAGAGGGATTGGAGGAAAGGAGAGAAGGAAGGAAGATGGAGAGGAAAAGGGGCATATGGAGGAAGAAGGGGGGGGGTGGAGGTAGGGAGGAAGGAAAGAGGAGGGGGAGAAAGAGGGAGGGGAGTGTATAAAGAGGGAAAAGGGAGAGGGAGAGGGAAGGGGAAGGAGGGGGCAAGGGAGGAAGGAAGATTGAAGGAGAGCCGGGAGACGAAAAGAGAAGACGGGGAAGAGGCGATGAGGAGTGGAGCGAGGAGAGAGAGGGGGGGGGGGGGAGTGAATGAGGGAGGGAGGGTCCTGCCGCTGTTGCTGGAAGTGAAAGAGAGAAACATGGAGATCACCCAAGGGAGGGACGTTTACGTGGGAAACGGTCGGGTGTCACGTCACATTTACGTACTTCTCCACCTGGCCGCTTGCCTTGTCTTTTTCTCCTCCCATTTCTCCCTTCCTCCTTGATTTATTGTGTTCTCTGGTTATATATATTTTTTTCTTTTCGTTTCGTTTCGTTTCGCTCCCAGTTTTCCTCTTCATATTTGGCTTCTTGTTTTTCTTGTTGGTATTTCAGTTATTTTTCAGTCATATCTCATCTCTTTCTCTCTGTTTATTTATTTATTTATTTATTTATCTCCCTCCACCCTCATTCCCTCTCTATCTGTCATTTATATCTGTCTATTTGTCTGTCTATCTCGATCTCTATACCCGTCTATTTATCTATCTATCTATCTATCTGTCTATCTCTCCATCTATCTATCTACTTATCTCTCCATCTATCTATGTCTGTCCACCCTTCCTTCCTCTTCCTCCCGACAACCTGTCACCTCCCCCTCGCCCTGTTATCTTCTCCCGTCCGACGATCTCGCTGTATCACCGGCGCGGGTCATCTCGGCCTATTAAAAGTGCGCGTAATTTCTTTCGCGTTGCCCTTTTTACCTGTTGATTTTTTCGCACGGAGAGGGGAGAGGCGAGAGGAGAGAGAGAAAGAGAGAGGAGGGAGATTGGAGGGAGGGGCTGAGGGAAAAGGGAGGAGGGGAGAAGGAAGAGGAGAGAGGGAAGTGATGAGACGAGAAAGGGAAGAGGGAGACTGGGGAGAGGTGAGAGAGAGGATAGGAGAGAAGAGAATAGTGAGAATGAGAGGAGGGAAAGTGAAGAGGTGAGGGGTTAGAAGAGAGAGGAATGGAAGAGGTGCTGAGGACTAACTTGTGCGAAGGAGAAAAAAGAAAAAAAAAAGTTATGAAAGCAATCTCCTGGTACAAGAAGAAGAAAAAGAAGAAGAAAGTAAAGTCGGGAATGAGAACGAATAACTACAGAAAGCGAGAGATATAATTGACACGTTTCGAAATTCCATCTCCATCGAAACGCACCAGTTGTATCTCGAGCGCTGTGAAGTTATTCGTGCTCTTTCATAACTTTTCTCATTTTGTCACAATGAATTCCGTTCAAGGAAAAGGGAGTAAATAGGTGGAGATGAGGTAGTCCCGGAAGGTGAATCGGCGTGTCTGGTTGTTCACTTAATAAGGGGAGACGTTCACCTAGTGGATTGGAAAGGATAATCGCGGTCGACTCCATTCTATGGGGTCGGCTTAGGGAGAGGAGAGGAGAGAAGAGAAGAGAAGAGAAGAGAAGAGAAGAGAAGAGAAGAGAAGAGAAGAGAAGAGAAGAGAAGAGAAGAGAAGAGAGAGAGAGAGAGAGAGAGAGAGAGAGAGAGAGAGAGAGAGAGAGAGAGAGAGAGAGAGAGAGAGAGGGGATAGACAGAATGGAGGAGAGAAAGTAAGGTGAGTGCTGGGAGAGGTAGAGGGGATAGTATGAGTAGAGGTGGCTAAGAAGAGTACAGGTGTGGGAATGGTTACAAACGAGTAGAGGACAGGGACAGAGAGAGAGAGAGAGAGAGAGAGAGAGAGAGAGAGAGAGAGAGAGAGAGAGAGAGAGAGAGAGAGAGAGAGAGAGATCCAGGCTTAAGTAGGAATCCGTGGCTCGGCGTCTTTCATCGAGGGACGAGATTCCCGGTCTGCAGAAAGGGCTTGGCACGAGGGCTTGGAAGGGACTGGGTCCGACGGCGACGAAAGGGCTCGGCACAAGGGCTTGGAAGGGGCTTTGCGCGAAGGCGGCGAAGGGGCTGGGCGCGAAGGCGGCGAAGGGGCTGGGCGCGAGGGCTTGGAAGGGGCTGGGCGCGAAGGCGGCGAAGGGGCTGGGCGCGAGGGCTTGGAAGGGGCTGGGCGCGAGGGCTTGGAAGGGGCATGGCGCGAAGGCTTGGAAGGGGCTGGGCGCGA
Source organism: Penaeus monodon (assembly GCF_015228065.2). NCBI lineage: Eukaryota > Metazoa > Arthropoda > Malacostraca > Decapoda > Penaeidae > Penaeus > Penaeus monodon. The sequence goes on from NC_051422.1 coordinate 9,316,539, forward strand.
AGGCGGCGAAGGGGCTGGGCGCGAGGGCTCGATGGGCCTAGGCTCCGGTGGATGCTCAGCCCCCTTGTGTGTCATAAATATTAATGCTCGACTAAATGAGTTTGTGGCAGCTGACAGGATCATGGAGGGGGGAGAGTTAATGCATTGTCCGTACATTGCTGTGCTGTTATACACCTAACTACTTTGTATACGCTGTGCGCCGCAGTATCCCGTGTACAGCGCTGTCCTGTACTATTTGAAAGCCTTTTTCCCCCCGTATTTAAATGCATATTTTGCATATATTGCTGTCCTTTATGTACTCCAGTGCACTTTGTTTCGTGTAATGTCCAGAGTACACGCGACAGATGAATGTGTATCTTCATTACCGCTTCCCTCCCGTCCACATTTCAGTCCGTTTCCAGCTGGCTTTTGGTCCGGCCGGGAATGACAAGCGGTGGAAAGAAAGAGGCGAAAACGGTCCGTCACGCAGCGGCAACACACGTGGAAACAGATACCGATGTCGGCTGGAGTTTGGCGATAGACAGGCAGACGCGTGGACAAAGAGATGGACGGACAGACATGCGTGTCCGACGGGGTGATCGGTTCCGAAAGAAAGGGAACATGACAGACTCTGAAAGGATGTTTCGAATGGCAGACTGGCGGAAGACTGATATTCTGTCAGTCTGACATGGGGTGGGGGTGGGGGGGGCGGAATACATGGCACTGTAACCCTCTCCCCCTCTTCCCCCCCTTTCCCCTTCCCTCTTCCCTGGTTGGCAGGGCGGGAGAACATCACGCGCTCGGCGGCACCGTTCGGGAGCGGCGGAAAAAGGCACCTGCCATAACTCAACTTATTTGCATATCCGTTGATCCCTCCCCGCCTCCCTCCCTCATAACTCTCCTCTTCCCCTGTATCCCCTCCCCTCTCTCCCTCCCCTCCGTCCATGCCTCCGCGTGGTAGATTAAACACCCATTTGGCCAGATTTTATGGCTGGACTAAGTTGTATTTTTTTTTTCTTTCTTTCTTTCTCTTATTTCTCTAAGACGGTCCTTTCGTTCTTCCTTTGCATTTTCTTTATTTTCACTTTCTCTCCCTCCCTCCCTCCCTCCCTCCCTCCCGTCCTCCCTCCTTCCCTCTTTCCCTCCTTCCCTCCTTCCCTCCTTCCCTCCTTCCTCCACTCCCTCTCCTATCCCTCCCTCCCTCCCACTCCCTCTCCTTCTCCTTCTCCCTCTCCCCTCTTTCCCCTATACCTCCTCCTCACTCTCTTTCCTCTCATCCTCTCCCTTCCCCTCCCTCCCCCTCCCACCCCATTTCCCTCAACTTCTTCTCCACCTCCTCATCCCTTCCCCTCCCTCCCCTTCTTCTTCTTCTTCTTCTTCTCCCCCCCCCACCCCCCCCCCCGCGCAGGACGGGCTGGCGTGTCGTGCCCTGGAGCGCCTTTGTATCCTTCCGGGTCCCTGCGCTGATTCTTGCCGGCGAGGCCTTGGTTGTCGTCCTGTTGCGCGGTCGTGCCAGCTCGCCCTGACCCTCTCGCGTCCCCCTGACTTGTTTGATCTTTCTTCTTCTCCTTTTTTCCTTCTTCATTTTCTTCTTGGTTTTCTTCTTCTTTTTCTTGTTCTTCTTCTAGGGCTTCCTCTTTCGTCTTTTCATTCTGTTTCTCCCTGTGTCTGTCACTTACTGTTTCTCTCTGCCTCTCTCTTTCACTACTCACTCTCTCTCTCTCTCTCTCTCTTCTTCTCTCTCTCTCTGTCTCTCTCTCTCTCTCTCTCTCTCTCTCTCTCTCTCTCTCTCTCTTCTCTCTCTTCTTCTCTCTCTCTCCTCTCTCTCTCTCTCTCTCTCTCTCTCTCTCTCTCTCTCTCTCTCTCTTCTCTCTCTGTCTCTCTCTCTCTCCTCTTCTCTCTCTCTCTCTCTTCTCTCTCCTCTTTCCTCTCTCCTCTTCTCCTCATCTCTCTCTACCTCGTTGTATCTCGACTCTTCTTCTCTTCTCCTCGACTCGTCTGAAAAGTCATCTATGCTCTCCTTTCTCTTTGCTTGTTCTTTTCTCGCTTCTTTTAGAAGCTCAGTCGGACTACAAGTTAGGTGTGTTTGATCTTTTTGTTTTTATTTATGTATTATTTTACCATTTTGTGCCTGTCTCCTTTCCTATTTCCTTGTAGCCTCAGTGTAAGGTAATTGGACGGAAATTTTTTTTTGAGTTCTGTCCCCGGACTGCGAATTAATGGAAAGAGTATCATAATGCTCTCTGTTATGCTCTTTGTGTGTGTGTGTGTGTGTGTGTGTGTGTGTGTGTGTGTGTGTGTATGTGCGTGCGTGTTTGTGTGTGTGTGTGTGTTTGTGTGTTCGTATGTATGTGTATGTATGTATGTATGTATGTATGTATGTGTAGTGCGTGTGCGTGTTTGTGTGTATGTGTGGACCCGTGTGTGTGTTCAGAGAGATGTGTACGTGGGAGGAGAATTAGCACGACTGCTCTGCTCCCAGGAGAGAATTTCAGAACCATTTACCTTTTTTCCCTTGTACTTCGTGTTTTTTTACCTTCTGGAAAAAAAGATAAAAGGCAGCGCTACTAATGGCTCTTGGATTCATAACGCTAATAGAACTTTATATTTAGATTTTTTTTTCAGAATTTAAATCCATTTTCTCTTTAGTTATATATATTTTTGTTTAAATAGAGATCATCGCCCCCGCTGAAATCAGAAGCTTCGCGCGGGAGTCGTAACGAATGCCATTGAGAAAGGAAATTGGAGAAGGTTAAAAAGCGTAAAGCGATAAAAGGAAGAGAGGGAGAAAATTGAAAACACCTCACGTGACGCATCGGGATGATAAGAAGAGGAAGGGGAATTTAATTGATAAAGAAGGAGACGAAAATAAGAAAAAAAGAGAGACTTATTCGAGAAGGTTGGAGAGGTGGGTGGCTGAGGGGGGAGAGGGAGGAGAAAGAGATAGACAGACAGAAGGCGGATGGACAAGACGCACGCACGCACGCACGCACACACATACACACACACATACACACACACATACACACACATACACACACATACACACACATACACACACACACACACACACACACACACACACACACACACACACACACACACACACACAGAATTAAGAGAGAAATACAGACAGACAGACAGAACCGCAGAGATAAAGAGAAATAGAAAGATCCAGAGACAGAGAGCTTAGGAGAAAGAGAGACAGAGAGAAAGAGAGGGAGAAAATAGGCCCCTCGCGAGCGCAGCCCAAGCAATGGTAGAGCCGTGGGGGGGGGGGAGAACAGAAGAATGTGAAGGAGAAGAAAGAGAAAGAAGGAGGAGGGGGGATAGGGAGGAGGAGGAGGGGGATGGGGAAGGGAGGGGGCGCGGTAGAGAGATGGTATACTCGGTGGGGAGGGGGGGGGTAGCGTTGAGTGGGTGGTGTGGTGGGGGGGTGGGAGAGCAAGAGGAGCCACCTGGGGGCATAAGACAGAGGGAGATAAAAGAGTAATTAGTGAAGTATGTAGACCGTGGCGGAGGTGGCGGGGAACAATGCGCCTGCTTTGATCTCTTTGTTCTCTCGCCGGCGCTTGCTTGTTCTCCGTGCGCGTTCTTCCCCGGCGCGCGTGTTCTTTGGCCTGTTCTTCTTGTTCGCAGGAGGGCTTCCAAGGCTTCTTTTCATTATTTTCATTTTTTCCCCTTATTATTTCTTGTTATGTTGTGTATTTTTTCGGTCTGATTTTTTTTTTTTTTTTTTTTTTTTTTTTTTTTTTTTTTTTTTTTTTTTTTTTTTTTAGGCCTGATTTTCTTTTTTTGACTGCAAATTCTTTTTTGAGACTTGTGTCTTTCGTAGTTTCTATCTCTCTCATTCGCCGTTTGGTTTGGTTTGGTATTTTTTAAGGTATTGTTGCTTGTTTCTTCTCACTTTTCCCCCCTCTTTCTCTGACCCCCCCTTTTTGTTATCTCTCTCTCTCATCTTCTCTCCTCTCTCTCTCTCTCTCTCTCTCTCTCTCTCTCTCTCTCTCTCTCTCTCTCTCTCTCTCTCTCTCTCTCTCTCTCTCTCTCTCTCTCTCTCTCTCTCTCTCTCTCTCTCTCTCTCTCTCTCTCTGTTCTGCTTGTAACAGGGAGAACACGGTGTCCGGTATGTAGATGCATGCACGGAACATCACAGGAGTCAGGGTCACAAGACACAACATGGATGTGAGAGAGGGAGAGAAAAAAGAAAGAAGAGAAATAGGGGAGAAGAAGAAAAGAGGGAAGGAGAGTGGGATAGGAAGAAGGAGGGAGAGGAGGAGGGAGGGAAAGGGATTGAGAGAGAGAGAGAGAGAGAGAGAGAGAGAGAGAGAGAGAGAGAGAGAGAGAGAGAGAGAGAGAGAGAGAGAGAGAGAGAGAGAGAGAGAGAGGGAGAGAGAGAGGGAGAGAAAGAGAGAGAGAGAGAAAGAGAAAGAGAAAGATAGACAGAGAGAGAGAGAGAGTAAGAAAGAGAGAAAAAAAGTGAACAAGAAGAAAAGACTTTTAAAACGGGGAAGGAAAAGGAAAGAGAATAGAGAACGGATTAAATACCTATGTATACCATGTATTTTTAAGTACCGACTTGGCCAACTTACTCTCACATGAGACTCCACAAGAAAAGTCCGAAAGAAGTAGAATGGAGGAGGAAAAAGAGGCAAGTTATAACTCGGAATTAGCTACGAGGCGGCAGTGGAGGCGGAGGGAGGGAGGGGGGTGGGCGGAGGGAGGGGAGGGACAGGCGGAAATGAAGGAAACAAAAGATGAGAAGAAAGGAATAGCTTGAAAACGAATAAAGGAGATGGAGCCAAGAAAAGGAGGTGAAATGAAGCAAAGCGAGGTTAGGAGAGAGAGAGAGGAAAGATCTAACTTCATAGCGAAGAAAGGAGATGCGGCCAAGGAAAGGAAGTTAAAGGAAGCAAACGAGAGAAGAGAAAGAAAAAGGAATAACTTGGAAGAATATAAAGCTTATAGGAAGCAAAGGCAGATCTCGGCTGATAAAATTCTGCCTTTGGGTCTGGTGGAGGAGGTGGGAGGGGAGGGGGGAGGGGGGAAGAGAGGTAGGAAAAACAGGAGGACAAGGAAATTGAAGAGGAGAAGGAGAAAGAGTATGATGAACATTGAAGAGGAAGAAGAGGAATTAGAGGAAGGAGAAGAAAAAAAAAGTAGAAGAAGAAGAAGAAGAAGCAAGTAGAGAAGGAGAAGAAGGAAGAAGAGGAAGTGGGAGAGAAGGAAATTGAAGAATAGGAGCGGGAATATGGAGGAGGGAAAGATTATATAAAAGAAAGGTGATTGAGCACGAGCTGAGAATAAGGAAAAAACATGGAAAAGGAAATGAGTTGATGAAAATAATCTTGAGGAGTTGCAAACGGCAGAAGGAAAGAAGAAGAATACAAGAACAAAAAAATAATGATTAGAAATTACACAAAAATAATGATAATAATGATAGATGATTGCGAAAGTGGCAATAAAAATATCAATAAGTAGGAGAAGCAAAGAAATGGAAGACGAGTCCGAAAAGTAAAGCAGATGAAAGCGGGCGAACAGGAAGCTCCGAAAACACCCGAGGATTTGCAGGTACAGACGGGAAGGGAGGAGGGGGGAGGGAGGAGTGAGTGGCTGGGAGGGGGTGACTGGAGGTAGGGGGAATGGGTGTGTGTGGACGAGAGGGGGGAGACGGGG
>NC_051422.1:9324690-9334690 GCF_015228065.2 Penaeus monodon
GGGAAGGAAGTGATAGGAGGAGAATGAAAAAAAAGAGAAAATAGAAAAGCGAAAAAGATTACATCATCCCGGAGCGAATCCCGCTGTTCCCGAGCGCGGCTGCACATCCCTGGCAGGTGCATTAAGTGAAGTCTGGCGGGCGCGACCGGAGAGTTATGCGCGGGCAGCCGACTTGAAGAAGATTAGCCGGGCGCCGCTTCACACTTTACCCGGGACGTAATTAAGACTTTGGCCGTCCGGACCTCGGCGCCGGCTCCTCGTGGCCACCTGTTCTTTCTTTCGGCGGAGGATAGATTGTTTCACTAATTTTGAGGAAGATTAAAAGAATTTGGGAAGGAATTTCTTTCTGCTTGTGTGCAGTTATTTCGTAGTTTTTGCGTGTGTTAAGTGGATTTGGAATATTTTGTTATTGTTAATATTTTTTGTTGTTAGTTTGTGAATAACATTTTGCGTAGATTATATATTTCGATTTGTCATTATTGTCATTATTATTATCTTGGTTTTATTATAATGCTCAATAGATTTGTGCCTGAATAAGTAACGGTAAGTTCTTACTTATTGCAATATCCTTATTCAATCCCGATCTAAGATATTCATCCCGCTGCCGTCGTCGTCATCTTCTGAGGGTTCTTGTTTCCCTCCAATAATCGCTTTCAACTCTTGCTTTAGACAGCTCGCATCCTCACAGCAGAACGATCCCCGCGTCAGACTAAACAGACATGTCACAGTGCTTTTCTTCACGCCAGAACGCTGATGCACACGCGTTCCGGGGAGACAAAAGGGTGGAAGTGTAGGACAGGGGGGGGAGGGAGAGGGTGAGGGTGAGGGAGGAAGGGCGAAGGGTTGAAAGGGATGGATGAGGATGGGTGGAGGGCGTTGAGGAAATATGCATGTATACCAAATAGGTGCAAGGGGAGAGAAAACGGAGAACAGGAAGTGAGAGAGAGAGAGAGAGAGAGAGAGAGAGAGAGAGAGAGAGAGAGAGAGAGAGAGAGAGAGAGACTGTGTGAAGCAAGGAGGTAAGTGAGAGAAATATACAGAGAGAGAATAAGAAGGGCACGGCCAACTTGGCGCCATGAGGGAGCGGCCCCGTCCGTGCTGTAGAAGACCGCCCACGCATGAAAAATCTGTGCCATTGTGGAGGATGTAGCGGGCGTGTGGTGGTCCATTATCGTGATGTGCGGGCGTGCGAGAGAGCGCTGTGGGCTGGAAGGGAGGACACGAGCGCTGGTGGCCGTGGTGGTGGCAGCGAACACAATATAGTCGAGATATTCAGCGTGTGGTCGATGTAGGTGATGGCCGAGAAATTTATGTAGTTTTTTTTCGCGTATTATTATCGAGTGTGGGACAAAAGATGTAAATTTTGCAAAAAAATAATATAGGCCATCGTTACAAGGAGTGTTTGGAATAACTTCACTTTATGAAATATACGCATTGATTTTCGCGAGAAATGGAGGGAATATTTTCTTCTATTTTAGCAAGACATTCAATCCCGAGCCGTATGGGGCGAAATGTCCTCTGTAATTTCGCCAAAGCCATGAGTAAAAATGTCCTTTCACGCAAAGACCTTAATCCAACAAACCACAAATCGTCTTTATTTGCCGAAGAAAAAAAAGAATAATAGCAAGCGTCGGTCGGTTGGCTCGTTGTAAGGACTCGCCCGTTGTATTATGCGCGTGTGACGACTCGGCATTAAGGCAGGAATGGGCCCGAGTGGTCTTCTACGCGGCGCTGCAAACCCCTTCGTTCACGTGGCGGGAACGGAAAGAGAAATTTGCGTTGCGTTTATTATCCTAAGTCAAAGCTCCGCGAGTTGGTCACGGCGAAATTTAGGAGCGACAGATCGTCTCCGAGCTAGGATTATACTTTTACGATCTGCGAGATAAGAATGATGAGTCTTTTTTTTCGTGCGGTGTTTGACGAGCCGCGATGAAGCCTCAATGTCTCCCCCCCCCCCCTTCCCACAGTGCTTAAGAGCTCTTCTCCCCCCCCCCCCAAGGTTTGAGAGCTCTCTCCCCCCATACCTAAGAGCTCTCCTCCCCCCTCCCCTCCATTCCTGAGCCGAACGATTCCCGGAAGCATTCCCGGAGCCAGCACATAATACCTCGGATGAGACAATACTTGGAATGAAATGAGATTCCAAAGCAAACAAGGGGCAGCGCGCCGGTGGGTCATCAAAGGGATTCGCCCCAGTTTACCCGCCAAATATCCACGTCTGTAACTTTTGGCGGGAAATTGCACCCGGGATTTAGGGGTCGGACGCTGTCGAGGCGGCCGCGCTCTCCTCGACATCTTTATTCCGGGCGACTTTTGTGGCGCTGTTTGGCTCTGTGCTGCTGCGTGCTGGATGCCTGGTTCTTTTATTTGCCTATTTATCTTTTTTCGTTTTATTCCATTTACGTGCGACTGGCGTGGCGCACGCAATGGAAGGAGGGTGAGAAGTTACCTTCGGTGCGGCTTCCAACGGGTCGCCATTGTATGACCTAGTCTCGTGCTATGTTTAAAGACTCTGGTGCGGCCTCTGCTCGACTCGCGTGACCCCGTTTTAAAGAGGGTCACCAAGGGGGGGGGGGCAGGTTCCTGGGCCGAAATGAGCGCGGAAGGGGTAGACCTTGGCTGGGCCGACCCTTCACTGCAGACGGAGGAGGCCGGGTTTTGTAGGCATATTAGACTCGTTTTCTTTCTGTCGTTCATTTTCAAATTTAATCTCTCTCTCTCTCTCTCTCTCTCTCTCTCTCTCTCTCTCTCTCTCTCTCTCTCTCTCTCTCTCTCTCTCTCTTCCTCTCCTTCCCCTCGCCCATTTTCCTCTTCATGACGGTTATCACAGAACAAGGGAGAGAGTATTTCAAGGGCTCGGGCCGGGCGCACTTTCCGTTATCTTCTAGACGTTCGGAGTTGAGGCCAGGGAAATAGTGGAAAGACGTGGAGAGGAGGGGGACGAGGGAGGATAAGGAGGCAGAGGAAGGGGGAATGGGGAATAAGGGTGGGGGTGAGAATGATAACGAGGGCCTGGGGCGTAATGAGGTCTCGGCGAAGAGGAAATAAACAGATTTATGTGAAGCAGTTCGAAACGGGAGTAAATGAGTGGGTGAGGCGGTAGGGAGTTAGCAAGGAGGAGGGGAGAGAGATGGGGACGACTGTGAGATTATGAATACGAGCTTAAAGCTACGAAGAGCGTTTGATTAAACTTTTATTTTTATTCATTTATTTATTTTTTGACAAATGGAAGCAATTTCCGCAAACATGAGTAAAATGATTGAAAAAGAAAGGCTGGAAAGCGAGTGATGACGTGGCGGGACGGAGCAGGTGAGGCGGGAAACCCAGCCAGGTAGGAGCTCGATGGCGGAGGGAGGGGGGAGGGGCGAGGAGGGAGGGGGGTGGACACGTACGGGGAATCCCCGAGTCAGCCCGACACATGTCGGGATTCTGAAGGCTGCGTCGCGTGTGTGTGTGTGTGTGTGTGTGTGTGTGTGTGTGTGTGTGTGTGTGTGTGTGTGTGTGTGTGTGTGTGTGTGTGTGTGTGCGCGCGCGCGCTCTCTCTCTTCTCTTTTTCCCCTCTCTTCTCTCTCCTCTCCATTCTTATCTTTTCTTTTCCCTTCTCTCTTATCTTCTCTTCTCTTCCCTTTTATCCTCTTTCTCCCTTTCGTTCATTTTCAAATTTTCGTTCATTTTCAAATTCTCTCGCTTGTCTCTGTCGTCCCTGCTTGCGTCTGTCATCTAACTGATCAATACTAGCGCAGAAAATCTTACGTGAGGTTTAACAAAGCTATTAAGGTATGACGAAGAAACCTAAATATGATTTATAGTAAATGCTTATTTAGGATTTCGCCAAACTTTAAACGTTAAAACATTTTATCGATATTGAACAACTTTTCACAAGTGACTAATATGAATAATTATAATAAGAACAAAAATCTTCAGTATATTGAATATATATATATATATATATATATATATATATATATATATATATATATATATATATATATATATATATATATATATATATATATAATGTGTGTGTGTGTGTGTGTGTGTTTACATACATTGGCAAATAGACAGAAATAGATGGATGGACAGATAAAACATCGCAAGAGATGGAAAAAAACAGATAGAAAATAATAGCTGTTCTAATTTTATACCGGACGTAACACCGACAACGGGGACGAAAAACACCAATTTTACGCCGCACGAAAATTGGACGATTATATTTAATTGGAAAGTGAGGAGGGTTTATGCATGCCTAATCCCTGTGCTTGATGGAGAATAAAAGTGTCAAATAAAGAGATGGGCAGATGGAGGCGGAAGTGACGGGCGGGAGAGCGAGGGGGCGGGGAGGCTGTGTCTTCGCCGGGGGCCGTTTGCTTGTCTGTTTTTGTTTTCCATTGTTGCTAGATTATTGTTGTTGGTATTGTTATTCTTCTTTATTGTTATTGTTATTATTGTTACTGGTATTAGTATTATTATTGTTGTTATTTTTATTTGTATTATTATTATTATTATTGGTATCATCATCATCATCATCATCATTGTTGTTGTTATTGCCATTTTTCTTGTTTTATTGTTGTTGCTGCTGCTGCTGTCGTAGTAGTAGCTGGCGAGGGAAGGAAGAGGAGGAGGAGGAGCTGGAAGAGGAGGAGGAGGAGGAGGAGCTGGAAGAGGAGGAAGAGGAGGAGGAGGAGCTGGAAGAGGAGAGCGCGGCAGGGGCGGAGCGGGGACGTCCAGGGTCGTCGTGGGGCCGCGGAACAAAACGACTCAGTTCGACGGTTCCCCTGGTGTGACGTGTCCTCCCTCGCCTGTTGCCTGACCAGTAGTTCCCTCTGTCGGATGCTGACGTTTTCTTCCGCTGCTGACCTCTCACCCTCCCTCCCCTGAGCCTTCTCTTTCTTTTCGCTTCTTTTCTTCTCCTGTCTCTTTCTTCTTCTTCTTTTTCTTCTTTACTATAATTCCTTTTCGTTCTATTGTGTCTCTTGTGATTTTTATTTTTGTTTTCGCTCTTTCATTTCATTTGATTTATTTCCATTCCTTGGTTTCCGATCACTCCCTTCTTTTCCTCCTCTACTTTTCCCTTTTCTTTTCTGCCTTCCTTTCCCTTCCTTTCCTTCCCTTCTCTCCCCTTCTTTTGCCTTTCATTTTCCTTTTCTTTCCTTTCCTCTCCTTTCCTTTCCTTTCCTTTCCTTTCCTTTCCCTTTCCCTCCCATTCTTCTCCTCTCCTCCCTTCAAACTACCCCTTCCCTCCCCTTTCTTTTTCTCTCTTCTCTTGCCTTCCTCATATTCGTAACCGTAGCCTTCATCTTTTTTCTTTTAATTTATCCCAAATTCTTCTCATTCCCCCTTTATCTTTTTTCCTCGATCATTTTACCGTTCCGTGATGGGGGAGAGTGTAAAAGGGGATTGAAAGAAAGGAGGGAAGAGGAACAGCAAAAGAGGAGAGGATGCAAGGGAGGGGAAGAAGGGATGTTGGAGAAGAGAGGGGAGGGAAGTAGAGAGCAGGAAAGAAGTGATGTAAATGGAGGGGGAAAGGAAAAAGAGTAAGTAAGGGAGAAGTATAGAGGAGGGATAAAAAATGAGAGAAAATGGAGAAAAAAGAGATCATGTAACTTCTACTTGCTAAGCTTCTTTACTCAAGAGAATTAAGGGAGGCAGAGAGGGAATAGAAAGAAGAGTGGGTATATTAGGAGGGAGAGAAGCCAGATAAAGAAAGGAAGAGAAGAGAGGAAAAATAAAGACAGTGAAAAGGGAAAAGCTGTCTCTCAAGAAGACAAAAAAGAAGGAAAATAAAAAGAGGAAAGACGGGAAAAAGGAACGGTGTCAGGTAACAAAGGTAATGATGTGCTGAGAGGTATTTGGCGTCAGTACCGTGATGCGGTGCGTCTCGTAAGCCAGTGGCAATGTGACGGCGGAGAGCACGGCGTGCTTTTGTCTGTTTTTTTTTTTTCGTTTGGTTTTGGTTTTGTTTCTGTTTTTTTTTTTTCTTTTCTTTTCTTTTCTTTTCTTTTTCTTTTGTTTTTTTTTTCTACCGTGGGTTGTGTTTGTGTGTGCCTGCATGTCAGTTAGTATGTGTGTTGGTGTCTTCATTCGTACGTTTGTGGGATTGTCGTGAGAGAGAGAGAGAGAGAGAGAGAGAGAGAGAGAGAGAGAGAGAGAGAGAGAGAGAGAGAGAGAGAGAGAGAGAGAGAGGAAGGGAGGGAGAAAGAGAGAGAGAGAGAGAGAGAGAGAGAGAGAGAGAGAGAGAGAGAGAGAGAGAGAGAGAGAGAGAGAGAGAGAGAGAGAGAGAAGGACTTTGTATTAGATAAGATAGCGGGAAGGTGAGAGAGAGAGGGGGGGCAGAGTGAGAGGGAGATAGTGAGAGGGATGGAGAGGGGGATAATGAGAGAGAGAGAGAGGGGGGAAACTGAGAAGGAGAGAAAGGGGGGAGAGTTAGAGGGGGAGAGAGAGGGGGGAGAGTTAGAGGAAAAGAGAGGGGGGAAGTGAGAGGTAGAGAGAGAGGGAGAGAGAGGGGGAGTGTGAGAGGGAGAGTGAGAGGGAGAGAAAGAGAGAGAGGGAGAGAAAAAGAGAGAGGGAGAGGGAGAGAAAGAGAGGGAGAGGGAGAGAAAGAGAGAGAGAAGGACTTTGTATTAGATAAGATTGCTGGAAAGTGAGAACTTCACTAGCAACTGCAGAGTGCAATGAGATCCAGTGCCATTATGTTGTCATTTATGTGGCCATCCTGCGTGTGGCAGCGCCTTGATGGCCCTCCCTGGATCTCTCTCTCATTCTCTCTCTCTCTCTCTCTCTCTCTCTCTCTCTCTCTCTCTCTCTCTCTCTCTCTCTCTCTTTTTATCTCTCCCTCTTTCCCTCTCTCTCACTCAGTCACCCATTATACATAGAGATAGATAGTTATGCAGTCTGACAGATAGATATTTGTGGGAGTTCCTTTTTTGCGTCAGTGTAAGCGCATGTATATTTATGCGGATAATTCGACCTTACATCCCCGATGATGGAGTGACCTAGGCCGGGCCTCGAGGTCAGGGGTCACACATGTGGTCGAAATTGCCCCCCGGCTATTTATGCGCCATCTGATGACCCCCGCCATACTGCGGCGGCCACTCGGGTCCACCTGCTGCGCCTCCTTCTCAATATTCCATCTAATTTTAACATCTTGTAACTGGCTGAGGGGGAGGAAGAGGAAGGACGGATGGATGGACTAACCGCGATGGAAGGGAGGGAGGGAGGGAGGGAGAGTAGGAGGAAGAGAGAGAGGTAGAGAGGGGGGGGGGCGAGAAAGAGAGAGAGAGATAGAGAGAGGGGGGGAGAAAGAGAGAGAGAGGGGGGGGGGGAGAGAAAGAGAGAGGGAGAGAGAAAGGGACAGGGAGAGAGAGAGAATATGTATGTGTTTTGACAAGGGAGATAGCTAATGGTAGTGGTGACGCAGAGGCCCCGCGCGTGTGTGGTGACTAGGGAGCGGGCGAGTGGCGGTGGCGGTGCCGCGGGTTTACTCTGCCCACACGCGAAATTTTCTGACCCAGTGCACTTGGCCGCACCCGCCAATCACAGGCCTCGGCGATAATCTTGGCCAATCACAAAATTCACCATCTCCCGCATGCTCCGATTCAGGGGTTGTAGGCGTAGTCTCATTTCACGTTTCGGCCGCTTCTCTCTTCTTTGCTTTAGAGTATACAGTTTTTTGGTTAGGGTACTCGTATTTATAACATGATCAACAAATAAAAAGGTTACTCCTTTTGAAATTCGCGTTCTCTGATTTTTTTCCCCTTTTCTTTTCTTGCTTTTTTCTAGATTCAGTCATTTAGGACCGTTTCTGAAAAGATCAGGACCGTAAAACCGTAAAGTATTTTTTCCCTCCATTTCATTTCTTTTTCTGCCCGTCATCCGCCTCCCTTCTCCCCCTCTCTTCAGCCCCTCCCCCTCCCACTGTTCTCCGAGCATTTGGAGTTCTATTTGCAACTACAACAGATTGCGGCGGGTCATAAAGGCTCAACCATTAATTGCTAATTGCACATTAATTGCACATTCCATTTTCTTTCAACCGGCTGTCTGTTGAGAATAAATCATATGATTAAGGGGAGACTTTGTTATTACGTGGCCACTCGCTTTCTCACGTGACTTCAGTTTCTCTCTCTATCTGTTTCTCGTTTCATTTCTTTCTCTCTCTGTTTTGTTCTCTCTCTCTCTCTCTCTCTCTCTCTCTCTCTCTCTCTCTCTCTCTCTCTCTCTCTCTCTCTCTCTCTCTCTCTCTCCTCTCCTCCTCTCTCTCCCTCTGCTCTCTCTCTCTCTCTTTCGCTCTCTCTCTCTCTCTTCTCCTTCCCCTTCCCCTTCCCCTTCCCCTTCCCACTCTTCCACTCTCCCAGCCTCATCTTCCTCCCCCTCCTCCTCACCCCCATATTTCGCATATTTTTAGCCCCGCCCGACCCCCTCCCTCCCTCCCTCGCACGGGCGAAATGCAGTCGATGGCGCTGGCCGGGGCGCTGATACGTCTTCCTCCGTCACCGAATTGTTGCTAATTGCTGCTATTCCGGGTCGGCCTCATTTCGCACGTGATTGCATGGGCTCCCGATCGCCGTCATGCGTAGGTGCATGCGGGGTGTTGCGCGGAATGATGTGATGCGATGTGGTGATGGTGCCGGTATAGGCGTATTTGGCATCCTTTTTTTCTCACTCTCTCATTTTATTTCTTAATTTTCAGTTTATTTTATTTTGCAATATTTTGTATTTCTCATTTGTTCCTTTTCTGTTTTATTTCTGTTTTTATTATTCCTGCGGTAAGAGGCTTAATCAAGATCGAAGTTTATTTGATGTGTTCGTGTAGGGTGTGAGGTCGCGAACGAACAACTGACGGTAATGACGTCATTGTTGTTTTTGTTACCGTGAGGGGGGGAGGGGGGGCTAAGGGCGCCGAGATTATGGTGATGAAATTGTGTCAAGATAAAGAAGCTTATATTCTCCTAATCTGCTTTCGTGGGGGAGGCTGAACGAAGGAGATGAGGGGATAAGGAAAGATGGGGAGAGGCTGAACGAAGGAGAGGGAAAAGAGGGGAGAGACTGAAGAAGGAAAGAGATAGGGGTGAGGAAAGACTGGGGAGGGGGAAAGAGAGGGAGGAATGAGGTAGGTGAAGGGGGAAAGGCTGTAAGAAGCGAAGGAAGAGACGAAATGTGAGGAAGGACAGGGGAAGGAGGGAGAGGGAGGATCGGAAGGAGTGGTAGGGGAAGGGAGAGAGGAAAGAGGGAAGCGGAGGGAAGAGGGGGGGGAGGGTTGGTCACCAGAAAGGACGCACTACGGGAGGGAGCCAATTATCTCCGCCAATTAGCAGTAAATCAGGCAGCCACCCTGGCACAGGCTGGCTCAGGAGGAAGGAAGGCAGGAAGGAAGGAAGGAAAAGGGAGAGGGAGGGCGATGGAGCGAAGGGGGTGAGGGCATGGAGAGGAGAAAAGGGAGGGTGAGTGGGAGGGAGGGAGGAAAAGAAGGGGGAAGAGGAAGAAGAGGTTGGGCCTTGGAGGGTAGACTAGAGGGTGAGAGGGAGGAAGGAAGGGAGAGAGAGAGAGGAGATGGAAGATAAGTCTTGGAAGGGAGAGTAGAGGGTGAGAGAAGAGTGGAGGGAAGGAGGGAGGAGGGGACTGCAGGGGCTGTCATTAGCCAGGATTCTTCTTGCCGCAGATGTGCAGGTTTTGGGAGGGAGGGAGGGAGGGAGGCAGGGTGAGGACAGGATTAGGAGAGGGGGGGGGGGTGTCGCACCGGCGCCGTCTCCCTCAGGACGCATTCCTCCCGGGGAGAGACGTCCCCTTGTCCTGTCGGGCGCCCCGGTGTGTTGCCCTTCTTGCACGCAGGGCGGCCGCACGTGCTCGCGGATCGGGCGTTGGAGGGACCGGGTTTCGCGACCTGGCGGAAGTGGGGTGGAGGGGGAGGGAGGGAGAAGGAGAAAAGAAGAAGAAGAAGAAGAAGAAGAGAAGAAAGGGTAAGGAAGAGGGTAGAGGGTGGGTGGAATTTTTCAGAGGCAGCAAGAGA
>NC_051422.1:9337190-9352190 GCF_015228065.2 Penaeus monodon
GAGAGAGGAGGGAGAGCGAGACGAGAGGAGAGACTGGGAGGAGGAGAGAGGGAGAACAGATGACGAAGAAGAGAGAGAGAAGAGAGGAGTGAGATAGAGATAGAGAGGAGAGAGAGAAAGAAAGAAAGAAAGAAGAGAGAGTTAGAGAGGAGAGAGGAGATAAGAAAGAGAAAAGAGAGAGAACGAGATGAAATATTGCCCTCGCCTTAGCCCGGATGCGAATGCCAACTCATGGAAGTAACACATTTTTTATGGCAAGTTCCTGTTGCACGGGTTAAGCTGCAACAGGGGACGAGTAGCGATGCTCATTTATTATTGTTACTTTTTAAATTATCATTATGGCTATTGTTGTTATTATTATTATTATTATTATTATTATTATTATTATTATTATTGCTGTTCTACATCTTATTGTTATTGTTATGACTAATATTGTTGTTGTTGTTATCATCATTATCATCATTATTATCATTTTATACCATCATCTTATTATGTTGTTTTGCCATTAAAAGTTTTTCTAGTTTCTGCGGCGACGCGGAGGGCCTCGCGGGGAAGTTCGGGGCCATGACTGAAGGGCTGCTCTGGGAAAGGCCTGTGTTGTTATTCGTCGCATTTTTATTGTTCGTTGGTGGAATTGCTATGGCTGACGATTCGTGTGTAGGTTGTGACTGTTACTTTTGTTGTAGGCGTTTTCTTTACTTTTTGCGTTTTTTTTTATGATGTCGAGTTAATTACTTCACAAATGGTTTACTTCGTTTTGAATTGTTTGTTGTTATCAGAATGATTTCTCGTGGTTGTCTAAGGTTGGATATCTCTCTCTCTCTCTCTCTCTCTCTCTCTCTCTCTCTCTCTCTCTCTCTCTCTCTCTCTCTCTCTCTCTCTCTCTCTCTCTCTCTCTCTCTCTCTCTCTCTCTCTCTCAGGAGTGTGCAGATGAACAGTCTATCTCCGCGGTTCTCATATATATATATATATATAGATATATATATATATATATATATATATATATATATATATATATATATATATATATATATATATATATATATATATATATATATAATGTGTGTGTGTGTGTGTGTTTCTGTTTCTGTTTCTCTGCTTCCTCACAATAGAGTATTTTGTTGTTTATTCATGGTTTGTAACGGCAGTTCATCGATAAAGTGACGGATTCGCCGCCACGTTCTCTTTATTTATTGGAAAACCTCGTTTATTATGTTGGCTGTTGTGTTGACGGATTTACTCGGCAACGATGACTGATATATTGGCTCGCTGTTTTTCAGCGTGGTGGTATCCGCTCTGAATATACATGACAAAATATTTCGTTCATATTTTATCCTGCGCTGTGCATGTCTGATGTTGTTGTTTTTTATTGTCATTATTGATGTTTTTATTCTCCTTTTCTCCTTGCAGCGGAGAGCCACATCTCGGAATACCCTGGCGGATACAGCATCAACTACGGGACGACGTTGCTGATGCAGTGCGTGGCCACGGGAGACCCCCTGCCCGAGATCGAGTGGTTCAGGGACGGACAGCCGGTGAGTCAGGTGGATGGCCTCTCTCTCTCTCTCTGTTTCTGTCTGTCTCCTTCTTTCTGTCTGTTTGTCTGACAGTTTTTCTCTCTCTCTCTCTCTCTCTCTCTCTCTCTCTCTCTCTCTCTCTCTCTCTCTCTCTCTCTCTCTCTCTCTCTCTCTCTCTCTCTCTTGAGTGTGTAGATGACCAGTCTCTCTCCGCGGTTCTCCCGGATTCCCCCGTCGGTTACCTTGCTGTGCGTCGGCGCGTTTGTTTTCAGGGCCTCGACGCTTCTCCTTCCTGGCTCCCATCTTTCTACTGCTACCCCCCCCCACCCGCCCCCACCTCCTTTTTAACCTTCCCTCCCCCTCATCCTATAACCCCACCTCAGTCCCCTTCCCCTTTAGTCCTTGCCCTCACCACCCCCTCTGCCGCTTCCCCTGCCCCTCCTCTTCCCCCGCCGTCCCATCCGCCATCAGCCCCGTGCTTAATCCTTCATGAATTCGTGTAAAAGTTTCATTTACAAAACATTTACAGCTTTTAGGCTCGGGGAGGGGGAGGGAGTAGAGGGTGGACGGAGGGAGGGGATTAGGTGTGGCGGCAAGGGAGAGGGGATGGGGTGTGCGTAATTTATTCTTCATTAACACAATTAATGGTTTTCAGAGGCAGGTTTTGGGAGCATAAATAACGGCCTCTATTACCTGCTGTTCGTCACCGGCGCCGCGCCTTTGTGTCTCGCTGGCCTTTGTGCGGGACGCGGCCCTCGGCTGATGGCCCGGGCTCTTGCTCTCGAACATTCTCGGTCGCGTTTGGGTCGTGCGGTGGGCGTCCCTTCGTCGCGGGCGGGATTCTTCCGGAGAAATTCTCCTGGGGCTTTGTCTGGTTGTGCTGAGGCGTGGCCAGCCATGCCCCCCCCTCTCTCTCTCTCTCTCTCTGTTATATATATATATATATATATATATATATATATATATATATATATATATATATATATATATATATATAGAGAGAGAGAGAGAGAGAGAGAGAGAGAGAGAGAGAGAGAGAGAATGTACATATGTATGTATGTATGTATGTATGTATGTATGTATGTACGAACATACATACATGTGTGTGTGTATATATAATACACGAACACCCTCTCTCTGAGCAATATATTGCAACATCCCAGCAATGCACTATACCTCAAGCAGGCGCGTTTGGCCCGCCCTGGGTTGCATTATCTGCCGGGAAGTGTCATGCCCGGTTGCGTGTCCCGGCAGCTCGCTGCCTCACGGCCAGAGGCCCGCACATATTGCAGGGGACGTGACTGTTGCATGAAACACGCGTGGCAGGAGATGGATCTCGCGAAGGCTTATTGGGTCAGCGCGTCGCTCGGACGCCTTTTCTGCGCTCGCTCCACTCGCTCTTGGCTTTTTGGCTGCGCCCGAGCAAGCGTGGCTTTCATGTCGGATGTCTGTCAGTCTCTCTCTCTCCCTCACTCTTCCCATTTTCCCTCACTCCCTCTTTCCGTCCCTCCATCCATCCATCCATCCATCCTCTCTCACTTTCCCTGGCTCTGCCCTCTCTCTTTTACTCCCCATTACCTCCTCTCCCTGTTCCCTCCCTCCACCTCGCCCTCCCTCCGCAGTCCCCAGCCTTAAAACGACATGAACAGAGAAAAGCGACGCAGGAAAACACGTCGCAATACAGCGCGGGAAGTCACTCCATCCCCGCCGACGATG
The DNA here is from genome assembly GCF_015228065.2 of Penaeus monodon. Lineage (NCBI taxonomy): Eukaryota > Metazoa > Arthropoda > Malacostraca > Decapoda > Penaeidae > Penaeus > Penaeus monodon. The sequence continues at coordinate 9,340,425 of NC_051422.1, forward strand.
TCACGTTGTCCATTTTTTCGCTGAAATTGAGGCCAGTTTCCCTCACGGTGGCAGTCAAGCGAGGTCATCCTCCCGGGCCATTACGCTGCATTCCAAGCGTCGGGGCGGGACGACCCGAGGCAACGACCGCTGTGCTGTAACGGGTCACGGGTCGTAGCAAGTTGCGGAACGTGCGAGAGGGTCGTACGGTTGTTGATGGAGGTTTGGCTGAGTGAGAGAGAGAGAGAGAGAGAGAGAGAGAGAGAGAGAGAGAGAGAGAGAGAGAGAGAGGAGAGAGAGAGAGAGAGAGAGAGGAGAGAGAGAGAGAGAGAGAGAGAGAGAGAGAGAGAGAGAGAGAGAGAGAGAGAGAGAGAGAGGCAGGCTATTGCCTTCTGTAATTTCTACACATTTGTCTTAATTCACCTTTAAGCATGCCATATGTTTTTGTCCGAAAACAACCTGCTTATTAGGGTTTAATCATCCCATATTTGTATTCAGTGTATATACACATATACATATAGACACTCAGATGTATGTCTATATACTTGTTTATGTATATGCGTGTGTATGCATGTATACATATGATTATACTTGGTAAATGCATGTTTTCATATAAGCATTTGTGAATCGTTGCATGTGAACTGACCTCCCCTCTCTTCGCAAGCTGCCTATGTACGAGTGGAAGAACGAGGTAAGTGTTAAAGTATATTGCACTTAGAAGTTATTAGGGCCTTCTCGGGTGTAGCTAAGTGTTCGGCGTTTTTGCAGGATATTTAACTTTTGCATTTTGTTCCTGCAGCTGAGCTTTTCAGTTATTTATCTTTGTCTTTAACTTATGTAAGCAGCTTTTCGCGCTTTACAAAAGTCTAGTCGTTTTTTAGCTTTACTATAAGAAGTACGTTAGTTGCAAATTAAGATAATGAATAATTTTTATTTTTTAGTAATTTGAAGAAAATATGCAGGTTTTAATCCTTCCTTCGAGAAATATGTTGGTATCAAATTAAGATGATGGCTTGTTCTCATATTCAAAACTAAATTATTTTTATGTGATATTGTCATTTATACAGCGTGCAGTTCAAAGTCGCGCCCACTTCTAAGTTCACCTGTTATCATAACCCTTGTCTGAAGCCGCTGTTTTGTCATATTATCTGCTCCTATTGATATGTTCGCTCATTAGCAACTTTGAATGGCTAAGTTGAAAATGGAGGGGACCTTACCATAGACTTTACCACTGGATGAAAAGGAAGAATACTCGTTTTTTTAAAGTACTAAATCCTGGCATAGCTCGGCATAACTACAGACAAGTTGTCAAGTTACAAGATTAGGATTAGGTTACAATCACCTCCAACTCTCGAATCGGAGTGTCCTGCGCTGAAGATAGTCCCCTAAACAAACTTTGGTGAATTCCGACGCCACGATTGTGCTGTGGCGGTGGGAGGGAAGGGGCCGTCGCGGGAACATTAACTGGGACGTCAATAGAGTGTGTGTGTGTGTAATTAAATCCTCCATCCCACTCTCTCTGTTTCTCTCTCGCTCTCTGTCTTTCTTTCTCTCTGTTTCTTTTTCTCTCTCCTTCTCTGTCTCCCTTCCTCTCTCTTTCTCTGTCTCCCCCCCCCCTCTCTCTCTCTCTCTCTCTCTCTCTCTCTCTCTTTCTCTCTCTTTCTCTCTCTCCCTCTCTCTCTCTCCTTCTTCTTCTCCTTCTCTTTCTCTTTATCCTTCTCCTTGTCCTTTTCTCTCTCCCTCTCTCCACACACACTTACGGACGTCTGTATGGAAATGGAGAGAAATTTATCGGATATATATGCACATTTCAAGCAGTTACGCATTCTGAACACTGTATTATTGTTTTGCATTCGTAACCATTGTCATCTCTAATCGTCTCTTCCATCTACCTCCATCCCTCCTTCCCTTTTGCTCTCACTCTTTTCTCCTTTCTTCTCTCTTATCTCCCTCCCTTCTTCCCTTCGTCTCCTTCTGTTCTTCCCTCCTTTCCTTCCTACCCACCTTCCCACCCTTCGCTTACGCCCTCCTTCATGTCCCCTTCCGTCCTTCCTTCGCTCCCTCCCTCCCTCCTTCCTCCCTTCGCTCCTTTCCTCATGTCCCCTTCCTTCCTTTCTTCCCTCCCTTCTCCCCCCTCTCTTCCCTCCTTCTCCCCCCTCTCTTCCCTCCTTCTTTCTCCCCCTCCCTTCCCTCCTTCCTTCTCCCCCCTCACCCTTCCTTCGCCCACCCCCCAGGTGTTGCACGGGATCGAGTTCATGCCGTTCAAGTCGTACGCTCGCTCCAAGCTGACGGTGAACGCGACGTCGACCGCCAACTACACGTGCTCGGCGAAGAACGCGGTGCAGGGGCGCTTCACTCAGGACACGCGCACCTTCATCGTCTCCGTCGTCCACCCCGTCAGCCGTGAGTGTTTCTGCGGTTTTTGTTTTGTGTGTGTGTGCGTGCGCGTGTGCGTGTGCGTGTGTCGGTCTTACGTCTGGGTATACATATTAGATCTTGTTCTCCAATACCCGTACCAGACAATGTCTTATACTTAACCTTCATACACACAAACTGTCTCCCCCCAAAGACGAAGCCTATTAACCCCCCCCTCCTCCTGAGCAGCGGTGCGGCGACCCACTGGCTACTGCGCCCCCTACAACGGGCGTGTGTGCCAGCATCACCTGGGCGGCACGGGGCTCGTGTGGTACAACATCACCTCGATCGACAGGGGCGGCTGGCTCAACGAACACATCACCCGCGAGCTGTGGGCGGAGATGATCGACAACTTCCGGGAGCCCTGTCGAACCGCCGCCGAGGTGAGTCTGCGGGGCGGCGGCCTCCGCGGGTGCCCTCCCTTGGGGTCGTTTGCTTCGTCTTTAGCTTCGTTTTCTTCTTCGTCTTCTTTGGCTTAATCTCCTTTTCTTCTTCTTTACTCAGTCTCCTATCTTCTTTGGTTTAGTTTCTTTTTATTGTTGGGACTTAACCGGGTCACTGTGTTATATTTTTTCTATTTCTCTCTCCCCTCTTCTCTTCTCTTCTTCCCCCCCCTCTCTCTCTCTCTCTCCTCTTCTCTTTCTTCCCCCCCCCCCCATCTCCTCTCTTCTCTTTCTTCCCTCTCTCTCTCTCTCTCTCCTTTCTCTTTCTTCCCTCTCTCTCTCTCTCTCTCTCTCTCTCTCTCTCTCTCTCTCTCTCTCTCTCTCTCTCTCTCTCTCTCTCTCTCTCTCTCTCACTTTTCTTTCTTTTTCTAGTACCCAGGCCCTCTAACTGCACCGCGCCGCCGTATATAAAGTTCTTATCGTTTTGTTCTGCCGGTGTTTGGACTTCATATTTACGTTTGTCGGGCCGCACGCTTCTGTATTAGGAGAGTCACCTTGCCAAGGAAGTCAACTTTTAACAGGATAACAGTAGATATCAGACGATGTGAGACGGAAAAGAACTGACACCACGGATTAAAAAGAACGAGAAAGGAAAGGGACAAGGAAGAGGAGGAAGAGGAATAATGAGAGTATACCATCTATTTCCCGAGATGAAAGACAGAGGGACATGGAGGAGAAAGAAGGTGAAAAGAATGAGAGAGAGAGTGGGCAGAGGAGGAAAAGAGATGGAGGGAGTGAAACAAGGGTGGAGGGAGAAGGGTAGAGGGGAAGGAGGAGGGAGGAAGAGGAGAAGGGGAGAGAGAGAGGAATGGGGAGAGGAGGAGGGAGGAAGAGGAAAGGGAGGGAGGAGGAAAGGGGAGGGAGGAAGAGGAGAAAGGGAGAGCGGGGAATGAGGAGAAGGGGAGGAGGAAAAGAAGATGGGGAGAGAGAGGAATGGGAAGAAGGAGGGGAAGAAAGAGGAGAGGGGGGAGCAGGAAGAGGAGAAGGGGAGAGCGAAGAATGGGGAGAGGGGGGGAGGAAGAGAAGGGAGGAGGAGGAAGAGAAGACGAGAGGGAGAGAGGTAGGGAAGGAGAAAGAAACGAAGAGAGGGAGGGAGGATGAGAGGGAGGGAGGTCGGGAGGAGCGCAAGGGCGGGCGAGGTTAGTTGAGAGAGCGAAAAGTCTTGACAAAAATCCGAGCGTTGCGGCGCCCTGTTCGCCTCCGCCGCCCAACTTCTTTTTTCCCGGCCGGATTTTTAAAAGCTCGGAGGAGAAACTTGATGATGAAGGAGAATACACTTTGGGAACTACTCACTTAAGGGCGGCGGAAGCTGCTGTTGATGTTGTTCTTGTGGTTCTTGTTGGAGATACTGCTGCTGCCGGGGAGGCTAGGGTTACATTGGGCTTTTGTCGGTTTTAAGTTCTAATGATGCTTTGTGTATAGATGCAACTTACTTTGATTTAGGATTGAATTTTGGTCAGTTATGACGACACTCTCATAAGTGCTGTTAACACACACGCATTTTTTATAATATGGTTAATATTTTTACATTGAGATATTAACTACGTACTGTTCCCTTTATGCTGAAGCGGCCTTGACGTTGTAAAATGTTAAGTCATTATTACACATGCAATTACTAACATTTTATTGTTGTTTTAACCATACATTGATCGACGTGTACAGAGGTTGCTGTGTAGATTCGCCTTCCCCGAGTGTCACCTGGAAGACGGCTACCAGGTGGGCCTCCCCCTCTGCCACGAGGACTGCGTGGCCGTGCGGAGCCTCTTCTGCGTCAACGAGTGGCTTCTCATCGAACAGAACAAACAGGTAAATGGACCTCCTTTGTTTCCACTTCCGTATCTGTGATCGTGTGATGGGCTGGGATGTATGTTAGATGTTCGATTATTTTCTTATCAGTGGGTGATGTGTGTGTGTGTGTGTGTGTGTGTGTGAGTGTACTCAGAGTGTGAGTGTGAGTGTACTCAGAGTGTGAGTGTGAGTGTACTCAGAGTGTGAGTGTGAGTGTACTCAGAGTGTGAGTGTGAGTGTACTCAGAGTGTGAGTGTGAGTGTACTCAGAGTGTGAGTGTGAGTGTACTCAGAGTGTGAGTGTGAGTGTACTCAGAGTGTGAGTGTGAGTGTACTCAGAGTGTGAGTGTGAGTGTACTCAGAGTGTGAGTGTGAGTGTACTCAGAGTGTGAGTGTGAGTGTATTCAGAGTGTGAGTACACTCACACTCTGAGTGTACTCAGAGTGTGTGTACTCAGAGTGTGAGTGTGAGAGAGAGAGAGAGAGAGAGAGAGAGAGAGAGAGAGAGAGAGAAGAGAGAGAGAGAGAGAGAGAGAGAGAGAGAGAGGAGAGAGAGAGAGAGAGAGAGAGATTCCCCAAGTGAAAATGAAACAAATAATGAACGTCTTAATTATTATAATTATGTTGAAGTTAATAATTCATATTAAGAACCTGGAAGGCCACCCAGCTGACTGTATCAAAACATGTTATGTGTCTTCTCTTTGGCATCTGTGCAGGAGAACCGCATCTTGAAAAACAGGAACCACTTCCGGCTTCCGGACTGTGACCAGCTGGAGAGCCACGGCAATGGATCGAAGAGGGTCTGCTCGCACATCGGCCTCACTGAGATCGACCCCGACCAGGTCACATGTGAGTCTGGGCAAAATTCTTTCCCTGGGTGGGGATGATAGAGAAGATTAAGTTTGAATATATGATAAGACATGTAGGAGGTTGTTACAGCATGTTAGCATAGTTTAAGACATGTGAAGATAATGCAGGATGAGCCCTGCTTTCTTAAATATTGTTAAAACCAGCTTACTCCAAAAGCACATTATATCTAGTATTTAGTACACATGTAGACTTTCACTTAATTTTAAACATCAGCATTACATGGAAAGCCTCCTGATATCTGCTTTCCTCCCAGACAACTGCCGGAAGGGTCGCGGGCGCTGGTACTTCGGCAAGCAGAATACAACAATGAACGGGATTGCCTGCCAGCGGTGGGACTCGCAGGAACCGCACAAGCACCATCGGCCGCCCACTGTGTTCCCCGAGATACAGGACGCCGAAAACTACTGCAGGAATGCCGGGGGAGAAGAACCTTACCCTTGGTGTTATACGATGGACCCACTCATCCGTTGGCAACATTGCAGCATTCCTCTCTGTGGTAAGAAGTAAATGTGTTTCGTAGCTTAAGATGTAGTGTTTATTACTCTACAATTTATGATACTTAATCGATATGAACAGCTTACGACGGTTAGAGGATATCTTAATATAGGTACTTAATTTATTATACATTAAAAGATAAAATCCTAGTAAATTTACATTAATGCAAAATAAATTACATGTGGCTGAACTGAAATGTATATTAAAAATGATGAACAGGAAAATGAGTGAATGCCAAATTGTTATCAGATTTTAAATTTTAGAAGTAATTTCAAGATTTCTCTTATTGCATAAATAGTCCTTGTAAAAAAATATTACATGAAACTTTAAACTTTTACACTAATTTAAAGAAAATCCACCTTACACAAGGGCTGTCATCTTGAATGTGCAGTCAGTCCCGGAAAACTTTTTTCACTCATTCATAAAGTCCCAAAATAAATGGATCAGATTCAAACCTGAACAATTAATGCAGCATCAGACAGTGCTGTGCTGGAGGGCGTCCAGGGACTGGAGGAGGAAGACACAGACATTGTTATCAGTCCTTGGATGATGATGATATCGGGAGGAGCGGGTCTGGGCGTCCTGCTGCTCCTCGCTCTCAGTGCTCTCCTTATACACAAACTGGTTCATGCTAAACGGGGCTACACGGCGCCTACCACTCAGGTAAATAATGTATTTTGTCATGGGAGTTTTAAAGTTTTATATCCCAAGCATTAATGTCATAATGTTGAAGCACTAAAGTATTTCATATGTTTGTTAATATTTATCAGCATGCTATGGATAGATATCTTGGAAACTTTAACATTTACTGCCTTTCAAATAAACAAATAAATATATGTATAATTCAGTGTGCATTTTAAACAAAACCCTTAACACTTTACTGAAATGCAGGTCCACTTTAGAAATATCCTGTATTGTTTTTTCTTTATTTGTTGGACAGGAGGCTGACATTGATTTAACAAAATTGCCAAGTAATTCTGCCTACCATCAAACTTGTGCTCAGCTGAACCCCAAACTAGAGAAGCTTCAGTACGACAGGAATAGCATCATATACATACGTGATCTTGGGCAAGGAGCCTTTGGCCGAGTTTTCCAGGTAAGAGAAAAGAAGCCATTGTTATGATGTCAAACTTTCACTTGAAACTTGATTATCTATTCATCTGTATTGTGTATAGATGCAACTTTGAACAAAAACTATTAGTTCATTTCCTCCCTTCTCTTCATGCAAAAGTATGGAAAGTGAATATGTCTCATATTAATAATATATTTCTGGAATTTCAGGGCAAGGCACCCGGTCTGGTTGCTGGTGAGGAGCTTACCATGGTGGCTGTTAAGGTCCTAAAGGAAGAGGCATCAGAGGACATGCTTGGGGACTTTGAGAGAGAAGCTTGCATTCTGGCAGAGTTTGACCATCCAAATATAGTGAGGTTACTTGGGGTGTGTGCTGTTGGAAGACCTATGTGTCTCCTGTTTGAGTACATGGGACGTGGAGACCTTAATGAGTTCCTCAGGTCATGTTCTCCGACTAACTACATTGTAAGGTCTTCAAATGGGGATACTTTTAGTGATACAAAACTTAGCTACAAGGATATGTTGTGGATTGCTACCCAGATTGCTGCTGGTATGGTTTACTTGTCAGACCGGAAGTTTGTGCACCGAGATCTTGCAACAAGAAATTGCCTTATTGGTGAAGACATGACTGTTAAGATAGCAGATTTTGGTCTATCTCAAAAGATTTACATTGCAGATTACTATAGGGGTGATGACAGTGATGCCATCCCCATTCGCTGGATGCCACTAGAGAGCATTTTATATAATAAATACACTATAGAGAGTGATGTCTGGGCCTTTGGGGTATGTTTATGGGAAATATTTTCTTTTGCTTTGCAACCATACTATGGAATGACACATGAAGAGGTTGTTTGTTTCCTGAAGGAGGGAGGAATTCTCTCATGTCCTGACCACTGCCCTCCCGAGGCTTACTCCTTGTTAACCTGGTGTTGGCAGCGGCGGCCACATGACAGACCAACCTTCCCCATCATTCATCAGAAAATGAAAGACCTGATGGCAGGTCGTCCACTGAATGTGCCCATCCCTCCCCCAAGCTCATCTATGTCAGGCTCAGCCCCCCCCACCCCACGACCGTGCTCATGTGCTCCAGAGCAAGGGGTTCAGTCTTCATAAGTAATTTATTCAAGACCAACCTGTAGTCATGAACCACACATCAGTGATTTTTTTTAAGCTATTGAAAACAGCTGCTGCTGTATGATTAAAATTGCACTGTAAATACAAAATTATTTAAGTAAACAACTATTTGTGATTGGGATTGATTAGGTCTTGGCATAATTTAAATAAAAGGTAATAATAAGTGGGGAAGTAATAACATGGTACATGAATGTTTAACATTTTAAATGAAAATGATGAAAGCCATTCTTCTTGGTCAAGATTGATATCCCAGTTATAAATAATTGTGCAAAGGGAACAAAAGGGCCATATCTGTGACACAATACATGTCACAGTTATGAATACTTTGCAGATATTAAATGTGTAAATTCTGGTTAACATAATTCTCAAATCGGCAGAATTTAATGAGTCATTCACTGAAGGTGTGCTTGCACAATATTCTTACATGAATCATAATTATCATTGTAAATAGTAATTTTAGATTTAAGTATTAATGACAGCAATTTAGCTGCGACTTTACAAAAGCACAAATAAAACATCGTTTTGAAAAAAAAAGGCTAATAATGCAACAGGAGCAAAAGAATATGATTTAAATAATAATACATATGGGTGATCCTGGTCTTCAAGCATAACTTGAAGTAAGGTCTTTGGGGGTAGTAGTGAAATACTTCATCTCTTTTTTTTTTTTTTAATAGAATTTTTGTTTATATTTACATTGCAGAGAGATTGAATTTTCCAGTACAGATCCATGATGTCGGTAATATTACAAAGATCTTTTACCAAATTTTGATTTTCATTATCATAATCTGATTACAGTAATATAATCAAAAGATATAGTTTCTACATCTGTGAAGCCTTCAGGCTAAGGTTTTGCTGCTTCAAAATATGTAGTAAAACATGGAAAATAACTTTTTTTTTTCTGCATTTAATCCAAATTTTTGAAAAGCTTCAGAAGCATTCTAGTGGGAACCAGAAATAGCTTATAAGAAGGATGCTAAATTTTATTATGGTTGCTATAGTCTTTTTGTTGCAAGGTTTGCAAGTGCACAAATGAACAGAATGTGATAGCAAAGTAAAGAAAGCATTCTAAACAGATGGATATGATTGGAAAAAGTTATTTTAATTGTATAGACATACAAACTGAAAATCTCATGTACAGCTTAATCTTAAGGAATTAGCTTTCAGATTAGCATTTTATATGGCAGCAATATAACCACAGGTTGGCTTGTGGTGAAGGGACTTTTGCACATGCTTGTTTATGATTTATCACACTGTATCAAAAGGAAAAAAAATGGAATCATTTTATTTTCAGCAGCCGGGAGCTCATGTACATCTTTTGAGTTGTGCTTATCAGAGCTTTTTAGCAATCATGAAAATATTATCATTGCTATGTCATTTTGCAATATTACAAAGTGTTCTTTATGATTAGGATGTAAGGAACCTGATGACAGTTTTAAAGTAGTAGAAAAAAAATGTGTGAAATTGTATATTCTTTTATGACTGAGGATTGACATCTCAGTCTGTGAATTCTCTCTCTTTAAACTGTGATTTTTGGGTAAATGTGTTGAGAGTGATGAGTGAGAAGGAAAGGAATTGATCCACTGCCCTAAATACATGCTTGAGTCAAACCATCATTCATTTTTTTGTCATTCCAGATAAATTACATTAATCTTCAGGGCTCACAGATATTTGTATTGTAAAGACCCTTTTCTCAGGCATATATTTGGAAGGCAATTCATGGCTCTAATAGCTTAGTGCTATGGAGGTATTTCATCAGTATTATGGGTGGAAGTGGCAGATACATGCTGTACTTTTCCACACGTATTCAAGAAACTCAATTCCATATTTTTTCTGGGTGAATCTCCACTTCAGGGTCATATTTCATTAAATATTATTATTTATTTTGTTACTGATTTTATTAATCATGTATTAGACAGACCACCTCTACTTGCTGTCATTCCTTCAGATATACAACACTTAAATGTTTACACAATTTTGTAAAATGTAAAAATAAAACCATTTTTATATATATATATATATGTGAAAGTATGGATCTTGTGAGAGATGATGTGCTGTACTCATCAAAACTAGCTGTAGTTTTTTGGTTTGATTGAGATATTAGTATACTAGTCATATGAGTGCTTATAGCCAGTTCTTTTTATTTTATATAAGGTTGCTATTATACAATAGGTATATATTAGGTAGATAACCTTTATATAATCAGGTTTGTTTGTAATATAACTTTTGATATGATGCCTGTGTTAACCACATACCAAGTAGAAACCAAGTTTGTTGTGCAGTTTCTATAAGTGTCCAAACCTACAGGTGTGCTTAAAGCAACTTAAAACAGATGTACATAAGGTCACGAGGCAGTGATCAAAACCACAGTATATATATATAGACATGTAAAGTAAATGTATAATTTACAAGGCAACAATTGAAGAGGTTTTTATGCCCTATCCAAAGCAAAGAATTAAGAAAGATTTTTCATTTTGATTTGGGATATATCCTTTATTACACAAGGATAAAGAGAGCTATAAGGATTTATTTTGACCAATTTCTGTAATGACTGCTTTCTGTTCCTAAATTTCTATGAAATTAGGCTAAATTGGCCCAGCATTCATGTGTGTATATACAAACACATTTCCCAAAGCTGGCTTGTGGGATGATCAGTTGAATAGTATTATGTGTAATGTAAAGGTTGTTGATCCTACTCTGATTGGATACCATTTTATCATATGCCGATTCACTAGCTTGAAAATCTACAAATTCCCACTGACTGATCTTGGCAGCAATACATCTACAGGATATGAGTAGTCTGTAAGACTAGCACTGTATTAACAGAACCAAGTGTATTTTTGACTGAAAATTTATAACAGAACTTAAGCTATATACTTTTTTTTCCTCCATGTACAAAACACATACTTTAGGAATCTGTTTCTTTTGGCTTGTCTTTTATGTAATATTTTCATTCCATTTGTATTATTAGTAACTAGCAATGTTATACCTATATGATGGAAATATTGCAACTTTTTCTACAAATCTAATTTATTCCATCATGTATACTTTCAAATACAAAAGACAAAATAGACAAAATTATATATTTTATTCTGCATCATAAATAAGATTGATTATGATTAATGTTAAATGGTGGCAAAAGATTCCATGCATTCTGTCCTATCCAAAAACATAAAATTTTGGTTTTACTATTAAGGGAAATGCCTCCATTTTCTGTTTGTAACTTTGTTAACAAGAAATAGGAATATTTTTTGATTTACCAGTATAAACAGTTAATTAATAATTGTACAGAACTGCTAACATATTTTAAAATCTCCCAGCACAAATATATTCTTTATATAGGTTTGACTCCATCCATAAATATCAAGGTGGAAAATAATACATAGTAAGGAGTTTTACATTGGCAGATAATTCATGTTTGAAACCTATGTAGAACATCTTAGAAACATCTTTATGCAAGTGAAGCTTGTTCTCAAAACTGCCTTTCCTAATTTGCAATATAAAAGATTTTCTATGTATGCTCAGCAATGTGTAAAGTGTCTTCCTGTAGAAAAATAGTTATGATAATGTAATTAG
>NC_051422.1:9362190-9363747 GCF_015228065.2 Penaeus monodon
AGAACTATCCAAGTCGCTGAGAACCTCCACGCCACACACCGTTCAGCACCGCATGGCCCTCACCAGTATCTCGATGCGTCCCTCTTGTTACACGTCTTTAGCAGGGTCTTTGTAATGTGCTCCTTTCTAAAGCAGTGCAAACAGCACTGAGCGATCCAGTTTCTCACCATGGCCCGTAGTAAGACACTTTATCCATGTATTTGGTAATATTTGGTGGCAAGCCTACGGGTCTCAGGCGTGGCCCCCTCACTCTCTTCATCGCCACAACGAAGTCCACCTAAAACCTGAAAGACTTTCAGGTTAATTCGAGCAACATGGCCTTCCCTGTGGCCTCCCAGACACTTCTTGATATCGTTTTGTCTCCAGAAGGTTTTGGAACGCGGAGATTCTCCTCACACTTAGTCCCCCGCGCCACATGTGTTAATTCAGATCTCGCGTAGTTCGGAAACTGATGGCCTGCGTGCCCACCGGCGTGGGTGTGCGACTCGCCCGATGCCTCAAGCAACACTGAGTCTCCCTGTACTCCCCTCCCCATACCCGGCCCTGCCCTCCTCCCGAGCCTCCATTCCCCCTTCTTTCCCGGCCCCTCCCCCCATTTTACGCTCCCTCCCCCACCCTCTAACATCCCCGCCCCTGACCCGCCGACCTACGCGCAGACCATGACCGCCCCCTCGCCGCAGACGCAGCTCCGGCAGATGCGTTCCCGGGACGTCGCCGGCTGTGCCTTGCGCTGGAGGGCCGGAAGTGAGAAGACGAATTTCGGCGGACAGAAACCCATTTGTTTTCGCATTATCATCCCTGAAAAAGCTGAGAAAGCGGGAATTGTTCAGTCATAAGTAAATGCCGGGCAACGTGCCCCGCTTCCACCTCCGCCTGGCACAGTGCCACCCCCTGCCCTCCTCCCCTCCTTTCGTCTTACGTACGGAGGTAGACATACACCGCCAGTACATTTAAGAAACATACACAACTGTAAACATATTCGAATAAGTGCACACAACAATCTCAAGAGGCATTCACTCATGATAAATGGCCCATATCCATTTGCATATTCACGTGCACTCGCACCCAGACACACACGTACGAATACACACGTACAAGCGCGAGCAATTACACACAAAAACACAAGCAGACAAAACTCAACACATACACACAAAAACACGCACACACACAAACAAAAGCACACAAGAACACAAACAAACAGACACATACGCACACATACACAAACAGACACACATGCACACATACACAAACAGACACACACGCACACATACACAAACAGACACACGCACACACACAAACAGATACACGCACACACACAAACACAAACAGACACACGCACACACACACACGCACACGCACACGCACACGCACACGCACACGCACACGCACACGCACACGCACACACACACACACACACACACACACAAGCACAACACAACACACACACACACAATTTAGCTTTTTACCGACATCGACCACGTACTTACCAACACCACAAAACTGACGCCATCTTATCATACTATTTAGGTCTACAATCTGTTATCGTACATGCAATTG
>NC_051422.1:9363847-9373142 GCF_015228065.2 Penaeus monodon
GATCTGTCAAGAGGAGATAGTCTTGCATTTGGCCGCCTTCATGCGCGCTCTCGGTCTAATTCTGAAACTCGTTCCGGGGATATTGCTTGCGAGTTTTTATATTTTGCGTGTAGGTTGAGCGACTTGGCTGTGAGTGGAAGGATTGAGCGAACCTTTATATGAGAACGTATATATGTATGCGCGCGCGTATGTGTGTGTGTGTGTGTGTGTGTGTGTGTGTGTGTGTGTGTGTGCATTTCTCTCTCTCTCTCTCTCTCTCTCTCTCTCTCTCTCTCTCTCTCTCTCTCTCTCTCTCTTTAAGAGAGAGAAAGCGGGAGCAAGAGAGAGAAAGCGGGAGCAAGAGAGAGAAAGTGAGAGCGAGAGAGAGAAAGTGAGAGCGAGAGAGAGAAAGCGGGAGCAAGAGAGAGAAAGCGGGAGCAAGAGAGAGAAAGTGAGAGCAAGAGAAAGTGGAGCGAGAGAGAGGAGAGAGGCGAGAAAGGGAGAGCAAGAGAGGAGAAAGCGGGGAGCAAGAGAGAGAAGCGGGAGCAAGAGAGAGAAAGTGAGAGCGAGAGAGAGAGAGGGAGAAAGTGAGAGCAAGAGAGAGAAAGCGGGAGAGAGAGAAGAGAGGGAGCAAAGTGAGAGCAAAGAGAGAGAGAGAGGGAGAAAGTGAGGAGCAAGAGAGAGAGAGAGGGAGAAAAGTGAGGCAAGAGAGAGGGGAAAGCAGGGAGTAAGAGAGAGAGAGCGGGAGTAAAGAGAGAGAGAGAAAGAGAGAGAGAGAGAGAGAGAGAGAGAGAGAGAGAGAGAGAGAGAGAGCAAGAGAGAGAAAGTGAGAGCGAGAGAGAGAGAGAGGGAGAAAGTGAGAGCAAGAGAGAGAGAGAGGGAGAAAGTGAGAGAAAGCCGGAGAGCAGAGAGAGAAACGGGAGAAGCAAGAGAGAGAAGCGGGAGCAAGAGAGAGAAAAGCCTGCGAGCAAGAGAGAGAAAGCGGGAGCAAGAAGAAGAGAGAAAGCGGGGGGGGGCAAGAGAGAAAAAGCGGGAGCAAGAGAGAGAAAGTGAGAGCAAGAGAGAGAAAGCGGGAGCAAGAGAGAGAAAGCGGGAGTAAGAGAGAGAAAGCGGGAGCAAGAGAGAGAAAGCTGGGAGCAAGAGAGAGAAAGCGGGAGTAAGAGAGAGAAAGCGGGAGCAAGAGAGAGAAAGTGAGAGCGAGAGAGAGAGAGAGGGAGAAAGTGAGAGCAAGAGAGAGAGAGAGAGAAAGCGGGAGCAAGAGAGAGAAAGCGGGAGCAAGAGAGAGATAATCGGGAGCAAGAGAGAGGAAAGCGGGGAGCAAAGAGAGAGAAAGCCGTGGGGGAGGTAAGAGACGAGAGGAGAGAGAAAAGTGAGAGCAAGAGAGAGAAAGCGGGAGCAAGAGAGAGAAAGTGAGAGCAAATGAGAGAAAGCGGGAGCAAGAGAAGAGAAAGCGGGAAGCAAAAGAGCAGGAGAAAGGGGGAGGGGGGCAATAGAGAGAAAGCGGGAGGGAGCAAGAGAGAGAAAAGCGGGAGCAAGAGAGAGAAAGGGGGAGTAAGAGAGAGAAAGCTGGGAGGAAGAGAGAGAGAGAGAAAGTGAGAGCAAGGAGATAGGATAAGCGGGAGCAAGAGAGCTAAAGTGAGAGCAAGATAGGAGAAAAGCGGGGAGCAAGAGAGAGAAAGCGGAGCAAGAGAGAGAAACGGGAGCAAGAGAGAGAAAGCGGGAGAGTGGTTAAGAGAGAGGAGAAGAGAGAAAGTGAGAGCAAGAGAGAGAAAGCGGGAGCAAGAGGAGAAAGCGTGAGCAAGAGAGAGAAAGCGGGAGAAGAGAGAGAGAGGAAAGCGGGAGAGCAAGAGAGAGAAAGCGGGAGCAAGAGAGAGAAAGCGGGAGCAAGAGAGAGAAAGTGAGAGCGAGAGAGAGAAAGGGAGAGCAAGAGAGGAGAAAGCTGGGAAGAGCAAGAGAGGAGAACGTGAGAGCAAGAGAGAGAAGCGGGAGCAAGAGAGGAAGCGGGAGCAAGAGAGAGAAAGCGGGAGCAAGAGAGAGAAAGCGGGAGCAAGAGAGAGAAAGCAGGAGCAAGAGAGAGAAAGTGAGAGCGAGTGAGAGAAAGTGAGAGAAAGTGAGAGCAAGAGAGAAAAGCGGGAGCAAGAGAGAGAAAGCGGGAGCAAGAGAGAGAAAGTGAGAGCAAGAGAGAGAAAGCGGGAGCAAGAGAGAGAAAGCGGGAGCAAGAGAGAGAAAGCGGGAGCAAGAGAGAGAAAGCGGGAGCAAGAGAGAGAAAGCGGGAGCAAGAGAGAGAAAGCGGGAGCAAGAGAGAGAAAGTGAGAGCAAGAGAGAGAAAGCGGGAGCAAGAGAGAGAAAGTGAGAGCAAGAGAGAGAAAGCGGGAGCAAGAGAGAGAAAGCGGGAGCAAGAGAGAGAAAGCGGGAGCAAGAGAGAGAAAGTGAGAGCAAGAGAGAGAAAGCGGGAGCAAGAGAGAGAAGAAAGCGGGAGCAAGAGAGAGAAAGCGGGAGAGGCAGCGGGAGCAAGACGGAGAGAAAGCGGGAGAAGAGAGAGAAAGGTGAGCAAGAAGAGAGAAAGGCGGGGAAGCCAAGAGAGAGAAAGCGGGAGCAAGAGAGAGAAAGCGGGAGCAAGAGAGAGAAAGTGAGAGCGAGAGAGAGAAAGTGAGAGCGAGAGAGAAAAGTGAGAGCGAGAGAGAGAAAGCGGGAGCAAGAGAGGAGAGATTAAGAGGAGCGGTTGGTAGGCCTTTCCCTCTTCCCGTGTGCTTCCCGATTCAGTCTATTTCTGGCGAGTAGGGTGAAGTCCCCGGCATTACGTCGTCATGCTTAACACACAAAACATTATTGCTCGCCCCAGGGTGCATTTTGCTTGTTTCTTCGTGCATGTGTAAATAAGCAGTGTTGTGTTTATATCCACATTTCATTACCTTTCAGTGTAAAATGTGTTTACAATTGTCCGGATACTTAAGGGTATTTTAAGTAAACATACTCCTTGTCTCTTCAACATTTTGCTCTTTTTAAACGATTGAAATCTCGTTTCGACCTTTATCTCTTTTTTAATACATCCCTTTGTAGCTGAAGTTAACACATCGAAGTAACGAACAACGATATCATCTCACGCTTTGTCTTGGCTGCGGCGGCGGTTATGTCGCATTCCTACCTGAGCCTCCAATCACTTTTTGTGTCCTTGCCGACATACAGTACAAATCGTATTAAGTGAGGCTCCTGTTTCTTGTTCAATGTAAAAGCGTAAGACCTTTTGAATAACAAAATGTTTTACTTCGGCACTGTTTGTTATTAAAATAATTTATTATTCGTTTCTTTATGAGTGAGTAAACATAATGGGGGCTTCAACAAAGTGAGGTTTCCTAGAGAGGGTGTTTCCGATCCTCTGTCGTTTAAAAGTAATGTTTCCGTATTTACCAATATGATTATGGTTTCACGTGTGCGTGCATACTCGTGTATGTGTGGTGGCGGTGGGGTGGGTGCGAGCGTCTATGTCTCTTTGCTGTCTCCTCTCCTCACTTCTCCTCTTCCCTTCTCTGCGTTCCAAACAACTCTGGGCGCGCACATACGTCACGGCAGACCTGGATGTTGGCGATACCTGTCGTTCCTGGAACAGCTGACAGGGTATGGCTTAAATCTAGTTTGGCCATTACTTATTCAGCGGACGGATAATACTCAGACCTAATTTTAAACCCGCTTATTTCTTCTCTGACTACCTCTACCGTGTTTGATTTCATCCGCGAGAAAGTCACATTGATTTCCATTATTGAAGTTATAAACGACTCACAGTTAATTTTATGTAGGCCTACTAAAAGAACGACCGAGATTGTCCTGAATATCTTATTTTGAACCATGAGAGTTGGTTTTCTTCATAGATGCCTCTTATATCCTGATAAATATACCATGTTTTAATGTCATTAAGCTGGTGCTAACGTCAACAAGGTCTTAAATGTATTAATTTCAGAGCATACATCAGAAGTTTTATATTAGTAATATTCAGTAATATGCCGCGGTATCCTTGGGCGAAGTGGGGCATAATTTCATAATATACTCGTGGCCTCGTTGGCTACTGATCCCGCTGTGACAAGTGTGAAGGTTAGTATAAAAACATTGAAAGGAATGTGACAGATTGTTACATGGAGCAATGACTGAAATGAGAATGGAGGAAAGGTTATTCTTGATTTTTTTTTTCACAAAAACTAAATTTACTTTGGAATATTTTCTTCTAATATTGATTTTACGTGCAGTTACCTCTCTTAATACGAGAGGTGCAATAACTTTAAAGAAAGAACTTTTTTTTTTTTTTTTTTTTTTTGGCGCCAATAGATCAGTAGGAAAAAACATGAAATTCCCGAGTAAATGTTTTGTTTTTGAGACAACCTTTATACACACGTTGATACACTGCGAAAGACCCAAATATGCCTACTTCAGTGTATACTATTAGTCCGCCTCCTGTCTTCCAGTGGTTATTACAGAATCACTGTTGTGATCTGCATGGTATATCCAAATAAATTTTTAAGGGATAATCTAAGGGAATCGAAAACGAGCGAAAATTGATTCTACCGTTCCTTGAGTTTCAAAAACCCAACCACAGCGAATAGAGTTGTTCCTTCTGTTTGATTTAATGATTGACGCGTGTTTAAACTTCAGTCATTGGCGACTTCTTAATCTGCTAGGAATAACCTGTCCATACGGTTTAGGAAATGCATATAAACCCAAACAGGACATACGATCTACAGCTGAATATACAATGCTTTCAAAAACACGCTGTAATTACATTTGAGCTCGTTATTATTAAGTACTGTATCCTTCGAAGCAGGTCAAAAAGAACCCACTAGACATTTTTAATCTAATATGGCATTTGAGAACTACGATTCTGTTTCATAAAAGTGATTAATTGCGCTTGGCAGCTGCGGACGGACTAACGTCATAGGAAAGTCCTTGATGCCCTCAATAAGGCGATATCTTACGAATTGACACTGAGGGAACACAATCTGGCAAGTGTTAATACCACGCTGTGTGTGGCGCATTCCATCGATCATGTGACAAGGGGCCCTGATCTGTCACTGCGGCGGAGTTGAAATTGATAAGTGAATTGTGGTAGAGGATGATCAGTTTGGAAGTATTACCGAAAAGTGACATCCTACACCGATGCAGAATTAATATCGCTGGCATCAGATAAGCTTTCCACTTATCGAAAGATCGGAAAACATCAAGGGATTTGACCCACACTCAGCCGCAGTAGCTGAGCTGAAATTGAGATTCACAAGTGACAGATGGAAGTTGTTTACATCCCGGCTGAAAGGTCTTGGCGTTGCTTGGTGATAGCTGCACCTTTTGCATTAAGTTCAAAGGTAGAGAGTGCGTCGCCCAGAAATTTCACGGGATATTTTCCGAACTGTTTGTCGCACACTCGAAAACATATATTGCTGTGGCTAGTCATTATCGTAGAGGCTTTAAATGCTCCAAATTACTTAGCGGTCGAATGCCCCGATCACCTCGCAACCCAGCCCACCTTTCTTCCGATTCTCCAGAGATTCCTGGCATTAGCGGCAGTTTTTAGAATGTCACGTAAAATAAAGTATTCAGTTCAAGACCACACAAACCGTTGCCAAGCTCAGAATCAACCTCTCTGTGTGTAGATCCCGATAAGAGTGATTAAGGAAAATCCCTGTTCATTTTTGCTTGGTCGTCTATTCTAATAACTGTAACGAGTGCATAATGTCACATGCAAGTGGCTGACTGTTAAAAGACATCGGGGTAGATGCCGCCATTGGCTCGCGTTTTGGTCCGGTACCCACATAGCACCTTTGGACTTCTGCGGTCTCCCTATTTCATTCCTCGTTGATCTAAATTACAAGTCACGAGGAATTACGGCTTTCAGGTCTTGTTATTGTCAAAGCTGATCAATGTCTCGAGTGAAATATTTCAGGGGAGCGAAATGCGAGAGGCAAACCACGAAGATATTTCCTTCGCATAACAGCCGTCCTGTCACATTAAAGCATGCCACCTTCCCATTACACATAAGTATGTCGCTCTCATATTTCCGTGAAGAGTTATGATAATTCAGTAACATTTTTTTGTCTGTGAAAAATCGGCAGCCGTGGCCGTGACGTATGGCTGATGGAGTTTACTGTCAAAAACGATTTTCCTCATCGCGCCACAAGATTTACCGAGCAAAAGAGGTTTAATTTTAGCTTATGTAAATGTAAACGACTGCACTTGGATGATGCTGGGCCTCATAAATCAGGGGGAGGGGAATGTGGAATTTATTTTTCGTCGGATGAGCAGACGGACGTCCACAAGCTGCTCGCTCCTCGCTCCTCGCTTCGTTTCGATCCCCGCTTCTTGACGAAGCCCCGTTGACGATGCCATTTGTTGCTGGAACCGACAAGGAAAAATACGAGGAAACAGGAATATGGAAGGAATGAGGGAGTGGACTGCTGTTTCGCTTTTCATACATGCCTTTTCCTAATTGATCTTTCTTGCTCAGCAGTAGTTCCATTGATATTTATACGAAAAAATAAAAACTGTAAATAATTAAAGTAATTAAGATAAAGATTATATCGATAATAATAATAGTGATGATGATGATGATGATGATGATGATGATGATGATGATGATGATGATGATGATGATGATGATGATGATGATGATGATCATTATTAGTGATGAGGATGACTGATGATGATTATTAATGATGATTGATGATGATGATGATAATGATCATGATCATCATAAAAACAAATACTAAGAAGCTTTCACAAGCCCGGCTATTTTCTGCAGGACATTTAACTGTTGCCACAGTTATGCTCGCTCGCAGGCAGAGCCACCCAACTATTTCTTCACAGAAATATTTGCATCCTCTCTGACAGTCGCAGGGAATACCCATGAATTAAAGCGTAAAATGATTTTAACACCTCAGTACATAAATCATAGTTGAATATTCCACACTGGCAAGAAATCCTTTATTACATTTTATATCTATACATAAATCACCAACACTGCCTGAACTGTATGAATGAAAATAAAAAGGGTTTGTGTCCAGAAGAATCGCCTTGTATTCCGGTTGACGTGGCCAGCGAAAGCAAACGTCTCGGCCTTCTGCTTGCTTCCTGGCGCCATAAACTTCGGTTGTTGGTGATAATGGCATGTCACTTGCTCGCTCGCTCGGCCCGTGGCTGGGCGGGGAGCGACAGGGAGAATACGTTCTGATGGCGACGGTTAGCGATAAATAACGCGGAGGGAGAAAGGTAGGCTAAAGCCTTATTCGGTATGGGAAATAAGGGGGGGAGGGTGGAAGTAAAGGGTTATGGGAATAGAGAAAATAAAGGAAAGGGAAGAACAGAGTCAAAACAAAGAGTTGCGGGAAATTGAAATTAAGAAAGGGGAATATCTTTGTTTGAGGAGGCTACAACATTATCCGCTAGGTGATCCTGATAACAATCAACTCCTCGGTGGCGCACAGGATGGCGGAGGCTGCCAAGCTTTGGCTTCTTGTTTCGCCCATGACAAGAAGAATCAACACACCACAGCAGACTTGCCTCATAAAAGGCCTCCTGCTGCACCTCAGTGTGCAGGGAAATCTGCTTGTGTTCTGTGAGAAGTTTGTTGATTTCTTTACATGAAATAGGTGGTTTCTACAAGGCGGTACCTATCAGACATATATTGCTGTAAACAATTAAAAGTCTCCCCACGTGGCATATAGTGTTGCCAATAACGAGGTGTGTACACGCGAGGTAGTTTCAGAGTGCGGCGTACACAGGTAGGAGGAGCAGGGCGGGCCCAAAGCATCTGGCGGTCGGGTCCGTCATACGCCAGCCACAGCGCCATGTAACCGCGCGATATTTATAAACATCCGCGACCGCCTCCCGCCCCTTCTCCTCCACCCCCGCCTTCTCACTCGGGCCAGACCTATCTGCTATCTGCTCACGATGAGAATATACCAGAGTATATAAATGCAGCACATATTACTCACAAGCACGAACTTATTTAAAGCTTCAGGATTTAGAAGCGTCTCCCCCCTTCCTAACCAGCACTTCGACCTTTGGCACCGTGTTGACTACTCGAATACCTCCACTCACCCGCCGCTAAAATTAGATCGGCATCTTTTTTTCCTCTCTCTCTCTCTCTCTCTCTCTCTCTCTCTCTCTCTCTCTCTCTCTCTCTCTCTCTCTCTCTCTCTCTCTCTCTCTCTCTCTCTCTCTCTCTTCTCGTACGTCACATAGCATAAACAAGCAGCCCGAACATAAAGTAACACCGGGCTTCTCCGTAAACATGACACAGCCATCTTGGCGGGCGTGTGGCGTCTAACCTTCTCTTGCAAGCGAAATAGAGAGACAGGAGAGAGATAAGAGGGTGAAGAAAAGTGAGAGAGACGGGAGAAGATGAGAGGAGAGAGGGAGGGAGAGAGAAAGGAGACAGAAAGAGGGGGGGGGGGGTAGAGAAAGAGAGGAGAGGAGATGGGGAAAGAGGAGAGGGTAGAGAAGAGAAAGACGGGAGAGGAGAGGAGAGGAAAGAAGAGAAGAGGAGAGAGAGAAAGGAGAGCAAGAATGAAAGAGAAAGAGAGAACGCAATCCAACTCTCACCTACCCACAACACGTGTGTATGGAAAGGTGCTCGCCAGGTTTACGACATAGCGAGCTCGAGGCCTGAATTGAGACCGCGTCGCATCCCCCCTCCCCCTCCCCCTTCACGCGAGTCTGTTGCTGGAACAAGCCAAGAATGACTTGCTGACGTGGAGTAAATTACTCGTTTGTTCTCGAATTCTCGATAGGATAACCGAACTATACGAAACTGCCTTTTAAAAATAGATGTTTATTTACATAAATTCCTTATCAATTAATCAGTATCTGATATAATGACGTTTAATGAGTATGGCAGCAGCATTCCGTTTGACAATATCAATAATCATAATAAAATGCAGGTTCAGTACAGCTTAAATACAAGTTAGAGAACCTCATAAAATAAAGTTATTAAATGTCAAGGCCGAAAGTTAAAGCCCCAACACTTGGCAGATTGGGCACACTCCCTTCCTCTTACAGGAATGAATTAAACAAGGCATGTTAATGAAAGAAATTCCTATAAATACACCCATCTGTGCCATCTTTCCACACCTTGAACTATCTGTCACAGATGAGTCACCAATTGACATATCCAAAGCAAAAGCGTCGGTAGCTTTCTGCACCAATTTGTACCGATTATTTACTATCTATTCTTTTTGGATTGTTGGATAATTTACCTCTCCTATGGAATTCGGAATCCGAAAAAAAGGAGAGAGAGAGAAAGAGAGAGAGAGAGAGAGAGAGAGAGAGAGAGAGAGAG
>NC_051422.1:9373242-9403242 GCF_015228065.2 Penaeus monodon
GTTGTTAGCATTGGGGTTTTGTATGAAAGTGAATTACCAGCGCACTTATTTCGGAGTATAAAAACACACAAGACATGTCTAGTTATAATCGGGCCACGCGGAGGTCACGGTCAGCTGCCGGAGAGAGGGCGGAGCTGACCTTAGTGCGGTGGTAGCTTAGCACGAACTCTCGGTCAAACGAGGTCAGATATAAAATGTGACCTCCGCCCTCGCTGAGCGGGTGGTTCTTATTTGGGACATTTGGATCCACGTGGAAAACAGCCACGTGGTCCACTGGTAATAGAAATAGAATTATCCACATCCTGTAACAGAAATAGAATTATCCACATCTTATAGAGAGGGAGAGAGGAGAGAGAGAGAGAGAGAGAGAGAGAGAGAGAGAGAAGAGAGAGAGAGAGAGAGAGAGAGAGAGAGAGAGAGAGAGAGAGAGAGAGGGAGAGAGGAGAGAGAGAGAGAGAGAGAAGAAGAGAGAGAGAGAAGAGAGAAGAGAGAGAGAGGCAGAAAGAGAGAGAGAAAGAGAGAGAGAGAGAGAGAGAGAGAGAGAGAGAGAGAGAGAGAGAGAGAGAGAGAGAGAGAGAGAGAGAGAGAGAGAGAGAGAGAAGAGGGTGGAGAGAAAGAAAGAGAGAAGAAGGTGGAGAGAAAGAGAAAGCGAAATAAGAAGAGAGAATAAGGGAGGAGTGGAGAGAAAGAGAGAGAGAGAGAGAGAGGAAAAATAAAACCTTTTATATTTTTTAGTTTTGGTTAAGCATTTATTCTAAACACAAAAAATACAGATCATGCATCATTTTTACACATGTCCTAGATTCTGCGGATAAATCTGAGACTGCACGTGCGCATTCCATTAAAAAATGAAAGCTGCGCATGTAAATAGACTCTGTGACTTAGAGGAAACTTCTGGCATCAGCAAATTATGTATCAACTGACATTTGTGCATCATTAGACTGTACATTAAAATAATATTAGTCAGAATATGTTACACCAGTGGGTTCTTGATGCACAAATATACTTAGAGGGCATTTGAGACGGTGGTACATCCGGGGATGTCAATTGTTATTGATATGTAGAATAGTGCACCATCTGGCATCGTTGTCTGATTAATAAGGCAGTGTTTAGCGCATAAAAAGGTAGCGACAAGTCAAAAATGATAAAGTATTCAATATCCCTGATCGCTCTGTTATAACACCCTTGCATCTTCAGTGACCTAGCGTGGAGATCTCTGAACTTTATAAAATCCGATTTTAATTTGTACGGACAACTGATTCTGCTACTGTTCTTCACATTAATTTTATAGTAACAAGCCTTTCACAAATACTGTGCATGTCTTACTTCGCCTCCTGGCCTGCCCTATATAAGCACCAGACACCGCTTTGGCGTGAGTCAATCTCGCGCCTGCGAGTGGTTTGCTTGAGGCGGCGAGGTCCACGCATCAAGGGAAGACATCAATTACACTTTTACTGCACCAGTATTTGGAAAACTTACTGTCGTTACGATGATTAACATCTGCGTGATGTTAAATTTGTAAATCAAATCTCATTTATCAAGAAAAAACTGTACATTAGAAATAATAATAGCATTCAGTGACTAATCTGAAGAAAAAACATTCATGTACATCATCATCACGTGCTTCTAAATCCATGAACCTCTGGTTCCCCACCTTGGAGGGAGGGCGAGGGGCTTGGAAATTATGAGTTCGAATTTAACTTGATTTGGTCTCACCTCGGCATGAACGTCTAATCCTGTCCCGTTTTCAGCCTTGGGGCCAGAAGATGCCAGATTGGGGCCATGGAGACTACTATCGGTCTGGGGCGACAGAACAGTACGATTAACCAACAGTTTACGCTTTACTGTCAAAAATAAAACGGTATCTTCAACTCATTAATATTAAGAGCAGATGCATGTAACAAAGAGCAAGCGCACTAATATTCCCTTTGATATATAAGACACCGCCCATTCCCGCCACGATCAACAAACATCCTAGACATATGGCAAGATAGAGCGCACCCGAACCACGAAGTATTCATTCTCATGCGATGTCAATGAGCATACCTGCAATGCTGCAATAAGAAACAGATGGGGGGGGGGTATGTACCCAGGCCATAGGTGCACTATGAAATTTACCAGGAAACCGGACGCATGGGAAAACCACATACACAGCCCCATACTCACGGCCACATACCTTTACTGTCACACTGTGAAGGGCCGTGACTATATGACAAATACCTACGTCTAAGGAATATGAGCCATTGTGCTAGTTCCGACGTGCACACATTGTGATCCCCACAGCCTGAGATTTTCATTACGTACAGGACAGAGGTAGAAATGGTCACTTCCACACCCCGATGGATGGCAGCACCTGAGTCTTATACAAAAAGTATGGGGGCCCTGTCATTGTCATCTATTGCCTATCATTAATTGTGTGTGAGGAGTTTCCAGTCTAGTGGCTGAGCTTAAAATCTATCTGGGATGTACCGGGGAATCGGCGCCGTTTTTTCCTCCGAGTTCTATCATACCCTTCCCAGTATCGGGGCCAAGATTATCTAGCCTAGAATTCGGCGACAAGAACTTATTCATCAACCAATTTTTGTGTGTTTTGATGACCGTACCTATTGTAAAGATTATCCGTAGTAGTAAATGTAACAGTACAAATAGTAGTAAGTAGCGTGTTAGCAAAGTCAAGAATACGGTAACGGTTAAATTTCAACCACCCATCTTTTAGAAGGAAAATAATATGTGCAAACGACAGAGCGAATAAATCTAGGAAATTTCTCTTCTGTGTACTTACGTCGCAAGTCTAAAATAACAGTTATTGGACACACAAGTGCATAGAGCCCGGAAAGAAAAATCCTACCTGAATTCTTGAGGCGTTGAAACTGAATGACCTCCCAGCTCCTAACTGTGACAAGTAACAGGGAAGTAGGCTCATTTAC
Organism: Penaeus monodon; assembly: GCF_015228065.2. Lineage (NCBI taxonomy): Eukaryota > Metazoa > Arthropoda > Malacostraca > Decapoda > Penaeidae > Penaeus > Penaeus monodon. Next base: position 9,376,170 of record NC_051422.1, read on the forward strand.
CACTTTCGTGGTGTTTATCTTCCAGCCGAAGTACTCCAGGATAATTCTCACATTACAGATATTGAATCACACGAAAGTCGGACGGACACTTTTCGTATTAGGCGGGGACCAAAAACATAGTCAGGGTATACCTCTATTGTTTTAATATTACCAAATATAAATAAAATGTGTGATAAAATTAAGTGTTTAAGCGATAGCATTTTAGTTACCAAATTTGTCCCATTAAGTAATATAAAGCAGTTGACCATATAAGAAAATAGATAAGACTAAAACAACACAAAATAAAATACAAAAATGTAAGGACTAATTGTGGCCATTAAGAACTATGTGTTAAACAAAAAGTAAAAATAGGTTCGGGCGAATGACTTCAAAATAACAAAATAAAGTATAAAACTGATGAAAATAATATTTTGGGATATAACTCAACTTTATGCGTTTCCTTTTAAACAGAAATGAGCTAAAAGCTAAGGAGATGCCGCAGCAAAATTTAACAAAAACACCTAAGGTAAACAAAGCAGTTGCCGATCAGCAATTAAATCATATAAAGAATGAAGCTATTAATTAACGAAAAGCTGAATAGAAGCAAGTATGCTGTAGTTAATTACTTACATAAATTTAACGAATGCGTGAGACGGCAAGAGGACGCGCAAGGCAAAGAGAGAATTCTAAAGACGGTGATGATGTGACAGGCGGAAGAAGGATTCTTACGATGGGGAAGGGTGTGTGAGATGGGGAATGGAGTCCTACTACTGGGAGAGGACGCAAGAGACGGGGAGTGGAAAGGACGCCAGAGACAATGAGAGGATTCTTATGGCCAAGAGAGGACGCAAGAGACAATGAGAGGATTCTTATGGCCAGGAGAGGACGCAAGACACAATGAGAGGATTCTTATGGCCAGGAGAGGACGCAAGAGACGGGGAGAGGATTCGAGAGGCAACGAGAGGATTCTTAATACAAGGAGAGGACGCGAGAGACGGGGAGATTGTGCGAGAGGCAATGAGAAGATGCGAAAGACGGTGAGAGTAGTCTGAAGACGAATAGAGGGCATGTGGATGGGGTTGAAAATGAGAAAAGAATCCGAGAGACAAGGAGAGGACTCTTAAGACGAGGAGGAAATGCATGAGACGAGGAGAGATCGCGAGAGACGAGAATAGCACGTGAAATACGGTTTTTAAGACCGAGAAAGGATTCGTGAGACATAGATTCTTAAGACCGGGAAATGATGCGTGAGACGGAGAGAGGATGCGAGAGATGGGGAGAAGGCGTGAAAAATGGGGAAGGGATTCTTAAGGGAGAGGACGCGAGAGATGCGGGAGACAGATAGAGGCCGCGAGAGACGGGGAGAGGACGTGAGACTCTTCAGACAAGGAGAGGATGCTTGAGACGGGGACGATTCTTAAGACAGAGTGAGGATGCCAGAACCATGGATAGAATTAATAAGCAGGGTAGGGGGGAATGGGTGAGACGGGGAGAGCATACATGAAACGGAGAGAAGATTCGCGAAAGGCGGGACGAACTATTGAAATGAATGAAAGGCGTGAGAGTAATACAAAGCAAAAGTCGGAGGATCTTGAGGGATAGAAGATATTTAGGTTAACCGGCCAGCTTCTACGTCTTTCTTTTTTTTTCTCAAACACTAGGAATTCTGCTGTTCACGCTCGGGGCCTTCAGTAGTTACTTCAATAAACATAATTATTTGAGTATTTGGGATGTTTGTAAAATTAGGTTGCAAAAAGCAAGATTAACAGTAATATTTGCAGCCTTTACTCACTCTCTCTCTCACATACGCACACGCACACACACAAATGTACGCCCAGACGAAAATGTTGGCAAATGTACACAAGATTCTCCTTGATAACTTAATATAAGCAAAACTTGGCTTCCACTTTAAAAAAGTGAATAAAAATGTGAAGACACACATTAGCCTTGAACTTTTTTTTTTATAGAAGAAATGCATAAAGAAACCACACTGTTTCTTTTGATAACAGGTAAAGTTGACTACATATTAATCAACTCCCGCATATGACTCATCAGCTTATCTTGATGTATGTTTGTTGACTCAAGTAATGGGCTGAAAATCTTCAAGATACTTTTTTATTCTTTAATTAAACTCCTGGGAATTTAAAGCTCTCAGTTGCTACCTGTACATGTGGGTAAAATAACACACAAAATCACTTTTTATTTTCTTTAATACATTAGGTCACATAAATTATATTGTATCCTGGATGAGATTTTAATAATAACATCCTGAAGTATAAAAAGTAATCAGCAAACATAATTTTCTTATGTAAAAACATCAAGTCGTAATTTTCCTTCATTTTCTACAAAGTATGTCATGTCTGCCAGTGTCTGCTCCACCATAGCCTCCTCACAACGCTCATGCATCTGTTGATTAAAATGAAAGATATGTGTAAATGCAAATATAAAAACAAAAAACAAACACCACAAAAAGTAATATCTTATTCATCTCTAAAAGAAAGATTAAATCATTGAGATATTTTCTCTGTTTCCTAATATGAAAGCATATACTCATAAAGCCATTGGCACTAATTACCCTACTTTATCATAACTGGTCAAATGAATTAAGAGAGATGTGAGAACAGGTCTATCTGTATCTATGATTACAACAAAATAAACTTTTTTATGGCAATCCTTTCCATTCATATCCAATTCCATACTCTAGAGCTAAAATTTACAAATTAAGAAGCAGAAACAATTACCCCTCTGAATTCTGGTTCCTTGGGTGGATGCTTGAAATCTGGTCCAAAGTTGACAGACACTGTAATATTTCGATAGAGGGACACAGCTGGATAATATGTACCACCATAGATGTCTTGGAAAGCCTCACCTATACATTTGCCATTTCTGTAAAATAATTTTTGATTAAATGATCAACCAGCGTAATGATAAATATATTTTGGTAGTAATACCCATAATATTTAAACAAACACACAAGCAAGCAAAAGGACACCTACTTCTCTTAATATGAAACCTCACATGCTTATGATTGTCTCCTTGTGTAACTGTTTTGGTAATTTGAGTTCATATTTTTCATAAATTGTTTTTGATAATGTACATGGTATCTATGCAATGACATATAAAGCTTATGTATAAATACTGTCTTCCTTAAAAAAAAAAAAAAATAATAATAATAATTTACAACCAGGTACAAACACAAAAAAATATTCTTGGAATTTATTGAAGATGAGAAACTATAGAGGTAAGGCCTTGCCCCAAAACACAACTTTTTTCCCTGTGATGAGTATTTATATAAGGCTAAATATTATTGCAACTAATAAGACTAAGTAAAGAAAGCTTTAAAATCTTAATAGAGGACACATATTTCTAAACATTGATGGATTTTCTAAACAGATATCAAGATACATTCAACACAAAGCTACAATTGCATGTATGTAAAGAGTTCCATTGTTGTTGCATTTTAGCATAATTTGAACTACATATATGATTATTAAATTTATATACTAACTGATATTTTACTGCTTTTGATGTATATGATAGTTGCAGATAAATTTTTAATGTTTTTCCTTTATTGGTATAAAGCAGACTTGTGGGGAAATTTTAAATGCTACAAAAACTGTCTTTCTCTCTCATTTCTTTTACATATATACGTATTTCCTCAATATTTTATTTATATACAGTATATCTGGGAACATTTTAATTAAGTGTGCATTGAAAATCTGATGTAGCTACAAAAGGAGTATGGATAATGAAAAGAGTAAAACTAAAGTTCCTAAGAAACACAGATTTTCACTATAAAAAATGTTATATCACATTTCCCTTGTATGAAAACATCATCAACTTACTTGTAGAACAGAATTTTGGATCCTTTGAGAGCTTTGAGGTTTTTGATAGCCTCAGGAAGGTCATCTTTATCCTCGTAGTACAGATGGGAGCGAAACTTGACCAAAGGCTGGAGGGAGATATTAGCATTATTAGGAGAATAAGTATAGATTGTGTTCCATTTGGCACTACTAATGTATCACTCCCTGTAGTTCAATAGCTCTTTCTATAGACATGGCTTATCAATCTATATTACTAAAAAAAATGGGAAAACAAATTAAATGTAACAGAGAAAAAACTCTCCACAAAGAGTAAACTAACAACATGTAAAAAGAAAGAAAAAGAAAAAGAAAAAGAAAAAGAAATAGAAAAAGAAAAGAAAAAAAAAAGAGAAAAGAAAGAAAGAAAGAAAGAAAGAAAGAGAGAAAAAAGAAAAGGTCACCTTGCAAGTAGCATTGTGACTAATAAACATGGGAAAAAATATCTCAAAATCAATTGTGGATTTCGTAAATATTAATTTTGATACTAGGTATAAATCCTACCTTATCTTTATAAGTGGGAGGGAAGCGGGAAACAGGATTTTTTTCTGGTAACTTTATCATGATTCCCAATACATCCCCCTCTGTGAAGCCTGTATCTGCATAGTGCTTCCCTCTTGACTCATGGAAAACTGTTCCTTTTCTGAGAAATAATTTCACACCTTCACTAAAAATGTTCTAAATCTAAATCTAAAAAAAAAAAATTAATAATAATAATAATAATTTCATTTCCAAATATTTCATTAACTCTGTCCAAATAATATCCTACTTTATTGACAGACAACCAACTAAGCTAATACATACAACTGGAAAATAATCCACAAGAAAATCATTCCCTGTGCTTTACACTAAACTTGATGAAAATGTAAGACAGCAGCCATGGGGAAAGCCTTATTCCATTCTAATACCATTCTAAAGGTTGGTATCCCCACTCACCTTGATCTCCAGGAGTAACCAAACTTATCATAGCCAAGGGGTGCCTGAAGGTTGGCAAGCTGCTGACACCATCCAAGTCGCGTGTGGGAGCCTTCAGGTTGGTCTTCTATCGTACACTCCCAGTACCAGGTTCCTCGGCTCACTCCTGCCAGATCCAACATCACAGATTATGAATTTTTCAGGAGGGAAAAGTGAAGCTTGCCATACTTACAAAGGTTACAGATGCTGCCAGTCACTGATTATATTTATACCTAACGATTAACAAATAATAGCGACTCTAGAAAAATAAAATAGTATCAACTTGTCTGTGAAATTATATGAATACATAAATTTAGCAGACATTACTCATGTGTTTATAAAAATATTCAATGAAATGGTAGCTAAGCATGTTAGGGCATATGAACTGTCAATTTAACTAAACTAAGCCCTTATATATATGGATTATCTAGCTACAGCAACAATTTTTATGATTTTGCAAGAAAAGACAAAACAAGACAATAATAAAAAGAAACACCAATTTCAATCATAAAAAATAAAAATAAAAATCAGCCAACACATTCTATTGTGGAACAATGAATAGCTACAGCTGACAAATATGAACAAATTAAACAAATAATTATGAAAGGAAAAAACATACACTAAAACTACATTCAGTTCCATATATATATGGAGAATAATACAGGAATTCCACAGAATATGTATACAGGTGGTAGAAAAACCCACAATACAAAAACTAGTTTTTGTATTGAGGGTTTCTCTATCACAGTATTTTACCATTCATGTATATAGGTACAACTAGATAGTAGATCAGAAACAAATCACAAAGTAGGTACTCACCTGCCCACACTCTAATTAACATCGATAACATATATAGATAGCAGCTCCTCTCATTCCTCCTACCATATTGCTCCAAGATGAGTTTTCATATACCCAGAGATGGGAGCTAAGAGTTTATCAAATAGACTCTAAATAATTCAAAAATAAGTGTTGTGGTAAATCTGTCTAATAAGTAACTAGTCATTTACACATCCCATCACTAAAAAAATTAGTTTGTAAAATTTTATGGATGTTTCTGTTATTGCAACATTCAGCACTTGAAAAAATAGATATCAGTAGAAAAGTAAATTGTCTGTCAAAACAAACTATACCACCCCATATGTTTGCTATGAGAAAATAATCATATAAAGTGTAGCATTATGAAAAGAAACATGTGATTTCAGCCTTGCACATAAACTCAGAGAGGTTCATTTCAACTTTGTCTGCATAAAACTTTTGCATGAAAAATCCTACCATTAGTAACAATAAAACAGTAATTCTAACTCACTAACCTTCACTTTCTACCAGTAACAGGCCAATACTAAAATGGCTAAATGTAAATGAAAACACATTTGGTTTTGCTTATACAGAAATCAAAGTTAGTTCCATATCCTGTTTGAGAAACAATGTTTGAGACTAAAGAAAAAGAAAAAAGAAAGAAAAAAAAAAATAAATAAATAAAGGCATACACTGTTAGTAGATTGTAACACAAGCCATTCTTTGTACACTAGGTAATTGAGAAGAGAAATAAACATAGTCGCAATTTGACTGAAGTCACGAGCTTTTCACCAAACCCTGAATTATCATTAATGTTATTAGCTGTACTACAGATAACATACAGTGATGCCATGGGATAATTATGCTGCACTGTGAATGGCATGTTGTGATGCCATGGTACATTTGGTTTGTACCATGGATGGTATTTAATGATGTACTGTAAATGGCATCTGATGATACCAAGGTGCAATTCAGCCACATGGTGAACTTTGGCATAATTCAGCTGAAGAAATGTCATATGGCATCTTCTATATGCTCCATAAAAGTTAAGCCAGTAGTAAAGTTTAAGCCTGATTTCAAATATGCATGTGCAATGGCAGCATCCAGGATTAAATATAATTCACCTACGAACCAGGTTTTACTTTTAAGCTCAAAGATTAATCCTGCACATGCGCACCGATCATGTATTGATACATCATGATGTCATCAACTCCATAGAAAAGATGGAGTTGAGTTGCCATTAATATTCATAAAAAACATTTTCATGTCAAATATGTATGTGAAAATCCATCAATATACATTTTTATAAGGTGTGGGATATTCAAACTGAAGACCTAACTCTTAACATTGAAAAGAAAAATGAAAAGAAAATCCCACAGAGAACTCCCGAGTTTACAGACACAGAAAAGGCAATGTTATTTCCTGGTTGGAAAAACATTCCCAATGTATTCAATATATTAATCAAATAAAAAAGAAAGCTTTTACTAACATCACGATTAGGTTTCAAATTCAAAGTAAAAACGTTGTGATTCTTAAAACTAAAGTAACTTAAAACTGCATGGATCTCTCTTTCTCTCTCTCTCTCTCTCTCTCTCTCTCTCTCTCTCTCTCTCTCTCTCTCTCTCTCTCTCTCTCTCTCTCTCTCTCTCTCTCTCTCTCTCTCTCTCACACAAACACACACACACACACACACACACACACACACACACACACACACACACACACACACACACACACACACACACACACACACACACACACACCTCTCTCTCTCTCTCTCTCTCTCTCTCTCTCTCTCTCTCTCTCTCTCTCTCTCTCTCTCTCTCTCTCTCTCTCTCTCTTTCTTACTTACTTACTTACCTACCCTCCTTCATTTCAGCTGTCTATAATATCTATAAGCTATTTGAAGATATATATATATAAATATATATATATATATATATATAATATATATATATATATATATATATATATATATATATATATATATATATGTATATATATATATATGTATATATATATATATATATGCATGATATAATACTAGCATTTATACATACTTGTGTATAGTATGAAGCTTGTAGAGGGTGAATGTTAATTGCCAATACTCAGATACATGTAAAACAGCAGGTTTACTGATAATCACATTGACTCATGATCCTGGCAGTGTGTCTTGCATCTTTTGTGCAACTATTGTGGATTTAGATTAATTTTAATCCAGAATTAACTTTCATGACGCGAACAGAAGATGCCTACAGGCACCACAGGGATTACATATTATGCTGCAGGTTCAGTCATCCACATGCTGCATTGTGGATATAACTAGCAGAATTTGACCTCAGATTAATTTTTTCTGACTTTTGATAATGATAGGTAAACATCCAATACAGTCTATCAAAACCACTAAACTAGCCTGTCTGGCTCTCCAAACAGCCAGTGGGCAATAACAGGTCCATCTTTGAGGCCAGACAGCTGTTTAGGCATACCATGGTGCATGTATTAGTCACAAAAATTTTTTTTTTGCTTTGTGATAATGTAAATCAATGTATAATTAAAAGAAATAAATTGAAGAAATAATAAATAGTAAATAAGCAGAATAACAATATAAGTGAAGTTTCTACAAACCGTGAGTTGCTCTGATGAGGCAGTATCCCTTGTCTCCTGTTACTGCCAGCCGGTCATCAGCAGTGCGGAGCTGAGGTGCACGGTCATGGAGAGCCAGAAGGACAGCCCCTGGACTTAGGGCACGGTAAAGCCACCCAGGAATAGGTTTGCCTGCCCAGTCACTACTCTCATCAAACTCTTGTCTGTAAAGTTCCAATGTATAAACTTTATGTTTCTTGTATTATAACTGTAGCTATTCATATGCCAAGGAAAAATTAGCATATAAAATACAAACACATATACTTGCTAGTCCCTTGACAATTGCACTTGTGTGTGTAAAAGTATGGATCTTCAGACAGATGTATATTGATACATACAGATGCAAAATACCCATCAATCCAAAGTATCATGCTGAAACTTCATGCTATAGGAGAGTAATGTCATCCCCTTATACTCCTACCTAAAAGGTGCATGAGGATCTGGCTCTGCAAGAATGTATCTATAACCATCTCTGTTGAAGGGGTGGTCAACAGGGTATCCATGCAACTTGGGCGCAGGCATGTCCCCACGCGCCTTCTTGTTGCCGGCAGTTGTGTCTGGCATTTTCCGCTTGGCTCCCCGCCCCTTGCCACTTGTCTGCTGTTGAGCTGTGTGAGAGGAGCCACCAACGTGAAATCTGTATTAGTGCATATAGTCATATTACTCCAATCCCTGGAGTAATCAAATATTCAATGCAAAAACATATCAATTTCTTTTAATTATTCATAACTGTTAGTTTTGGTTAAGAGCTTTAATGCAGTGGCAATCAAGCAAATAATAAATAGATTGATGTGTGAGAAAAAAGACAATTAACCATACTGCATTATTTCACAAAACAGCTTTGAGTGTGCTAGAAACTGACATGCAACTGAATGCAAACATGCAACAACATCAGCAATTACATTAAAATACTTCTTGCCATCTCTGATCAGTTATGAAAACAGTTAAAGCACAAATTAATAGTACCAGCTGTCATACCTATCAAATATGTTAATGCTAAAAAGCAATACATATTAGGGTGTTAATCCATCTATTATTCAAAAATATCCAATAATCATTGTTACAGTGAAAAAGACAATTTCTTGTAGGACAATTTTCCAAAAAGTGAATGTCATCACCCCTAATTCCCCAGGAAAATAAGCAGGTTTATGAAAATCACATAATCAAACTGTATAAAGGCCCTTTCTATTATGATCTTCACAGTCACCTTACCCCAGGAATCTGAAATCAAATAATGAAAATAAATTCTTGTGTCTACCAGTTATCAGCTCCTGTGCCTACTTCTAGTGTAAGATGCAAGACAATATGACAATATTCTCTCCTTTACTAGATGCTCTTTGATACTTACTTATACTACATATTATCTACATGAAAAATTAATAAAATTAAGAAAACTGAATGTGAAATAACTTTTCATGCACATGGCAAGCTATGACCAAGCTACCTTAATACTGACTGCATAACATTGACACAAACGATGAAAAAAGCAGTCGCTACACTTTACCGGCAATGATTAACTGTCTAAGGGGGAAATTATACATATAAATGGACATATACTTAATACTACATAGTTATGAAGCTGATTAGTTTTATCAACTTTCTTTTCTACAAGGCATTCTGAATATATTCTACCCTGTGTCTCAAAACACTTGTGCCCAAAATACACACACATACATATGAATTCAACCATTCTTGTAAACATATGAAGAAGTCTTTGCTTATGCAGACACACAGATAAGATTAAACATCAAGAAATAAGTATATAAAGACACTCTTAGGCATCAATGAGTTATTGGTGAATGCATTTCCTGTAACCTAATATTCTGAGGTGAACCAAAGACAGACCCTGTGCTTATCCAACTGTATTCAACACCTATAATAACATACAAAAATAAAAGTGTTAAAGGTAATACTCTTTTGCCAATAGGGCATACAGGTGCTCACATCTAGCAATTATCATAAAAAATAGAAAGTTACAATATCACAAATAACAAAAATAAATAAAACTTCAACAAAAACAAAATAGCTATCCACATTACTGGAAACAGTAATAAACACATCAACCATGCATACATTCCTGTATTAACCTCCTCACATCCACAAAAGTGTGCCCAACCTCAACATTTCAGTCACACTCCTCAACAGAATCCACTTTAACTATTCAAACAGAGACAGCAATGCTGCAACATGTCAAAGACAGCTAAAAATTTCAAATGTTCCTAATTAAAACTCCTGCCAGCTTTTGATGCTAAAATACTTCTGTGTCACTTTATATGCTGTTATCACCATTTCCTATGCCTAAATCACGTAAATGCAGAATGAGGGGAAAAGGAAATTTGGCAGCATTCAATTTGTTGGTAAAAGAAATGGAGAAAAGGATAATTAATAAGTTAAAAAGGAAATATGAGAAAAAATAGGAAAGAAAAGAAGCAGAGCCCGTCTTTATAGATATAAGATCTAGTACAGATTGCTTTTAATTGTGCTTCCTGAATGTCAACACTTTGGTGCACAGTGAAATACATCACATGCATGATATGAATTTTACTCAGATGTTTAAAAATGGAAAAAAAAGAAAGGGAAGAAAATAAAGAAGGAAAGAGGAAAACAGAGTGAAAAAATTGTGAAGTTAGAAGAAAAGATAGAATGGCCAAAATGTTTTCTATGGAAAGCAATGGTGTAGTTAATATATCTAACTGCCCTTCATAATACAAAAAGTTTCTTGCTATAATGACAGAGGTCTTATAACTGGTTTATATGCTTGAAATTCTAGAAATTAACTAATTTTGTCAATCTGTAGACATATCAACATATTTCTAAATTAAAATGATTGATCACAATTTGCAAATCTGTATCAAGACACAACAGCTAGTATAAAAGTATAATGTAAATCCATAAACAATTCCAAACTCCAAAATATCAAAACAACAAAAAAGTTAGACTGCAGACCATTTGATTACAAAAATTATTACTAAAATAAAGAGAGTAAGGATCAACACACAAGTACATAATATATTTGGGTGACAAATGCCAACAACTGATAAAAAACAATAATGAGAAATAAGGAATAATTTATCTAAGTACAACCTAAAAAGTATAAGAAACAATTGCCACAGACTAAGAGAGTAAACATGACCAGGAATACAAGAGATATAATAAAAATGTAAAGAAAGAAAGAAAGAAAGAAAGAAAGAAGGAAAAGAGAAAAGCAACAAAAGTTTAAAAGATTCATCAAAGATACAATAAAATTATAATAAACAAACAGTAAAATATTGGTAATGTTGGTGGCAACGGTGATTATGATACAAATGAAAAGATAAAAACAAGAAAATCTCAGCACCAAAGTTATTTTCAGCGTAATGTATATTAAGCCACTCTGTTCCCACTTTTGGCTGATGTATAATAACAACTGACAAAAAATGTTAGAAGGCTTGCCATAACCCAATTGCTGTAGGTGTCAATCCTTTCAATTATGTTCTATTAGCTGAAATCAGTTATCACATAAAAGCAAGAATGGCATTGTACCACTGAAATACTGATTTGTGTGTGCAGCAAAATTTCAGTGTACACCATGCTATTCCCAAAGCTTTTGTAGGTATGAATAATTACCTACTTACTAGCAATTCTATTACTTCAAGGGCAGTTACATATATTCAACATAACAGTATCAAAAATAAGTAAAAGATATCCAAAAACAAGGAACAAAAACTTGAGACTCTATAATAAAGAAATAAAAACATTATCTGAGCTCAGTAAATGTGAAGCATAATACCAGTATGTAATCTAGCTTGCAAATAGAACAATACGAGTGAGCTCTACATTTATCAACTCATTTTCACTAACTCTAAACAACATAAATCAACCATCTACTACAGCCATGACCACAGAAGCTCCCTCAGTAAGCTCTCCAAATATTACACCCATTAACTTTATGCACAAGCACAGACAACATAAAGATACAAACAAGCATCTTACCGGCTCCTGGTGACCCCTCTCACCCGCTCACACACCAAGTGTTTACAAAAGGCTGGTTCTTGAACTTTAATAGTTTGAAAAAAGGAAAAGGAAAAGAAAAGAAACGAAAAAAAGAAAGAGAAAAAAAAGCAAAAAAGAAAGAAAGAAAGAAAAAAAAAAAAAAAGGATGGACAGGGAATGGAGCCTTCGAATGTACAGCCTCCTTTATCCATTCCTTTTTTCCCTCTGACGACAAAAACATGTTCACAACCGTGTGGCTCATTAGGTCAGAACTGCAAACATTTATTTCTCCACATCAGAGAAAAAAAATAATAATAAAAAAAAATAATAATAATAAAAAAAAAATAAATAAAAAAAAAAAAAATAAATAAATAAATTGAAGCTCTGAGGATCCAAGATGAGCCATAATGCTTTCTGTTTTATTGTGAACATAATCACCTGAGGATATCAATCACTGATTTTGAAGCATTAGTCCTCAAACTTCACATTATTCAACTGAAGTTTTCCACTTCCATCAAAGCTAACATTAGAAGTCTGTGTGATCCTAGTCATGCTGTTAAACATCTAAGTATCAGGATATAAACATCAGAAAACATTTAGTGAACACAAACTAGAGTTAGAACATTCAAGCATCAACACAAATTTTATCAACTTCATTAGAAACTGTATATCCATTAGTCTATAAAAGATAGAATAGAAAGTGGGGGAACAATTACATGGCTGTTCAGTAATGTTGAATGACTTCCCAATACTGCAGAAACACAAATTCCTTAGAGCCAGAAAAGAAAGAACTGGAATATTTTTTCTAGTATTTACAACATACTTTGCTAATATTCTTTATATTCAATACAAATATTGTTTGATTATAATATTATCCATTTTCCACATATACCTTTTCTATATATGAATGATGACATCCTGGTTTTCTATACTTTCAATGCCTATAATTTTTCTTACATATCCTTTTATAATTTGCTATAACCAAAGAATAATTTACATTTATTATAGGCATGAACTTATTTACAAAATTACTAATATAGATAAAAAATAAATATATGATATATAAAGATATATAAAGAGACCATGTAAAATTATCCTGATATTAAAAAATACATTGATGAACAATGCATTTGCTCTTTACTACATGTATATATTTCAGGTTTCCATCAACCCGATGCTCTAGCTTTCAGCTCATTGACTCTCCATGTGCTGCATTCTGCTTCATCTTTTGTCACTTTGGGCAAAATTGTGAAACAGCTTAATATTGCTCTGCTCAGAATATCTCTGGATTTTTTCTATTAAAGGCTGTTTCATTCACTGCAAAATACTTTAGAAATAAAGATAACAATCAGATGTCCTGGGTGCTTGGCCACATATCTAGATTAAAATCCACTGCCTGATGGAAAGCTTGTAGCTCAGAATAATTCTTCCAACATTACAATACACACTGATAAACACATTAGCATTTGATAATATATAAAACTCCATAAACAATTATGCATATGAACATGCATAACAGCTCACATCTGTCATAATGCCTGGGTAACAGTGTCTATTGTCAATTGTAGACAAAGACCCAAACACTCATGGTCGTGTTAACTAGGAAATTTTATGCAGATTTTATGAGGCTCAATTTCAATAAATGTAACTTTTCCAGTTGGTAACACAAATCAACATGTTCAAATTGAAGCTGTTTGGTTCTCAATGTCCTTGTTTTTATTGGTTTAAGAACAACAATCATTTGTATAAACATTACATCTAGCAGTAAGTTTATATCTAAGAACAAGCAACTCCCACTCATAAGGCTACATCTGGCCCTCTACAAGACAACTTTCTTTACACAATCAGTCCAAGGTCCTGGACAGATAATCCTACATCCAATAAAACTAACAAAATGCCAGACAGCTGAAGCAGTGAAACAAGCACTCCAATTACTGATCCCTTTTACCAAGCACATGAAAAAGTAAACACAAAACAAAAAGAATTGTCTTTTTGGTGCCTTTCAATGACTTGACTGACACATTCCAAGGTAACTCATTTTCATTAAGCCAGCACGGAAAGCCTTGTCTCGCTGGATCCAGCATAAGCAATTAAGTGTCTGCTGAGTGATACATGATTCATTAATGCTCAGGGTGTTAAACTAGTTTGTCATATGGATAATTTGCATCATGGAGAGCTTTTGATTACTTTATTTTTTTATTTTTTTTTTTTATTGACTTTTAAAAGTTCATCATACTGTCATTATCCAAAATAATTCACCCAATCTCCTGTCACTGTTTCACATTGCTCTTTTCTTATCTATCTTCAGAAAATAGAGATTGAATAGTAAATTTTGAAAAGACTAAAATCTATATATAAAAAAAGAATTGGAAATTGTTACTTTTAATGAACTCGCAAACATTCATAAAAATATTGTTTTTTAATAATCTTCATTTCTATATTTTTCTGCTCTATGCTCCATGTCTCCCCAATATATCTCAAAACACATCCTGCCTCCCCTCCCTACTCTTTCCTAGTCTGAATGATCTGAGTTTAACACCCTATGGAGGCAAAGCCATCAGAGATACAGGGTGCTTGACATGAGGGGTGAATTTTGGTGGTGGCAATAGGGTCAGAGGGGGGATTATATACGTACAGGAGCCGGAGAGAGGGGACCTCCACCCACCAGGGGTGTCTGCTATGGGCCGGATAAGCGTCAGGTCCGAGGTGAGCAAACCAAAGAAGGGGTGGTGTGGGCCTGGCTCCCCACTTTTTCTTGTTTCTTCTACAGCAAAAGACGAATCTACCTCTTTCATCAGAATTCTCTGCAACTGTATTAAGAAATGGCTTACATCAATTATTTTCTTTTCATGCAAAAAACTAAAAACCTGAATAATCACCCCTGGAAAAGTATGGTAAAGCTTTATGTGAACCAAACCAGACACAGCAACTTCAGCATTCCTGCAAAAAATTTATATAAAATATCCTCCTTGTCATTTTAATTCAGGCCAATGATGGAAAGAAGAAGAAGAAGAAGAAGAAGAAGAAGAAGAAAGAGGAAAAGGAAACTTACAGTAGCATGCCAAGACTGGGTGGTACGTCGTGCTGCAGTGGTCAGGGCCTCCCAGTGTTGTTCCAGGAAGGGAATGATGTCTCTCTGTAGACTAAAAAGGTAAGGTCCTGATCGACTCTCCTTTTCCTTTGCCATAGCTTGCTGTTGTAGGTTTGCCAGGGCTGTTACACACATGTCTCGCAGCTCTGTTTTCAAAAGAAGAAATTAGTACTATGCTATTAAAAAAAAAAAAAAAAAAAATCCAGAATATAGGGTCCACAGAATCAACAAATATATATACATTCAAATACTGAAAGAGAACTACTAACGGGCTTGTGTCTTCTTGAAGGATTCAACACCATTTGTTGAACAGTTCTTGCATGTAAAGGTGTAGTTCAGCATAAATGGTACCAATTTGCCAAGTTGGTATGTGATACAAGATTCATGGAACCAGGAACCACACTGCCAACACATCAGCTCTACAATCACAAGGTTCCGGAGCTTGCCACTGGTGGGTAGATAATATAAATGATAATGTTTAATTCTGTCAAATTTTATGCAGTTAAAAAAGTGGAAAATTCTATTATCTTTAAAAAGGCTAATTTAAATTACATTCATTAAATCATGGTTTTAATAATGTTTGATGACAACACAGAACACAAATACAAAAAACAAAATATTTAAGGAAAGTAATGACACAAAGCAACAACACAGAAACACCAATGAAAAACTAACCAATATCCACATGAAGAGAGGCCACCTTTTTCCCCAAGGTCAACAGTGGCAGATTCAATGACCTCATTGTCATCAGAATCATAGTCCATGTTGTCTGGATTCTAGGACTGTCCTGTTCCCAAGAATAGATATCAATAGTTAGAAAACCTGAAGAAAACATTTATATTTTACTAAACATGTGGTTCTCAAACTGGGTGCCATGGGCAAGGGGGGGGGGGGGGCTCAGAAAGGACTACAAGAGTTCAAGGTGCCATCACTAAGAAGAGTTTGGGGACACTGTAATAAACTAATAACATATAATCTAAAATAAGACTTTAAATGTTACAGTACACCAAGAATTTTAAAAAATTCATTGATAAGCATAAAACATACTCCAGTAAGAAGGACTTCATTTTGAATATTTATTAACATCTATCAAAATAATTTAATTATATATATAAAGAGAGAAAAGAAAAAAATAAAGAAGTTATTCAATGCATAAATATAACATTCACTGCTACTGTCAGACTCTGATTTCACTTTGAGTAAAGAACCTTTATTTGGGAACAGAGCCACCTCCTGATATCACAGTTCCCACATGTTGTTTAATTTGTTTATTGACGACTAATCAGAATAGTATTAGATCAACTATTGGTCATATAAAAAGCTATATTCTGTTATTTTGCCTGGGAGTTTCCCATCAAATGATTCAAGTCCTTTCTTGAACATAGCAGGAACAGATACCACTACAATAAGCTATACTGGTTGTGATGTTCCCTGGAAATTTTTTTGGGATAGTTTTCTTATTTAGCTGAGGTCTATAAGCCTCATCATTGTTTACATTACAATTACACTTTCCCAATTTATGTTCACCCAAGGCTCTCAATGGAGTTGTATGATCATAATAAAAGGCATAAAACTGGTTATAAGAAGTTAGAGGCATCTGAAGGAGAAGGAAAAGTACCAACAGTTAGCATTGACTACTATGAGCTTAAACACCATAAAGCTGGCATGGACTTGAGACTTGAGCCCCATCAATATCAGTAAATTAAAAAATTACTTATTCTTTTTGGACAAAATTTATATGCAAATTTTGGAATAATCATTAACAAAGAGGAAAAGCCTGCATTAGGCTTCACGGCTGACACTGGCACTGGGTGGTAATGACAAGAGAGAAATGACACTCAAGTCATAGTTGGTTTAGAGTACAGAGAACCCATGTGCACTGAAGGGTACACATAAGTCTACTTGGGTCCATCTTTATGATATTCTGTGTTTATGTTGTGAATTATTTGTCAGCCTTCAAGCACAACAACTTGGTCAACAAAACACTCCTTGCGTTGGAGAATGCTCTTGCTCATTCATCAAATGTTAATGAACTGAAAACATTAATATGGTGTTCCTGTCTCATAACACTCCACTCCTACAGCCATGGAATCATTTCTCCTCTTAAGGTCTATTACATTAGGGGAACACTGCTTTTGATGTTGAACTGAATTCCGCCTGGGACTTCTGGCAAGCCTTCAACATCAACATCATCACCATCACCATCACCATCACCATCACCATCACCATCACCATCACCACCACCATCATCATCATCATCATCATCATCATCATCATCATCATCATCATCATCATCATCATCATCATCAGAATAATAATAATAATAATAATAATAATAATAATAATAATAATAAATAAATAAAAATAAAAATGCCAGGAGTGTTACTATAGTATGAGTTGACATCATGCCTACCACACAAAGCTAGCCAGAGGTGTGTATGACTCTTCTTTATTTTGCCATAACAGAAAGATAACAACTTCAACAAGTCAATGAATACTACTGTGAGCTTCCAAAGTATGAGAATCAATGGGCTTGGAAAGACTATACTGTTAGTGGTACAGTATCAAACAATCACTGCAGCCTCAAACCTTCAGCAAAGGCCAACAAACCTCCATTATGTACATTCTTCCTGGACTGGTTCCTTTTATATTAATACATTGCTAGAGAGGTCTACAAACTCTATCTTGGTAGAGTATACATGGAAGAGGGTTAGCTTTTGCTGGAGTGCCAACAGATGTAGAGGTTGCACTCATCTGAGTAAACAAATCTATCAGAGATGGACTGATGGGCATCTGAGCATCTACCACAGAAACTAATGACTTGCAGTGAAAAATAATCATTCATTCAAAATACATATCAAAACATGTATCCTCTGCAAAATCATTGTTATCATATACAAAAAAAAATCCCTGCCAAACTCTTGTGACAAAAAAACATTCAAGCATCTTTTGAAAGTGTTTAGAATGGGACTGTATGAAGTGATGCTGATGTCTCTGCAATCTGGCAAAGAATAACAAACCTTATCACATACAGTTGTCAACAGGTCAACACAAGAAGTGCCTTTGAAAATGCTGTTAATCATTTAGCCTACTTGCATTCCTATATCCCTCCATGCAGACCCCTCTCTACAAACCCAACTACCTCATGTAACCCACTGCACAGACAGTTGGAGGGTGTAGGAAAGGGAGCAGACTCAGAAACTTTGGATCATTTAAACAGCAGATAGCCAATATGGTAACTGTTTAGAAAGTAACTGCAATCCTCTGAGACTAACATCCATATTACAAGACATTTTATGGGAACCTCAAGTGTCCCTCATCCCTTACTAATATTAGAGGTTTACACCCTCACCATCATCCTTAACTCTCCAATTACTGGATGTTTGAGGGAAGGCTGTAAGGGAGGGGTATCCAAGCTATACAGCCACACTCAATTCTTTAACATAGTATATTACCTAATAACTGTAATGTAGTAATATCTTTTCCTAATACAGCATACAAAATGTCTCCAAACATATACTACTAACAAAATTAAGGTTAACAGCAATGATAACTTCCAATCTGAAGGAAAGTTTTCTTATCGCTGGATATTTTTTAATACTTTACTTTAACCCACTGGATCTGGGTGATAGGGTTGTAATGGCATGAAAAAATTTGGTTGAGAGCCAGGTGATGGGAATATGCCATCATGGAAAAATTTGGCTGTGGGCCAGGGTGACAGGAAAGTACCATCATGAAAATTTTGGCACATACAAGCATGGATTTCATAGTCTGCACATGTAACCCTTGGAACAAGGCTATGGGCCCCAAGTTGGACTACAGTGCACTAGCAAATACCCCAACTCAAGGAATTTGTAGCATATACGTATCATTATCCTTTTTCATCTGTTGTCCTGAGTTTTGAGTGCATTTTAAAGTATTTTTGTTGATAAACATCTGTAATCTTGTTATGGACTATTAGTTTCATATGCTCTTAGTTTACATAGATTTTGAATATTTTAATGAAACAATAGCATTCAGGAGGCAGAATAATCATCAGAACATATTTCATATAACAGTACATTAATCAGAGCTCTCCAAGCATGTTTTTTTTTGTATGGCTGCCAACCCATGCAAAAACTAATGTTTTCATTGGTCTCTTGTAAAAATGCAACTTGAGAGTTCACCATCAGAAGGCCCTATGGGAGAGTACTCTCTGATGGTGCATCAAATCTTCTTTGTAATATGGGGATAATTCCCTATTACTCCAGCCAACAAGCCTGGGAGCACTTTTGGGAATCCATCAACATTGCCAAATGAACCAAAAACATTCTTAATCCAGGGGCTTAAAACCCCCAAGGTTCCACCCTACCTGAATGCTCTATTTCCCATATTCGGAAAAAAAAAAAAAAAAAAAAAAAAAAAAAAAAAAAAAAAAAATATATATATATATATATATATATATATATATATATATATATATATATATATATATATATATATATATATATATATATATAAACAAATAAAAATAAATAAATAAAATAAATGAATAAAAAAAGAACAGTGCCTTTTTAAAAGACTGACAATCATTGTTTGTGACTTTACAACTTTACAACAGGGTTACCGCAAGGGTAAATTGTTCACTGCAAGGTAAGGCAAGGCTGGTCTATGTCTCCATGCTGCATTTGTTGTGATGTGTATTCTTCATTTTTTATGTTATTCTTTGCCTGTGCAAGTCATTTCATATGTCAGTGAGTATATATTTTTTTCTCTTTTTTAAGTGTCCTTAGATTTTTCCTATTGCTTCATTATATAAATATACTCTGCCAATATAATTATGCCAAAAAATCCTGTACTGGAAGCCATTGAGTATCTTCTCATATACATCCATTTTACAAACAGCCTCTCCCACCAAAAGACTAATTTCATATAGCAAAATTTTTAAATCTGAAAAGAACACATGTTACTGTAAGAAATAATTCAGATGCAAGAATCCAACTTTATCTCATCTACTTCAACATAATAACAGATTAGCTCTACATTGTCTTCATACACTGTCTGCTGGCAGTGAGCACACTTTTAAACTGGTTATTCTTTATGGTATGAATGCACTAAGCTTGGGCAAATTGAAGATGATATTCTTGTAGAGGACAAAAAACTGCTGCTGTCTACACAAGAAATAATCTACAGACACAAATGGTAACATTACAAATAAAAGAAAGTGATAGTAGGTGGAAGCAATGAATTCCTGGCTAAATAAACACACATACTTCCTAACCCATGAGCTTTGCCCCCAGTCCCCCATCTGATCAAAGTGGACTTAATTTTTGAATGGCATCTGTTGTCACTTATTTTCTTTATTTCCAATATTTGTGCCATATGGATGTATAAAATTGAAACTATACACTGATTTGCTGAACTGAGATATTAGTACATTATGTGGTAAATTTTTAGCTTCACACAGCCATCCAACCAGTTATTCATGGTGAAATCTGTGATCTGTTGTTGCTTTTAATTACAAATGATGTAAGTGAAAGCACAATTAATTGTGACTGCACCCCTCTGTGTCCCTCTTACTCTTGAGGATCCACAAACATTTCTGTATAAACAAACAAACAAACAAACAAACAAAAAACTTTGGTAATTATTTGATGGATTCTATTCACCCTCTACCACCCAAATATGTAGGACATTTATTGTGGAATCCCCCAAACCTCTATCTTCTTGGCCCTGTTAGCAGGAGAGGGCATGAAAGGTACCAGGGAAACTGTGGGGTAAAATTTATAAAATATACATAAAGTACATCACTATCACAATAACTTACACATAATAATTACTATATTATCTTATGCAGGGGGCTCTGTCCCCTGAAGTTCCCTTCCTGGGGGCCTGCTGCCTTTCAACCCCAGTAATGGAGGACAAAGAATCCTCCAGATATTCACAGCAGGATACAGCATACGACCAACATGTGAGAGCACCTAATCCCGAGTCTGTCCTATATGCTATCCTGCTGTACATGAGTGCATTCATTGTTGTCAAGGGCAAAGTAGGGGAACAGCAGACTCGAATGGAGGAGGGGGGGATTGAAGGGGGCATAGCCCATTGTATTTGACTATATATTGACCCATTCTATATGTATATTAATCATATTTTACCCCACAATTTCCCTTGTACTATTCATGCCTTCCTCTGCAATGAAGGTAAAGATTGTGGGTATTGGGGGGAGCTATCCACAAAATAAGTTCTATATATTTGGGTGAGAGGACTCCACTGAATGCCAATATCATTGTGATTGGTGATGCAAAAGTATTCTAACTATTTACCAAATCTTCCTAACCCCGGGGTTTTGCCCCCATCCCCCCCCACCCTACCGCTGTCCGTGGGGGCTCTGCCCCCTGATTGCTGTCTACCTGTACTCCATACAGCATTTGTCATAACCTATTTTCTACATTTCTGACATTATTCTTTGCCTGCACTGATTATTTTGCATATCATTAAATACATTTTTTTCCCTTTATTTTATGAGTCGTTAGATTTATCCTAGCTGGTATGGTCATTATGTAGATGTATACCAAAGTGCTACATGTAGCCCAACTTTTTTATTATCAACTAATAGAGGAAATACCATGGACCTTATGACTATGTGAAACTGAAATTATATCTATTATATTTGTGGCATATGATAATGGACAATTAATTAGAATAAAGATGAATCTGAAAGAAAATCGCTCATATCTAGACAAGGACACGAGTCCATGATCAAACGGCTAATAGAAATATCAAACACTGCACTGCATACACTTGAAGAATGCTATGTTACCATGAAAACATTGGTATCTATTACATTAACGTCGAACTTTGACTGTATTGAAAATAAAAAAACAATGGTTATGTGTGGACGAAAATGTAGCATTTTTCTGTTTACAAATGTTACAAATCAGACATGAATAGTTATGATGTCATTTATTCCTATTTCAAATTAATCTTAAGCACTTATATCCTGCATTCAAAAGTTGTTTGATACCGATATTAAAGCCATACCTTTGTAATATTTGGTATAACGACCGGTATCTTGGCGTTCTTGAAGCTCCTCCGCCATATGTATTTACAAATTGAAGCAACGTGATTGGTTAGATATCTATGACGTCACGAACGTGATGCGTACGTTTATTGGCTAGCTAGCTCCCCAGACTCGAGCTAGGGCAGGTTGCTCATTGGTCAAATAACAATGACGTAAAAGTTACGTCACATTTCGTCATCAATATCCTTGGCTCCCATTGGCCCGACGACAATATTGACTCCAAGACGAAGGTGCCATGGCAGTGATGGCACTGGAGGCCACAGTTACGTTGGCTGTCCCGAGAGGAACTCACCCTTTCACATACCTGACGATGTGATAGACAATATACTTTTCCGTTTTTTGATGCAACTCTTGCATTATCTGACTGCGAGGCAGAGTGACATGAAGTGTTAACGATGTCTGACGACACGGGTCCAACCCAAATCTCAGATGAGGAGTGTCTAAAAGAACGAAAATGGTGGTACTTCTTGCTGTCGAGTATCTTCACGTTCTTAGCGGGGATCTTCATAGTTCTGATATGGCGGGCCTTCTCCTTCCTCTGCTGCCGGAACCGGGACTCCTCGGAGTACCAGAAGCAGCAGGAAAAGGAGAAACTGCTAGCACAGCAGCAGGGACAACCCCCTGGCCAGCCCAAACCCAAGAACCTGATGGAAGGGAACTTCGTCACAGAAGCCAAGGACTGGGCGGGGGAGCTCATCTCGGGCCAGACCACAACAGGCAGAATCCTGGTGAGTAGACACAGATCTTCTTTAAGCTGGTGAAGGAGGCGAGGGGTTGTTTTGACAGCTCGTGGGCCATGGACCTGGAGCTCTTGGGGGCGCCGCTGGATGGCAAGTGCATGAGGGAAGAGGACAAGGCAGAGCCCTTAAGTCCAGCGCAGTAGGTAGGAATGCAGCTGAAGCTCAAATAAAAACTTTTAATTTATTTATGGATGAGCTAGGCCTCTCTCGCGCAACATATGGAGGAGGACGACCGGGAGACTGCATTTACAGGGTCCATTAAGCGTAAAGATAAGTAATATGAGTCTGCGTCTCAGCGAAGTTCCTCAGGCGAGCCATGGTTTCCAGATGATCCTTAGAATAACAACTGCAGAGCGCCAAAGCCTCCGCCATGATGGACGCTGCCGGGAAGGTCTTCGGTGCGGAAGCCATCATGGTGGCTGTGACAGGCTGCCTGCTGGAAGCGCTAGACGGGATGGTCGGAGGGATGGCTGGGGTATGGACTGCCCGGCATGTTTTAGGGCTGAAAGACTTAGCTAGGTCATTGGGATGCTGAAAGTTCTAACCAGGAGTATTTTAGGCTTTATGTATATAAATGTTAGCAGGTGGATGCGCGTAGCATTACTGTCTTTATGTTCAGCATATAACCATCTACTTACGTAGATGGTTATATGTTTAACTGTAACATACTGTATTTATCGCAATAGACATGTAGATTCGCCCACAGATATTAGATGAATGGTCGCGCTATGTTTATTTTGGTTTTATGATTATTTACAAAGATAAATGCGAAAGAATATGTGGCCGACTCTCGGAAAAGGGGTTAATATTATCTTAATCCACATAAAAAGGGAGTTTTTGGAAGATAAGCTTAACATCTTACCCCAGCCTCCCTTGCGAAAGGCTGTATGCTTATGCTCCCCAAAAGGCTTAGGCAACCACTTTCTCGCTCATCATGAGAGCAAAAATGCTTCTTTTCATCTAACATTCAGGAAGAAGTGAATATAAAACGTGACTCGGCCTGAACTCGTGCGACACGAGCTCTTAACCTAATCGATTGAACCGTACCACAGAATCATAATGATTTAGACAGTCCATTCGTTATAGATTTAATAAAACGGATTAGCAAAACGGAAAGTTGCCGAGTTGCCTCTGAATTCAGGCAAAGAGAGAGACCAGGTCAGCCGGCCGTCAGGTCACTGGGATGGGGGAAGGGGACGCGCGGAGGGGGCCGATCGGGCAGGGGAGGGAGCTCCGGAGGATCAGTCGTGGTGGCAAGTGAATTGCTTGCTTGTTCGTGCTTTTGTTGATGTTCACATGCATTTACCCGCTAATGCATGTGGTAGCCGTCATCGACAAATGTAAGGCATGGTTTGGTTTACGATGGTCTGGAATCCATTTGTCATTCTCTGTTGTTTGAGCAATCTTCTTGGCGCCGTAGCTGTTCTTGTCTTTTGGAACCGTCATGTTGTTCCACAGGCGTGGACATCTTGCGTGATTGCATGTGCAAGTGTCACACGCCTTGTCGTATAAGGTGGATGTTATATCTTTACATCTGAGGTTTAACGGCCGTTCTCTCCCGTAATAGTTTTTTATGTCTAGACATTTCCCTTCATGCTGACCGATATTCGTAGACGTAATTATTAAACATCACATTTTAACATACGATAAACGCCATATTCCAAACGAAGAAAGAACACACAAATGAACACGTTCGGTCGCGCGCGTACACACGAACGCATACACACAGGCACCCCCTTCCCCCTCTTACATACACATATTCTTACCCGTTGCCCCGTAACCTGGAAGCCCCAGTGCGTTGCTCGGACTCTCTTGTCATGTCGCCTCAGACACGAAATACGAACTTGTAAAAGTATTCTCAAGACTTCTCTATCGTACTTCAGGCAGACCATAATATCAGTCACTGTTGATGCCCAGCTAATGATCTACCTCTCCTTTTCATTTGATCAGTATGCTTTTATTGAATAGACAAATAAAGGTTAGAATTCTCTGGGATGTATCTGCTGACATTTGTGCAATATTCTCTTGCTTTTCCTTTTCCTTTACTGCGTCATAATTCTCACTATGAATAAGTGTGATCGTTCTCTGTATTCTCAAGGAAAATAATGTTTGTCTCGTACGCTAATACTAACAATAAATTCGCGCGGCCTGGACAGCAGTCCTAATAATTTTCCGGCCGCTGGCCTTCGTAAGGGTTCGGTAAGGCGAAGCGAACACAATGAAGCAGTAAAGGAAAGGCAGAGACGGGAACGGAATTCGAAATTTCATATTTATTTACTATTACTTATCCTGAAAAAAGGCCCTGTCGCAAATCAGCTTGTTTATTTCTTGTAATTATTTATTTATATATTATTTTATTTGTTTATCTTTGCTGGATCTTTGTTTTGGAATGTCGTCATAAGAACCGGAGTCGTTCAAAGCTCAAGGAAGACGAAATCAAGATTCGAGACAAAAGAGGTGGACATTTTGCGCAAGCGCTATCGTGCCATCTCTACTTCAACTCTTTATATGTCATCTGCCGTGTTTTCCACTGACTCATCTTTATTCTCTTCGTATTATTATCTGCACTGCCTCTCAGCCCTTTTTCCCCTCCCTCCTAACCTCCCTCCCTCCCTCCCTCCCTCCTAACCTCCCTCCCTCCTAACCTCCCTCCCTCCCTCTCTCTCAGACGGCGCCTTCCTTCCAAGTTAAAAATGGAAAAGACATTTATATGCGTTTCTGCTTCGGTCTAAGTGACGTTTCGCGATTCCGAGGAGGTATTGATGGCTGTCTTGTTATTTTTCGAGATTTGAGAGGAGGTGTGAGAGGGGATGGGGGGAGGAGTATTGCTTTTTACGGAGAGACAAGTTGCAGTTCATGCGATGATCAGCTGTTCAGGTTGTCAAGTGCGGAGGCATGAAAATTATTTTCATCCTCTCTCTCTCTCTCTCTATCTATTTATCTATCTATCTATCTATCCTATCCTCTCCCCCTCCCTCCCTCCTATCCTTCCCTCTCCATTTTCCCTCCCTCGTCACCCCTTGCTCTTTCCCTCTCTCCCTCCCTGTTTCCTATTCCCCTCTTGCCCCCCCCCTCTCTCCCTCCCCATTTTCTCTTTCCCCTCACTCTTTCCTTTCCCTCCCTCCTCCCCTCCTCCCCGTTTGCCCTCCCACCCTTCCTCTCTATTTCCCTTCTTCGCCCCTTCCTTCACTCTATACCATCATCCCTATTTCGAATTCACCTCACCTTCACACCCTCCTCCCTCCTTCCCTCTCTTACACACACACTCAACGTTGGGTATTTGCTGACGTTAACTGCCGCCCGCTGTACTTACATTGACAGAGAATGGGTCCTGCCGAGTTCCTTCGTCACACGCGACAGTTAATTGTGTTTCTGCTTTGAACTGAATAGCAAATTGGAGGTGTAAATCTTGCATTCGAAACGGCGGGTTATGTTATAATAATTTTGAATGTCTGTTGTTTCTCTTTCCCCTGTTTTATTATTAGGCTTATTATGGTAATTATGAATACTATTGTGCTACTACTGTTATTTTTTCTTTTTGTTGTTATTAGTAATATTATCATCATTATTAATATTACTACTACTACGACTGCTGCTTCAACTGTTGCTGTTAGTACAACAGTAACTACGGCTACTACAACTACTGCTACTGGAACTTTTTATTGTGTATTTAGTATTTTGTATCTTCCCTTATTACACTTTTCTCTTTTCAGATCTATTTTTTTCATCATTTACTGTTTCATTTCGCCTCACCTCTCCTCTCTCATCCTTTCTCCTTTCTTCTCCTCGTCATTTCCAACGTCTCTCCATTTTTCTCATGTGAGATCCCATTTCCTCCCTTCCTCTTCTCTCATATCCTGTCATCTCATATCATACCTTCCGTTTTCTTCTCCTTTCTCCTTATCTCCTCTCTTTTCCTCTGTCACGCGAGGTGGTGAGGGGGGGGGGGAAAGGTGACACATGTCCCAGTCTTCAT
>NC_051422.1:9410742-9413242 GCF_015228065.2 Penaeus monodon
AGAGATATTATATATAGATATATTTTTTCTTTCTTTCATTCTTTCTTTCTTTCTTTTTTTCTGTCTTTCGTTTTTCTCTTTTTTTCTTTTTTTTTCTCTTTTTCCTTTCTCTCTTTCTTTTTCTTTTTTTTCTTTCTTTTTTCTCTTTTTCTTTCTTTTTTCTCTTTTTCTTTCTTTCTTTCTTTCTTTTTTATTTCTTTTTTTATGGACTTCAGAGATTAGTGTTGACTGACTGTCAACAAGTCATCAATCATCACAATCCTTTTAATCATCACCAACTTGTCAAGTGTATTGTCGCCTTGATAAAAAAAGGAAATATGGTTATCTGGCTCTTCTACCGCCCTTATCTTTATTATCGTTTGTTTGAGATATACAGAGTGTGGATACGATATTTATTGTTTATATACATACATACTTACGTATATGTATACATACATACATATATTTTTTATGTGTGTGTATGTATGTATATATATATATATATATATATATATATATATATATATATATATATATATATATATATATTTATATATATATATAAGTACATATATAATATATATATATATATATATATATATATATATATATATATATATATGTGTTGTGTGTATGTGTATATATACATATATGATTTATAATATATATATAAAACACATATATAACATATACATACATACATATACATATATCTACACACCTACACATGCTTACATACATAGGCATATACATATACATTCACATGTGTATGAATACGTGCGGTCAACTGTGAAAGCTTATTCATCAAATCATGTATTCATCTATTGTCCTCCTCCCCCTCGCTGCCAGACATACTCCCAACTGGATAATGACACTTTATCCTTGAAAATATCCTGCGTTCTTAATTGCATTGTTATTTTATATCTCTCCTTGCATCAGGAGAGAACATCAGGGAAGGGAGTTGGGTGACTTATGTTATATTAACATATGTTATTATTCTCTTTCCCTCTTGCTCTTTCGTCTCTCCCCCCCCCCCCTCTCTCTCTCTCTCTCTCTCTCTCTCTCTCTCTCTCTCTCTCTCTCTCTCTCTCTCTCTCTCTCTCTCTCTCTCTCTCTCTCTCTCTCTGTCACCTTTCTGTCTATCTACCTTTTTATCTTTCTCCCTTTCTCTCACCTAGCCCCTCCCTATCTTTCCTAATTTGCGCCCCCTGTCTATCCTCCCTCTCCCCTCCCTCCCTCTCCACTATCTCCCTCCCTCACCCCTATCTCCCTCCCTCACCTGTATCCCCCTCCCTCTCCCCTATCTCCCTCTCTCCATCCCCCCCCCTCCTTATCTCTCCCTCGATTTCTTGCATATTTCTCATCGCTCTTTATCAGCTTCCTCTTTATTTCATTCGTTTAGTGGAAGTGGCAGAGAAAGCATGTTCTTCCCCCACGTGCCAAGGAGTCGCCGTCACTGCCAACGCCGACTGGGTCACACATGGCTTTTACGGGCCAGGGGGGTCGGGGAGGGAGGGGAAGGGAGGGGGAGGGTTAAGAGAGAGTGGCAAAGGTAGGTGAGAAGGGAAAAGGGAGAGGTGGAGGGGAAATGGGAGAGAGGTAGGGGAAAGGGAGATGGATAGGGAGGAAAGAGAGAGGAAGGGATGGGGCGAGAGAAAGAATGAAAGGAAGGGTTGGAGAGAGGGAGGGAGGGAGGGAGAGAGAGATAGAGAGATAGAGAGAGAGAGAGAGAGAGAGAGAGAGAGAGAGAGAGAGAGAGAGAGACCTAGAATGAGAGTGAGAGAGCCAGAGACAGACAGGCCAACAGACAGACAGACAGAGAAGGCATACACAACTCAACCTCCGTTGACTTACTTATACTCTCTTTCCCTCTATATTTTCCTCTCATCCCTTTTTTCAGATATCACGTTTTTTCGCCGGCACTTTTGGCTCTGGAGGCAAACAGCGCTGCATAAATGAGTAGAGGTTTTATTTTTGAGTTTCGTTTCGTTTTTTTTTTTTTTAACTGTTTATTTACATGTCATATTTCTTCTGGTGCGTGGCCCCGTGTTTTCTGTTCATAGTGTTCTGTGAATGTACCAGCTGACATTGAAACATTCCGCTGAGCTTCACGTATACTCTGAATTGACGTCTTTTGTTTTATGTTTTCCTGTTCATCGGTTTTTGTTTCTGTTTATTTTAATCTTTTATGTTCATTTTGTTCTTGTTGTTATTAGGTAGTGTTCTTAGTATTTAGGAGGATCGCCATTAAGGGTATACTTAATTTCATTTTTAATTAACTCGGAGGACCTTCCATGTAAATGCACTACAAATGACCCAGAAAGTGTGTCGGCAACGGTCTTAAACATCCTTCTCCTCTCTCTCTTTCTTTTCCTTTGTCTTTCCATCTTTTTCTTGGGTTCCTCCTCTCAGTTCTCCAGTCATTCATTGTGTTTTTTATCATTCTCTTCCCTCCCTTTCTAACCTTCTTTCTTTTGTTTTTCTTTTTTCTCTTTTTTTTGTTCCATTCTACGTTTCTTTG
>NC_051422.1:9418242-9420742 GCF_015228065.2 Penaeus monodon
TGGTTTTCAGTATTATTTTATTATTATTATATTTACTACTACTACTATCTCTTTCTCTTTCTCTCGTGCCTTCTCTCCATCACTTCCGCATTTTTGCCTACTTGTTTATTATTGGCCAGTCCACCTCATCACTAATCACCCAGTCCCCATTTACGGTAATAATTCTCTCTCTCTCTCTCTCTTTCTCTTCCTTCATCTTCACCTTCTCTCCTGCCTTCCTTCTTCCCACTTTCCGTTCCACCTTTTGAGCACTCGTTTACCTCCCTCCCCCTTACACACCCGTGTCCCTCCCCGTTTCCTCTTCCATGTACCCGTGTACCTCCCTCCTCCTTTATAAACCCGTGTACCTCTCCCCTCCCCCTTCTGTGAACCCTTGTACTTCTCTTCCCTCCCCTGCCTCTGTACCTTCTCCCCTTCCCATGTCGCTCCCTTCCCCTCCTTTGTACCCGAGTACAGTACTTCCCTCCCGCTCCCCCACTGTCCCTCGCAATGTGCCCTTATATACCGTCCCCATGAGTCCGTGTACCTCCCTTTCCCCTCCCTGGGTACCCATCCGTCAGCCGCAGATCACTCGGGAAATTACTTGTCACCTCCAGCGGTCATGGAAGAGCTTCGTCTACCTACTTAGGGGAGTGGCTGGCATAATTATCCAGCTTGGTTTCAGCATTATCTGAAGAAAACACGTGTGTGTGTGTGTGTGTGTGCGTGCGTGCGTGCGCGTGTGTGCGTGTGTGTGTGTGTGTGTGCGCGCGTGCGTGTGTGTTTTGCACACAACATAATTCTGAAATTATTTTTCGTGAAGTGTTTGTACAAAACTCCCCCCTCCTCTCGTCGCTGCGTGTGCGTGCGTCCATGCCAGCAAGGTCTATGCCAGTGCCCGATTGCAGCGGCGGCGCTTCCCACGACGGCCCTCGGAGCGTGTGTGGCGGACTTCTCCCTCCGCGTTAAAGGCAAAGGTCGCAGCGCCGCCACACGCTCCTGCCGACGGGGAAGCTGGTTGCCATGGTTACGCTGCACGAGGGGGAAGTACCTCACCCCTCGCCTCCTACCCCTGCCGTGGCGCCGGGTTTGGTGTGTGCGTGCGCGTGCGCGTTCGCGCGCTTATGTTTATATGCGTGTCTGTTTGTGTCTTTGTATACAGAATGTTATCTATAATTTTACTAACCTGAACGACCAGACACCCACACAGACATACACACTCACGTACGCGCACACACACACACACACACACACACACACACACACACACACACACACACACACACACACACACACACACACACACACACACACATACGCGCGCACACACACACACACACACACACACACACACACACACACACACACACACACACACACACACACACACACACACACACACACACACAAGCAAACAGAAAAACAAAATGCAGTCTCTCTTTTACTCTCTCTCTCTCTCTCTCTCTATCTATCTTTCTTTCTTTCTCTCTTCATCCCTCCCTCCTTCCTTCTCTCTTTCCCTCCCTCCATCCATCCCTCCTTCCTTCCCTTTCTCCCTCCCTTCCTCCTCCTCTCCTTCCCTCCCTCCCTTTTTATCACACGACGCTTTGTCTCCCCGGGAGGTCCCAGCGATTTCATATCCAAACTTATCCTTCCAGTTCAATTCAACATAACATCTCGCAGCTGAATAATTCATCCGCGTATCTTCAGCGCCGTCTGTGCCTCCGTGTCTCAGCGGGAGAGGCCGTTTAGAGGCTCCGAGATCCAGTTTCAGAGGCAGGCGTAAGGCCATCCCGCTTTTGCTCGGTGGAAGTGGGTGTCGTGCTCATGGTCCGCGGTTTCGTATGGTCTTCGGTCCCTGTTGTTCCTCGGCCTTTGCGTTTTTTTTTCGGTGTTTATGCTGCCTTGGTCTCTATATTGCCTCGGTCCTTACGTTCCTTGGTCTCTATATTGCCTCGGTCCTTACGTTCCTTGGTCTCTATATTGCCTCGGCCCTTATGTTCTTCGGTAGTTGCATTCTTCGGTCCTTAAATTCCTTGGTTCCAAAGTTCTTTGGTTCTGATGTTGCTCTGTCTCTAGTTACCCGGTCCTGATGTTCCAGTTGCTTATTTTCCCGGGTCATTAACTTAACTTCTGTAGCCTAACCTAACCTGTCCTAACCATAATTTAACCTAACCGGAAGTAACCTAGCCTACCCCTTGCCCAACTTACTCTAACCAGCTCTTGGCCGACCCTAAGACTGGAGAGGATATGGACCAAGGACCATCGGGTGGCCCCCATGGCAGTGCAGTGAATGGGCCACGGGCCCTGGCGAGCGCGAGATAGTGAGAGTTGCTCCTGGCCTTCGTATTTTGCAGTGATCGTTTTCTTACGAGATAGGTTATGTTGTAATATCTGCTGGTTTAGCTGTTATCATTGCCTGTTTTATTCTTCATTCGCCTTCTACTAGTACGATTACTACTTCATGTACTAACAGTGTCATTGCCGTCAGTACTATCATTACTTCTGTAATCTTCCCGCC